>NC_134085.1:144943137-145298590 GCF_000715075.1 Nicotiana tabacum
TTAGTCACATATTGTGTCAAGAAGCGCTCTTTTAAGCTGCATATTTGCTTTTCCCTTCAGTTACTGGTTCTAACACTAATATTCACTTACCAGTTGCATAAGCTGCTTTTCATCTTGCTTTTGGGCATTTTTGTCTTCGTTAATTTGGTTTGTCCCTACTGGTTGATACGGATTCAAGAGTACAAGTTTGAGATTAATGGCCCCTGGGATGAGGCTAAGCTCTGTTTTAACATTACAGAATGAGCAGGTTATATTTTTAGGCATCTCCTTTGTATTCAAATCTCCTGGATACTCTTGGACATGTAACTCATCTGTAAGTTTTCAGTTCATTAAGTTGTCTTTTTTAGATTATTGATTTAACTAGTCATGTAACTATTAGGGGTGTTCGTTGGTTGGGTTGACATGGCGTTGAAATATTTTGATTCGGTATTTTTGACTTTTGATTTTAAAAGTGATATACCAATACTGTATCGAAATAAATTTGGTTGTTTCAACTTTTTACTTTTCGATTTTGGTTTGTGTGGTTCGGTAACTTCGGTATTACTCTTTAAAGTTATATTTTATCAATCCTAACTTGTAATTGTGATTTATGAAATTGATTCTTCATACTCAAGCATAAAGAAAATAAATTAAATCAAAACGTTAATGATGCTTCATTCTAAAACAAGACTCTTCTTCTTTGCTTGTAAAGCAGAAGTAAAGAAAAAGCATCAGGCATAATGTTATTAGAAGCCAAATGTAAAACAAATATGTTTGCAGTCATTCAATAAATTAAATTTAGGGTAATAAATCTCACTTATCATGTTTTATATCAAGTAAAATCACACAATTATTAAATGGCCAAAGTAGATTTTTTGACCAGGATTAAATTTACTCATGACCAAAAAATTTCGGGTTTAAGCTAATAAGTCAGTTGTCACTGCAAAAAGGGGCATTATATTGGAAGTCCTAGACAGGGCTGGTTCAAGCCTAAGGGCACTAAAGTATTTGAACTCTACGGTAAATACTCAATTTGAAATGGATGGAGTATCAAATTATATTCACCTTACCGAAGTTTCATCTATATATATCGGTAGTATAAATAATTTTTATATTATTACTTGATCTTTATATGTTGTTGGCTTGTGGCGTATAACTTGTTTTAATAAAAGGCTACTTATAAATACTTTTTGACTGACTTGATAATATAAAGTTTTTCAGATTACCAAGAATATATATATATATGGGTCTTGCTAACCTACCACGCGAAGGTAGGTGGTATGTTAGCACCCTACCCATTTTGTCTTTTCCTTAAATACCCTAATTTTTAATTTCTATGCTTTACTGGTGAGGGGGGTCTTTTGTAATTTTATAGCAAGACATAATTTGCTTCTCTCAGCTTTCTCTCTCGATTTGCCCACTTCTCTCTTCTCCCTTTCTTTATCTCTCTCGCTGTCTCTTCGCTATTGTGAATTAGGAATTGAGACTTGAATTTGAGCTTGAAATTTCGAATTTGTGATAAATTATTACCTTGGGTTTGTGTCAAAGTAGTTTTGAGCTAGATAATTGAAGGTAAGTACCGTTGAAAACATTGGTGGCTCAAAAATTCTGAGTCCTCCATTGATAAACCTTTAAAGCTTCTGGGTTTTGTGTCAGATCGGAAAAAAAATTACTCAAAAATCGACTGGGTGTTATCTTCAATTGTTGGAAACTGTTTTGCAAACTTGAATTCGAAGTTTGGGCAGTTTTGGCAACTGATTTGAGGTGTACCAAGACTGAAATTGCAGTTGAAACTCAAGCTTCTTAGACCTGAAGAAATCGAATTTCTTGGTAGTATTGGTTCAATTAGCTTTTGTTTTTCTTTTTGCTAAGCTAACTCATAAAATTAATTAAGCTTCCACTTTTTCCTATTAAAACGACAATAGGTGAATCATGATTACAGAGGAAAGAGAGACGGGGAGAGAGGAACATGGAGAATGGGTGTTGGATCTAATATTTTTGTGAAAAGACCAAAATGTCTCCCCTATTAAATGTGTTGGAATAAACTATTAAGGGTATTTAAGGAAAAGATAAAATGGGTAGGGTGCCAACATATTACCTTCATGTACTATGTTATATATATATATATTAGTCTTAAAGTACGCGCGTTGCGCGTGTATTTTATGTCAATCAATTATATATTATAACAATTACATAGATATTATTTACAAAAGTATCTGAATTATTTAATATAAAATTTAAAAAAATTCAAATTCCTTAAAAAAAATAATGAACGTTAATCACATTTATCCAACTTAATAAAAGAAGATTAATGCTCTACAAATACCTTATTTTGGACTTTCATTAGGGATAAATTTAAGTTCTCGTGCCATCCTTTCTAGGTAGATTTAATCATTATTATGATAAAGAGATTATATATACTAATAAAGATTGGTACTTCATTTTTCTCAATAGTGATGGGTAATATCAGCTAGTCGCATATCCGTAATTTGATATTTGTTTATAATGACATGTAAGATCTATCTGGTAAATAGATTTATCAACACTATGAGCGACCACGAGACTCTATGACAACACTTGAAAATTATTTATTAACATTTTCTTAGAAAAGAATAGCTTGACATAGCTAATATTTTAACATTACCAACTTTAAACCTTTAAAATTTTAGCAATCTGAAAATAATTGTGAGCTCTTGAATGTGATTTTGTACAATTTGCTTTACGTTTTCTAACCTGTTTGGCCAAGCTTTTTTTGAGGCAAAAACACCTTTTTGGGTCAAAAGTACTTTTTTTCCTAAAATTAAGGTGTTTGGCCAAGCTTTTGAAAGGAAAAAAAAGTGCTTTTAGCGAGAAGCAGAAGCAGTTTTGGAGAAACACGAAAAGTAGTTTCTCTCCAAAAGTACTTTTTTGAAAAACACTTTTGATAAAAATACACTTAGAAGCAGTTTTTTAAAGCTTGACCAAACACTAATTGCTGCTCAGAAGTACTTTTCAATTTAATTAGCCAAACACAAACTGCTTCTCACCAAAAGTACTTTTGAAAAAAACACTTCTCAAAATAAGCTGATTTTTGCAGCTTGGCCAAACGGGCTAGTTCGTCTCTTGGTATCTTGAAGTGGAAGATTTCTAATATCACCTAGATTATTATTATTCTGGGTGAAATAACAATCCGTAAAATTATAAATTCTTATGAAAAATAATTTATCCGACTTATATAAGTAATTTCACTGTAACTACATTCCTAATATTAAGAGTTTTTATATAGTTCAAATAGAAAAGATAAAATAGTCAAAACTTTAGTTAATTTTAATGTTCTAAATATTAAAAAAAATAATTAAATGATAATTTTGTTTCTCTTTTCTTTTAATTTTATCTTCTTCAATTAATCTAGACTATTATAAAAGTATGAAACTTAAATGCAAAATCGACCGACCTTTTAATTATTTAAAAATAATACTATATATTAATAGTTTTTAATTTTAGTCTCACATTATTTATCACGTAATTATAATAAATAATATAATTTGTTGCAAATATTAAGTGAAGTAAATTTGTTCTTCAACAAAAATACTCATTGATGTTAAAAAATTATTTTGTTCATCGTGAATACAATTAGAATACTATTAGGATGTCAATTTCCAATTGCCACGTAAAAGTTATTTCAAACAAACGTCAACAAATTTTATAGTATCGTCCAAATAAAGACTCTTTACACATTTATTTAAGGTACAATTTTAAAGTCCTAAATTTTAGGTACCTAATTTAACTAAGAAAAGATATAACAAAATTTTAATGAATTTTTATGTCCTAAATATTAGAAAAATAATTAAATGACTATTTTATCTAATGTAAACTCTATTTTTTAAAGGGTAAAAAAGGCGAACGACATTTCGCTAAGGGCCTTCGTGCTTTTAATATAGTACTAGTATTAGGGTACGCGCTTTGCGCGTGTACCCTATATCAATGAATATATAATTTTTTTAAAATACGAAAAATATTAAATAATGTGAGTTATTGAATAAAATAAAATAAAAAGTATAAGTTCTTAAATATGATGAACATTGATCATTTTTAGCCCGCTGCTCGATAAATAAATAATAATATAAAATATTAAAAAAATACTATAATATTAGAGTTAATACTTTATAAAAAATAATGTAAATATATGAAGCTGTCATTTATTAGAATGGTTATAAAAAGAAAAACAAAAAAAAAAGACTTCGTATGTAGGTTATCATACGAAAATTTTAATCGAATGGTCATATAAAATAAAGGTCACAAAAAATAAGGTAGAAAACCAATGTTTATTGTTATTTTATTATAATCATTCAAATTTTAATTGATAAAGTTATTTTTTTAGACCCTTGAATTATAGTAAAAGAGAAACGATAGCTGAAACCATGGTAATATCACAATGGAAGGATATCACAATGGAAGTTTAGCTTTGCTTTGAATGGCAAATACTCACGTTAGTTTTGATTTAATAAATATATTACACATCATATAATTCTATATATTAAGACTTTTACATAGTTCAAATAAAAAAATATAATAAGTAAAATTTCAACTAATTTTAACATCCTAAAAGTTAGAAAAATAATTAAATAATTATTTTGAGTGTAAAATTAATTTTCTTGATTTCTTTTTATACTTCTTATATTTGTCGAAGGATATCTAACAATGGAAATATAGCTTTTCTTTGGATGGAAAATTACTCACGTGAGGTTTGATAAGTAATGTGTTATATGTTGCCAAATATTATGACTTTTTACATATATACTTCAAAAAAGAATTAAGGAAAGATATAAAAAATCTTAGGTGATTTTAAAATCCTAAACAAATTAGGAGAAATAATGAAATAACTAATTTGTCTAGTACGAAATCAAATTTTAGAGGGTAAAAAAGGCGAACGACATTTCGCTAAGGGCCTTCGTGCTTTTAATATAGTATAGATATAAATATATAGAATAGATATAGATATAGATAAGATACAAAAAGTGTCACGTTCCAAAACTAGGGGGAGACCTTGCAAATCAATTTTGTACCTCCATACCAATAGAACTTTTAGAAAAATATCATAGACTCCTATTGAACATATACAAAAATAGTATCTAGAGAATAATTATTTAATTATATTAAAACTTTTGAAGGATAATAAGTATCTATCTATATTATTATAAAAGTGGGAAGAGCTAAACTAAAAAGTTAAAAATTTCAAATCGTTAATATGTGGCCAAGGTCAAAGAGAGGAAGGCTCGGGATCTGGACTAAGTGAGGTGCATCAAAGACGATGATGGTAGAGTTTTGATGGGGGAGAACCAGATTAAACGAAGATGGCAGACCTACTTTCATAAACTTCTGAATGAAGAAGGGGATCAGGATATTGTGCTAGGTGAATTGGGACATTTCGAGTGTCAACGTGACTTTAGGTATTGTAGGCGCATTAAGGTTGAGGAGGTCGTGAAGGCTACGTAAGATGAGTAAGGGCAGAACTACTAGGCCACACAAAATTCCGGTTGACTTTTAGAGCTGTACGGGTAGAGCAGGATTGAAGTGGCTACTGGGTTGTTTAATGTTATTTTCAGGACGAAGGGGATGTCAGAGGAGTGGAGGTGGAGCACGGTGGTTCCGTTGTACAAGAATAAAGGTGATATCCAGAGTTGTAACAACTATAGGGGTATCAAATTACTGAGCCATACCATGCAAGTTTGGGAGAGGGTGGTAGGAATGAGGGTGATAAGGACAATGTCTATTTCAGACAACTAGTTCGGGTTCATACCGAGGCATTCTGCCACGGAAGCTATCCACCTTATTAGGAGGTTGGTGGAACAGTACAAGGATAGGAAGAAGGATCTGCACATAGTTGATTTGGAGAAAGCGTATGACAAGATTCCTAGGGAGGTTCTATGGAGATGCATTGAGGCAAAATGTGTACCAGTTTCTTACATTAGGGTGATCAAGTACATGTATGATGGAGCTAAGACTCGGGTTAGGACAGTGGGAGGCAAGTCAGAGCATTTTCCGGTTGTTATGGGATTGCAGTCATTGCACCAAAGTCTGCACTCAACCCATTCCTATTTGCTCTGGTGATGGATGCACTGACACACCATATTCAAGGGTAAGAGTGGCAAACGGGCGGGGCGGATCGGATATGGTTCGGGTTAAAAGCGGGTAATGAAAAAACGGATCAATTATCCGATCTGACCCATATTTAATACGGATTAACCGGCGGATAATATGAGTAACCATATTATCCATGAATTCTTGCATATGATCACTTTTGCGAGAATTTTTAGTCCCCCTAACTTGAGGAACCCAATTTGAGGCTTTACAAAAATAAAAGTTAGACCCATTGGTTACTCATTGATTATCCATTTTCTAAATGGATAATATGGTTCTTATCCATATTTGACCCATTTTTAAAAAGTTTATTATCCAACCAATTTTTAGTGGATAATATGGGTGGTTAACTATTTTTTTTAATCATTTTGTCACCCCTATTCAAGGAAAAGTGCCATGGTGTATGTTATTTAGTGACGACATAGTTCTGATTGATGAGATGCGAGACGGCGTCAACGAGAGGCTGGAGGTTTGGAGACAAGCCCTTGAGTCTAAGGGTTTCAAGTTGAGCAGGACTAAGACGGAATACCTAGAGTGCAAGTTCAACATCGAGACTCTCAGGTCATACCTAAGGGGGCAGTTTCAAGGTCGGTTATACAAGGAAATAGGGAGATTGACGAGGATGTCACACACCATATAGGGGTGGGGTGGATGAAGTGAAGGTTAGCATCTCGAGTCCTGTGTGACAAGAAAGTGTCACCTATACTCAAAAGTAAGCTTTATAGAGCGGTGGTTAAATCAGCCATATTGTATGTGGCTGGGTGTTGGCCAGTTAAGAACTCACATATACAGAAAATGAAAGTAATAAAGATCGGGATGTTGAGGTAGATGTGCGGGCACACTAAGATAGATAAGATTAGGAATGAAGATATTCGGGAGAAGGTGGGCGTAGCCCCCATGGATGACAAGCTGCGGGAAGCATCTGATGGTTCGGGCACGTTCAGAGGAGAATCCCAGATGCCCCAGTGAGGAGGTGTGAGCGGCTGGATTTGGTTGGTACGAAGAAATGTAGAGGGCGACCTAAGAAGTATTTCGGAGAGGTGATCTGGCAGGACATGACTTGGCTTCAGATTACCGAGGACATGGCCCTAGGCAGAAAGTTGTGGAGGTCGAGCATTAAAGTTGTAGGTTAGGAGTTACTGGTGCATATTTCTACGGCGCACTAGAGTGAGGCTAGTCTGTTAGGATTTAGTCTTAGATTGCTAGTGGTTAGTGTTGAGTTCCCACTACTCTTTCGTTCCTCTTAGTGCCACGCTTTATCTACTAGTCATTATCTTGCTTTTCATCTATTTTCTGGTTCTTGTGATGCTGTTATTTTTTCTATGATTTTTATTGATGCTACTGATATATTGCCTCTTTTCGTCTTCTTGAGCCGGAGTCTTTCGGAAACAGCCTCTACCTCTCGGGGTAGGGGTAAGGTCTGCATACACACTATCCTTCCCAGACCCCACTAGTTGGGATTTCACCGAGTCGTTGTTGTTTGTTGTTGTTAATATGTGATATTAAGCTTATATGAAATACTATCAAATTTCACATCCAACTTTAGACTGATACAACAAAGCACGTATACAATGAGCGAGAACGTTTAATTTAATATTTAATAGAACTTTCATTAGCGGCAAATGTATATTGATAATATGATGTGATTCCTGCTATTATTTCAAACACTGATTTTTAATTCCAAGTAGAACAATGTAGTATCTTCTTTCAACCAAATGAATAAGTATAAAACCAAAAATGGATGCAGAAAATGTTAAAACTGATATCGTCGATCTGATCCCAAATAAAGTCATTTTGAAAGCTCAAAGAATTACGAAGCACATGATGATGATGATGATATATATATATATGGTTAGAGAGATCGAGAAAGACAACCAAAATAACTATTACAAAAAACGAAAACCACATTGAAATTAAAAAAATAAAAATAAGGACGCTTTAGGTACAAGAGAACACATAATTGCCATTAACTATTCTTTAGAAAGGCATGAGACAATATCGTCTGCACATTGTGAAAATTACAACTAAAGACTCATGCGTACGATAAAAAACAGTACCTTTCATGTAATCCATCAAAATTTATTTGAACACTTGTTAAAATTTACATAAAACTACTACTGGTCCTGATCTCATCTACTTCAACAAATTTCATGCAATAGTATACAGAAGCTAGACATCGAGACCCACTTTCAAAATTAATACTTCTTGTATGCAAATCAAATAAATAAGACAAATACCTAGGCAAATCTATTCATGTCTATATCAATATCTATATCAATATCTATATTATTTAAGATGTTTATTTAAGAATTACTACAACCATCTCACCTTAGTCTACCCATTAGAATGGCTATGTGACGTCAAAAATCATTCTGTTGCTATGATCATTTGATTTCCACCAGAGTAACATCAATGGTCAAGAACAAGAACTTTTTCTAAACCAAATGAGAAGAAAGAGAGAAGTTCTGTAAATTATGTATGTGGCGTCTCGTGTCGTGAGTATAGAATATAATAGATCTCTATGTGTATTGGCAAAAGTTAAGTTCATATATAGAATTTATTGCAAGATGACACATCATGACACGTCATGACACGTGGATCAGTCAAAGGATGATAGTTGGCAAAGAATAATCAAAGAGGCACGAGCTTCAACAGGCACGAGTAGATATTCAAGAAAAATAAGAAAGATAGACGCTCGAACCTCTTTATGATTGAAGAGAATGAATCTGATAGTAAATAAGGTATAGATACATATTACCGGGCATTAAATACAGAAAACGTTAGGGAATCTGTATTGAATCAAATATGATTACCAATTATAACCTTACATTAAATGCCATTAATTGTCAATAATGGCTCTATAATGGTAGAAACAAAACGTATTACCTAGAGATAGCTATAAAAGGAGAAGACTGATCATTTGTAAGGACACAAAATACTATTGAAATACATTGATTTACTTTGCATTATATTCTGTTATTATTTGTCAATTATTCTTATTTCTATTCGATTATCAGTAATCCGAGTTCTTCTAAAATAAGCTTTGAGCAAAATTCAATTTTTGGTTAAACAAATTGGTTCCATTACCGGGAATCTGATAATCATTTACTTTCTTAGTCAAATCCTTCATCAAAAAACTGATCATGTCGAATGTCAACGACAATAACCAACACAATTTACCACTCCAATATCCTCAACATCAGGAGAATGATGCAAATGACAGGACCCCACTTCCCTCACCGCGCGATTCACAACGACAGTCACGAGAGGAAACTTCAGATGGCTCTGAAACAAATAACGGGGTTGCGAACCAAAACGGATTTGAGGCGAATCAAAATGCTGGAGTTGCGAACGAACAAGCACTCGATGATGCTCTGAAGAATCTAATCACTCAGCAAGTCAGTAATGCTCTCCAGGCTTTTACCATCCAGTTACTAGTTGCACCACCAACACCAACTCCGAATCATAATACTTTGGAAAACCCACGTTCTGAACTCGTTAATTCAGGCACTGGTGGAACTCCTAGCGAGTCTCGTGATGGCGAACCAGGTAACATAGTTAATTCTGATTTACAAAATTTAGTTCTAACCTTGCAGAAGCAGCTCAAGGAGCAAAGCGATCGCATAGAGCAAATACCTGGAGTACCACATATAATCAAAGGAATAGACATGGATAAATATTCACAACAACCATGAAAGCCTAGTGCTGGTCCGGTGCCGATCCCAAAGAAGTTCAAGATGCCTGATATCCCAAAGTATGATGACACAACTGATCCACGAGACCATGTGAGTGAAAGGCAACGATTTAACCAAACAAGAAATTGAATCGGTATTGGTCAAGAAATTCGGTGAAACACTCACCAAGGGAGCATTAACATGGTATTCTCTCTTACCCGAAAATTCTATAAATTCTTTTGCTCAGTTTGCAGATTCATTTATCAAAGCGCATTCGGGAGCTCAAAAAGTTGAAAAAAGAATGGAAGATATTTTCAAAATCAAGCAAGGAGAATCAGAGCTGCTTAGAGAGTTCGTGGATAGGTTCCAGCGTGAAAGAATGACGTTACCATGCGTACCTAATAACTGGGCAGCTATGTCTTTTGCCAGTAATTTGAATGAGAAAAGCTTAGAAGCCACGAGACAACTCAAGGAAAGTCTACATGAATTCCAGCAACAACCTGGAATGATGTTTACAACAGATACAACACGAAGCTAAGGATAGAAGAAGACACTATCTCCCGATCTCAGAAAGAGGAGAAGGTGAGTTCGAGACGTACAGAAACCAAAAAAAGGTCCGGTAAATATAAATATGAACCATACATGGGCCCAGCAGGAAAAGACTCACGATCAAAGCAGGACAATTCAAGGTATGATCATAGATCGAGGAATAGAGAGTCGGGTTCATCATCAAGGTTTGGAAACGATCGAAACACACGAGAGACACAAGATGATGATAGGAACTTGAAGGCAAGATTTGGCGGTTACAATTTTAATGTCAGCACTTCAGAGTTAGTAGCCATATTAAGAAGCATGGGTGATAAGGTGCGGTGGCCAAAAGAAATGAGATCAAATCCAAACAGATGTAATCCTAAACACTGGTGCGAATTCCACAACGATCATGGTCATAAAACAACAGATTGTAGATTGTTACAAGGAGAAGTCGACCACCTATTAAAGCAAGGGTATCTCACCGAATTATTTAGTGAAAAAGGTAAGCAAGCATACATGAAAAACAGGCAGGAGCCTCCTAAACCTCCTTCTCCCAAAAGAACCATTAATGTTATAAGCGGGGGCGAAGAAATCAACGGCATGACAAATACAACGACAATAAAGTTTTCAAAGTTACAATTACCTATGGGAAGCAGGTCCAACATGTTTTGGAGGAAAAAAGTATTACATTTGATGATGCAGATGTGGATGGCGTGCTAACTCCACATAATGATGCGCTGGTAATATCTCTACTTGTACATGATACTAATGTGAAACGAGTTTTGATTGATCCAGGTAGTTCCGTGAACATTATTTTGCTAAGAGTACTAAACGAGATGCAAGCTGAAGATAAGCTAGTACCTAAGGCACATACTTTGTCTGGATTCGACAATTCAAGCGTAGTGAAAAAAGGGGAGGTAACACTTACAACATTCGTAGAAGGGGTTGTCAAAGATACAAAATTTCAGGTGGTAGAGATGGAAATGACTTACAATATGATTCTCGGGAGACCGTGGATCCACGAGATGGATGTTGTTCCGTCTACCTTACATCAAGTTATTAAATTTCCATCACCATTGGGAATACGTCAAATCCGTGGGGATCAACAAACATCCAGGAGCATTAACTCTGTAGTAGATATAGTAGCAATTACAGAATCCAGTTGAGGATACCACGACACAAGCCTCAACTGTACAAGGGCGAACAGATGTGGACTCAAGGCCCGATTTCATTCAAGATCCAGAAGAAAATGAAAATATCAAAACAACGATTGAAGAACTGGAGGCTGTAGAGTTATTTGCACAACGGTCTAAAAGGAAAGTCTATATTGGGACCAACTTAAGCCATGACATGAAAGGTAAGTTGATTGAATTTTTAAAAACTAACGTGGATTGTTTTGTCTGGTCCCATTCTGTATGATAGGAATACCCCCGGAAGTAATGACTCACAAGTTAAATGAAGACCTATCGTATCCACCTGTCAAACAAAAGAAGAGAATGTAGGGGACTTTCAAAAATTAGGTGATTCAAGATGAGGTTCAAAAACTATTAAAAATTGGGTCTATCCGCGAGGTAAAGTATCCTAATTGGTTAGCCAATATTGTAGTAGTACCGAAAAAGAATGGCAAATGGCGAGTTTTTGTAGATTACACCGACCTTAACAAAGCTTGTCCTAAAGATTCTTTTTTATTACCACACATAGATCAACTGATTGATGCTACTGCAGGACATGAATTGTTAAGCTTTTTAGATGCGTATTGAGAGTATAATCAGATCAAAATGGATCCCCTAGATGAATAAAAAACTTCATTTATAATAGACAGGGGGGCTTACTGTTATAAAGTAATGCCCTTTGGTCTCAAAAACGTCGGTGCCACGTATCAAAGATTGGTGACCAAAATGTTCCAAGAACATTTAGAAAAAACTATGGAAGTCTACATAGATGATATGCTTGTTAAATCTCAACAATCAGGGGATCATATATCGCACTTGTCTGATATATTTCAGATTTTACGAAAATTCAATATGAAGCTAAATCCCAAAAAATGTGCATTCGGCATTTCATCAGGTAAGTTTTTGGGTTTTCTTGTTTCTAACCGTGGCATTGAAGTAAATACCGCGCAAATTAAAGCCACTGAAGAAATTCCTGACATGCTTAAAAATAAAAAAGAGGTGCAGAGACTAACGGGAAGAATTGCAGTGTTGGGAAGATTTATTTCCAAGTCATCAGAAAAATGTTTTAAATTCTTTTTGGCTCTTAAAAAGTAAGACCAGTTCGAATGGTCCGAGGAGTGTCAACAAGCGCTCAAAAACCTGAAGGCATACTTGTCAAATCCACCGTTGCTCGCAAAACTGAAGGATGGGGAAAAGAAACTTATCTATCTAGCTATTTCAGAAGTAGCGGTGAGTGTTGTTTTAGTTCGTGAAGACCAAAGTAAACAGTCTCCAATTTATTATGTTAGCAAATCATTATTAGATGCGGAGACGCGGTATCCTCAATTAGAAAAGCTTGCACTTGCACTAATCATGGCATCTAGAAAACTAAGGCCTTATTTTCAATACCACCCTATTTCCGTAGTAACTGCTTATATATTGCGTAATATATTACACAAACATGAGTTATCAGGTAGGTTAGCTAAGTGGGCTATAGAATATAGTGAATACGACATCACATATCAACCTAGAATCGCAATAAAATATCAGGTGTTAGCAGATTTTTTGGCTAATTTTAGTCATGCGATACAACTAGAAGCTGAAAAGGAACTACAAGTGTTCAATGGGTCTAATCCGGGAATTTGGACCTTATATACTAATGGCTCATCTAATATGAAGGGGGCAGGTTTAGGAATTGTTTTGGTACCACCTACGGGAGAAATCATTCGACAAGCCATAAAATGTCATCCTATAACTAACAATGAGGCAGAGTATGAAGTTGTGATTGCAGGTTTAGAACTGGCACGTGAACTTGGCATTGATCAGATTGTAATCTGTAACGACCCGAACCGTCGTTTCCTGTATTTTCGTCCCGTATTCCCCGTTAAATGCTTATTCATGTTTCAATATGTGTACTTGGTGAATTTGAGTCAATTCGGATCGAGTTTGGTATGAAATGGGACAATTAGTCTCTTTAAGGAAGAATTAGTTTGGAAAAGTCAACAGGACGTTGACTTGTGAGTTAGAGGGCTCGGAATTGAATTCCGATGATTCGGTTAGTTTAGGGGGATGATTTAAGGCCTAGGGGCGCAATCGGAATTAATTTTGGAGGTCCGGTGAAGAAATTAGCTCATTTTGGCGAAGTTAGTATTTGGCGATTTCCGGTTGATAGGTGAAATTTTGATCCGACGGTCGGAATGGAATTCCGAGAATTTTTGTAGCTTCATTATGTCATTTTGGACTTGTGTGCAAAATTTGAAGTCAATCGGACGTGATTTGATAGGTTTCGGCATCGGAAATAGAAGTTGGAAATTCTAAAGTTCATAAAACTTGGATTGGAGGTTAATTCATGATTTTAGCGTTGTTTGATGTGATTTGAGGCCTCAAGCAAGTCCGTAATGTATTTTGGGACTGGTTGGTATTATTGGTCGGGGTCCCGGGGGTCTCGGGTGTGTTTCGGATGCCCAACGGGTCATTTTTGGAAGATTTTTGCCGTTTTGAGCATATATGTAATGATCTAAAGGTTCATTTTTAGTTCTAGAGATCCAAATTTGATTTCGAGACTTCCAAAATTTAAATCATGAATTATAGGACTGATTTAGAAATTTTGGTTTAATTTCAAGTCGCGATTGAGTTTTTGACGTGAAATGTGAGTTAATTATTTAACGAGCGAAATGGGTATTGAACTGGGCAAACGAGCTCCGAATTGAGTTTCGATTGAAGGGTTGTGTTCGTATTATTATTTTTGACTCATAGGAACAATAATCGTCTAATTCCAAGTTTGTATGATGGAGTTAGAGCCATTTTAGTGAATAATGGCTGTGCTGCAAATTTCTTAAAAGCTGCTGTATTTTCTGCAGCAGTGAACAGTAACCGCGCGGGTGAACAGTGAACAGTGACCTCACACGCATGAACAGTGCCCCTGCATGAACAGTACCGAAAATTTCTGGACAGATTTAATGTCCAGCAGTCCGAGTTTGGTCATTATTTTTACTTCCAAGCTCGGATTTTGGGCGATTTTTAGCAAGAAATCTTGGAAAATCTTGAGGTAAGTCACTTGTGATTATTTCTACTCCATAATATTGAATTATCATCGAATAATCCGACTAGATTACATATTTTTGAGGAGTAAATTGAAGATTTAGGCCTAGGGATTTGAAAATAAGATTTGAAGATTTAAGGGGCCATTTGAACTCCGATTTTGGTAAATTTTATATGTACGGACTCGTGGCGAGACGAGGAATCTGGTGATGTGACTTTCGTAATTTTTCGAGAAGTGGGCCCGGGGCTCGGGTTTTGCGAATTTCGTGAATTTCGATATTTTTCGAGTCTTTTCGATTGGGTTATATTCCCTTAGCCTATTGTAATGTATTCATTGTGGTTTTGACCAGATTCGACGCGCGAAGAGGTAAGTTCGAGAGGCAAGGGCATAGCGGAGTAGACGTTGGACCGTCTTGAGGTGAGTAATGATTTTAAATGATGCACTGAGAGTTTGAAACCCCGAATTGCACAACATACTGCTATGTTGAGATGAGACACGCATTGTATGACGAGCGCGGAGTCATTTACTATTGGGGATTGTGACTTGGTCCATCCCAGTTGATATTTTTACCGCGTAATTGATAAAGATTTATTGTTTTTCACTATGATTGGGCTTATTGTCATATTTAGGCTTCGTGCCAATTATCTGAAATCTTTTGTGAATTTACATCACTATTTTCCTCACGAATTGAAATATTATTTGAACTCAGTCCAATTGAATTATATTATTTTGTGAATTCATCTACATTTATACTCAACTCGAGATTTAATGATATTTATAATGCTGTTGAGCTGAGCACTATTGTTTTACTGATGCCCAAGAGGCTTATGATTATTTTCTGGACTGATTGAGGCCGAGGGCCATATGTGAGGATATGTTGAGTGATGTGAGGAGGCTTTCAGGCCTCGAGTGTTATATGAGGAGGCTTTCAGGCCTCGTGTGTGATGTGTGAAGGCTTTCAGGCCTATTGATATTGCGCTTGGGCTGTAGGAGCCCCTCCGAAGTCTGTACACACCCCCAGTGAGCGCAGGGTACCCATGGGAGTTGGGAGTGGGCCCGAGAGGCCGTTGCTTGTGTGTGGTGAGTTGGGAGTGAGCCCGAGGGGCTGATGTTGTGTGCTGGTGAGTTGGGAGTGAGCCCGAGGGGCTGATACTATACTGAGATTTATATATTGAGCCCGAGGGGCAAGCTTTTGATTTATCCTTACTGTGGAAATTATTTGTCTTTACTGTTTTAAAAGAAGAATTATCTGATACTCACTATTTTACTGTATAACTGATTTTACTGCTTGGGATAGCGCTATATTGTGCCGTTATGAGATTTCATGTTTTCAGTCGTTATTTATTTTTATTACTCACTGGGTCGGAGTACTCACATTACTCCCTGCACCATGTGTGCAGATAGAGGCAGAGCTGAGTTCGCTCCTGAGCGCTGATTCTTTCCAGACCAGGCGGTGACTAGGAGTAGCGAGGTAGCTGTTGACATCTGCAGCCCCGTTTTCTCCATTATCTTTGTTATTTATGATAATTTCAGACTTTGTAAAATATTAGTAAACTCTGTAGTAGCTCATGACTTGTGACACCCCGATTTCGGGCTGAGTTGGGAGGGTTTTCCTTGTTCTATCACATTTATTTCGCATTTAAAATTATATTGCCCATGATTTAGACTTATTCCTGCTAAGTAATTATAAAGAGATGTATTGTCTTGTTGATTGGCTGGCCTTGTCCTCACGAGAGGCGCCATCACGACCGGGTTGGGATTTTGGGTCGTGACAAGTTGGTATCAGAGCCTAGGTTACTTAGGTCTTACGAGTCATGAGCAGGTTTAGTAGAGTCTCGCGGATCGGTACGGAGACGTCTGTATTTATCCTTGAGAGGCTGCAGAACCTTTAGGAAAAACTTCTCATTCTTGAATTCTTATCGTGCGTCCTTGAGTCAGCTTGAAAAGTAACTCTTAAAATTCCTTCCAGGTGTTCGTACGCGCGTATGAGCGCTCAGATCAGTGTGCCTTGATGGCTTGTGATCCCCCGATCGAGGGGCAAGGTGCAATCTATGTGAGTTTATGTTGGGCTAGTCTGGAGGACTTGAGGCCGGATTTTTGCCTATGGCTTGAGCACCTAGGCGCTGATTGTGTGAGCAAGTGTTTTGAACTTATATGTTCAGTATTGTCCCTAATAGTGGGAATGACGGTTGGATAGCTATGTGATGAATATGCTAATTCTGCGTGATGTTTCTATATGACCTGGAAGTGTTGAGGAAGATTTGCTGGATGATAGATGGACTACTAAGTGTATGATTTCCATTGTGAGTGGAAGTGTAGTTCTGGGATTATAGGCGTGTGAAGAATCTTTTCAAGACTCCTAGTTGAGAGTGAAGTAAATTTCATGTTACGGTATGAGTTTGAACTCAGGAAGATTAAGTGACTGTGTAATGTGTATGGCAGTGGAAGGTATACAAAATGTTAATTGGAGGCAAAACAGGTGGGTTATCTCCTGCTGAGTGTTCTAAGGTGGTGTGATCCTTATGTTGTCTATTAGAAGATCTCATTTACAAGTGAAGAATATGCGTTGAAATCTAAATTGTGCTGCCTAGAGAGTGGACTTAACTGTTGTGTGAGTGAATACAAGAATTGCAGAAGAGTAAAAAAATTCCAGATGATTTGTGTTTCCACAAGCTTATGAAGGAGTGAGTTCAATCTCACTATGGTATTACAACAACAATAGAGTATGTACGTTATGATTTATTGAGTGCGTTTTGTTATATGGCTTTGATCCAAGTTGGGGAGTTTGCTATTAATTAAGTTGATTGCACGGTTAAGAGCTATATTGTTCCAGTCTGCCACAGAGATGCCTCGGTATTATTCGATCTCGGTTCCACCTATTCTTGTGTGTCCTTATATTTTTCTCAGTATTTGGGTACGCCCCGAGAGTTTATTTCTTTACCTATTCATGTATCTACCCCGGTGGGAGATACTGTTATTGTGGATCGTGTGTACAGGTCATGTGTTGTGATTATTGGGGGTCTGGAGACCCGAGTTGATTTATTACTATTGAGCATGGTGGATTTTGATGTTATTTTGGGCATGGATTGGCTATCTCCATGTCGTGCTATTCTAGACTGTCATGCTAAGATAGTCACTTTGGCTATGCCGGGTGTACCGCAGATCGAGTTGCGTGGTGTGACTGATTATATCCCTAGTAGAGTGATCTCTTTCTTGAAGGCCCAGCGTATGGTTGGAAAGGGTTGCCTTTCATATCTAGCATTTGTGAGGGATGTTGGAGCTGAGACTCCTAGTATTGATTCTGTCCCAGTTGTGAGGGATTTTCCCGATGTTTTTCCTGCAGACCTGCCGGGCATGCCGCCGGACAGGGATATTGATTTTGGCATTGACTTAGTGTCGGGCACTCATCCCATTTATATTCCTCCATATCGTATGGCACCAGCAGAGCTGAAAGAATTGAAGGAGCAGCTTCAGGAACTCCTAGATAAGGGGTTCATTCGGCCTAGCGTGTCCCCGTGGGGTGCACATGTTTTATTTGTGAAGAAGAAAGATGGCACAATGAGAATGTGCATTGATTATAGGCAGTTGAATAAGGTAACAGTGAAGAACAAGTATCCTTTGCCTCGCATTGATGACTTATTTGATCAGCTTCAGGGAGCGAGGGTATTTTCTAAGATTGATCTCCGTTCGGGCTATCACCAGTTGAAAATCAGGGAGTCGGATATTCCCAAGACTGCCTTCAGGACTAGATATGGTCACTATGAATTTTTGGTTATGTCTTTCGGGCTGACCAATGCCCCAGCAGCGTTCATGCATTTGATGAATAGTGTATTTCAGCCTTATCTGGATGCATTTGTTATTGTATTCATTGATGATATCCTAGTGTACTCTCGTAGCCAGGAGGAGCATGCCCAGCATTTGCGTGTAGTGTTGTAGAGATTGAGAGAGGAGAAGCTTTATGCAAAATTCTCCAAATGTGAATTTTGGCTAAGTTCTGTGGCATTTTTGGGACACATAGTGTCCAACGAGGGTATACAGGTTGATCCAAGGAAGATAGAAGCAGTGCAGAGTTGGTCTAGACCGTCCTCAATCACAGAGATTCAGAGTTTTCTTAGGCTAGCAGGCTATTATCGCCGATTTGTTCAGGGGTTTTCTTCTATTGCATCGCCTTTGACCAAGTTGACTCAGAAAGGTGGCCCATTTGTATGGTCCGGCGAGTGTGAGGAGAGCTTTCAGAAGCTCAAGGCACTTCTGACCACAGCTCCAGTGTTGGTGTTACCATCAGTTACAGGTTCATACACGGTATATTGTGATGCTTCCAGAGTTGGGATTGGTTGTGTGCTAATGCAGAAGGGTAGAGTTATTGCTTATGCTTCTCGTCAGTTGAAGCCCCATGAGAAGAACTACCCTGTTCATGATTTGGAGTTGGCTGCTATAGTTCATGCCTTAAAAATTTGGAGGCACTATTTATATGGCGTATCTTGTGAGGTATTCACTGATCATCGCAGTCTTCAGCATTTATTTAAACAAAAAGATCTTAATTTGAGGCAGCGGAGATGGCTTGAGTTACTTAAAGACTATGATATTACCCTTCTATATCATCCGGGAAAGACCAATGTAGTGGCCGATGCGTTGAGCCGAAAGGCAGTCAGTATGGGGAGTTTGGCTTACATCCCAGTTGGGGAGAGGCCTCTTGCAGTTGATGTTCAGACCTTGGCCAATCAGTTGGTGCGGTTAGATATTTCTGAGCCTAGCCGGGTATTGGCTAGTGTGGTTTCTCGATCTTCCTTATATGATCGCATCAGAGAGCACCAGTATGATGATCCACATTTGCTTATCCTTAAGGACAGAGTTCAGCATGATAATGCCAAAGATGTGACTATAGGTGATGATGGCGTATTGAGGATGCAAGGCCGTATTTGTGTGCCCGATGTTGATGGGCTTAGAGATTTGATTCTTGAGGAGGCCCACAGTTCGCGGTATTCCATCCATCCGGGTACTGCGAAGATGTATCAGGACTTGAGACATCATTACTGGTGGAGGATAATGAGGAAAGACATTATGGGATATGTGGCTCGGTGTCTCAACTGTCAGCAGGTGAAATATGAGCATCAGAGACCGGGCGGTTTGCTTTAGCAGATGATTATTCCTGAGTGGAAATGGGAGAGAGTTACTATGGATTTCGTGAGTGGCCTTCCTTGGACTTTGAAGAATTTTGATTCGATTTGGGTCGTTGTGGATAGGCTGACCAAGTCAGCGCATTTCATTCCGGTGTGTACCACATATTCTGCGGAGCGGCTGGCTAGGATTTTTATTCAGGAGATTGTGCGGTTGCATGGTGTTCCAGTTACTATTATTTCGGATAAAGGTACTCAGTTCACTTCTCAGTTTTGGAGGACTTTTCAGCACGAGTTGGGCACTCAGGTGGAGTTGAGTTCAACATTTCATCCTCAAACGGACGGACAGTCCGAGCGTACTATTCAGATATTGGAGGATATGTTGCGTGCCTGCGTGATTGATTTTAGAGGTTCTTGGGTTGAATTTTTACCACTTGCAGAGTTTGCCTACAACAACAGCTATCAGCCCAGTATTCAGATGGCACCGTATAAGGCCTTATATAGGAGGCGGTGTAGAACTCCAGTGGGTTGGTTTGAGCCCGGTGAGGCCAGGTTGTTGGGGACAGATTTGGTCCAGGATGCCTTAGAAAAGGTGAAGGTGATTCAGGAAAGACTTCGCACAGCTCAGTCGCGTCAGAAGAGTTATGCGGATCGGAAGGTTCGAGATGTGTCATTTATGGAGGGCGAGAAGGTTTTGCTGAAGGTTTCGCCGATGAAGGGTGTTATGAGGTTCGGAAAGAAAGGGAAGTTGATTCCGCGGGTTATTGGACCATTTGAGGTACTTAGGAGGATTAGAGATGTGGCTTACGAGCTTGGTTTGCCGCCTAGATTGTCGGGTGTTCATCCGGTATTCCATGTGTCCATGCTCCGGAAGTACATTGGGGACCCGTCTCATATTTTAGATTTCAGTACAGTACAGTTAGATGAAAATTTGACTTATAATGTGGAGCCAGTGGCTATTTTTAGTCGACAGGTTCAAAAATTGAGATCAAAAGATATAGAATCAGTGAAAGTACAGTGGAGAGGTCGGCCCGTGGAGGAGGCTACTTAGGAGACCGAGCAGGAGATGCGGAGCAGGTACCCGCACCTATTTGAAACTCCAGGTATGTTTCTTAACTCGCTTGAGGACGAGCGTTTGTTTTAGTTTTGTAATCTGTAACGACCCGAACCATCGTTTCCTGTATTTTCGTCCCGTATTCCCTGTTAAATGCTTATTCATGTTTCAATATGTGTACTTGGTGAATTTGAGTCAATTCGGATCGAGTTTGGTATGAAATGGGACAATTAGTCTCTTTAAGGAAGAATTAGTTTGGAAAAGTCAACCGGACGTTGACTTGTGAGTTAGAGGGCTCGGAATTGAATTCCGATGATTCGGTTAGTTTTGGGGGATGATTTAAGGCCTAGGAGCGCAATCGGAATTAATTTTGGAGGTCCGGTGAAGAAATTAGCTCATTTTGGCGAAGTTAGTATTTTGGCGATTTCCGGTTGATAGGTGAAATTTTGATCCGACGGTCGGAATGGAATTACGAGAATTTTTGTAGCTTCGTTATGTCATTTTGGACTTGTGTGAAAAATTTGAAGTCAATCGGACGTGATTTGATAGGTTTCGGCATCGGAAATAGAAGTTGGAAATTCTAAAGTTCATAAAACTTGAATTGGAGGTTGATTCGTGATTTTAGTGTTGTTTGATGTGATTTGAGACCTCGAGCAAGTCCGTAATGTATTTTGGGACTGGTTTGTATTATTGGTCGGGTCCCGGGGGCCTCGGGCATATTTCGGAGGCCCAACGGGTCATTTTTTGAAGATTTTTGTCGTTCTGAGCATAAATGTAATGATCTAAAGGTTCATTTTTAGTTCTAGAGATCCAAATTTAATTTCGAGACTTCCAGAATTTAAATCATGAATTATAGGACTCATCTGGAAATTTTGGTTTAATTTCATCAAGTCGCGATTGGGTTTTTGACGTGAAATGTGAGTTAATTGTTTAACGAGCGAAATGGGTATTGAATTGGGCAAACGAGCTCCGAATTGAGTTTCGATTGAAGTGTTGTGTTCGTATAATTATTTGTGACTCCAAAGAACAAGAATCGTCTAATTCCGAGTTCGTATGATGGAGTTAGAGCTATTTTAGTGAAAAATGGCTGTGCTGCAAATTTCTTAAAAGCTGCTGTATTTTCTGCATCAGTGAACAGTACCCGCGCGTGAACAGTAACCGCGCGGGCGAACAGTGAACAGTGACCTCACGCGCATGAACAGTGCCCCGCGTGAACAGTATCGAAAATTTCTGGACAGATTTAATGTCCAGCAGTCCGAGTTTTGTCATTTTTTTTGACTTCCAAGCTCGGATTTTGGGCGATTTTTAGCAAGAAATCTTGGGAAATCTTGAGGTAAGTCACTTGTGATTATTTCTACTCCATAATATTGAATTATCATCGAATAATCCGACTAGATTACATGTTTTTGAGGAGTAAATTGAAGATTTAGGCCTAGGGATTTGAAAATAAGATTTGAAGATTTGAGGAGTCATTTGAACTCCGATTTTGGTAAATTTTATATGTACGGACTCGTGGCAAGACGAGGAATCCGGTGATGTGACTTTCATAATTTTTCGAGAAGTGGGCCCGGGGCTCGGATTTTGCGAATTTCGTGAATTTCGATATTTTTCGAGTCTTTTCGATTGAGTTATATTCCCTTAGCCTATTGTAATGTATTCGTTGTGCTTTTGACCAGATTGGACGCGTGAAGAGGTAAGTTCGAGAGGCAAGGGCATAGCGGAGTAGATGTTGGACCGTCTAGAGGTGAGTAATGATTTTAAATGATGCACTGAGGGTTTGAAACCCCGGATTGCACAACATACTGCTATATTGAGATGAGACACGCGTTGTATGACGAGCGCGGGTTCATTTACTATTGGGGATTGTGACTTGGTCCATCCCAGTTGATATTTTTACCGCGTAATTGATAAAGATTTATTATTTTTCACTATGATTGGGCTTATTGCCATATTTGGGCTTCGTGCCAATTATCTGAAATCTTTTGTGAATTTACGTCACTATTTTCCTCACGAATTGAAATATTATTTGAACTCAGCCCAATTGAATTATATTATTTTGTGAACTCAGCTACATTTATACTCAACTCGAGATTTAATGATATTTATAATGTTGTTGAGTTGAGCACTATTGTTTTACTGATGCCCAAGAGGCTTATGATTATTTTCTGGACTGATTGAGGCCGAGGGCCATACATGAGGATATGTTGAGTGATGTGAGGAGGCTTTCAGGCCTCGAGTGTTATATGAGGAGGCTTTCAGGCCTCGTGTGTGATGTGTGAAGGCTTTCAGGCCTATTGATATTGCGCTTGGGCTGTAGGAGCCCCTCCGGAGTCTGTACACACCCCCAGTGAGCGCAGGGTACCCAGGTGAGTTGGGAGTGGGCCCGAGAGGCCATTGCTTGTGTGTGGTGAGTTGGGAGTGAGCCCGATGGGGCTGATGTTGTGTGCTGGTGAGTTGGGAGTGAGCCCGAGGGGCTGATACTATACTGAGATTTACATATTGAGCCCGAGGGGCAAGCTTTTAATTTATCCTTACTGTGGAAATTATTTGTCTTTACTGTTTTAAAAGGAGAATTATCTAATACTCACTATTTTACTATATAACTGATTTTACTGCTTGGGATAGCGCTATATTGTGCCGTTATGAGATTTCATGTTTTCAGTCGTTATTTATTTTTATTACTCACTGGGTCGGAGTACTCACATTTCTCCCTGCACCATGTGTGCAGATACAGGCAGAGCTGAGTTCGCTCATGAGCGCTGATTCTTTCCAGACCAGGCGGTGACTAGGAGTAACGAGGTAGTTGTTGACGTCCGCAACCCCGTTTTCTCCCTTATCTTTGTTATTTATGATAATTTCAGACTTTGTAAAATATTAGTAAACTCTGTAGTAGCTCATGACTTGTGACACCCCGATTTCGGGCTGAGTTGGGAGGGTTTTCCTTGTTCTATCACATTTATTTCACATTTAAAATTATATTGCCCATGATTTAGACTTATTCCTGCTAAGTAATTATAAAGAGATGTATTGTCTTGTTGATTGGCTGGCCTTGTCCTCACGAGAGGCGCCATCACGACCGGGTTGGAATTTTGGGTTGTGACATAATCAAAAGCGATTCACAGCTCGTGCTTATCAAATATTGGAGACTTATACAACCAGGGAAGCACGAATGCAGCAATACTTAGAGGCGACACGTGATTTGGTTAGACAATTCCAAACCTGGAAAGTTGTGCAGATACCAAGAGAGAAAAATGTCGAGGCAGACGCCTTAGCTAATCTCGCATCTGCAGTAGACGTGTGAATAACGAAAATGCTTCTGTAATTCATTTGTTTCATTCAGTACTCGATCATGACAAAAATGAGGTAAATTTCAATAACTTAACCTGATATTGGAGGAACGAGATTGTCGCTTTTTTGCAGTATGGAACCGTCCCTGAAGATAAGAAAAAGGCTCACGCGCTTCGTAAAAAGGCTGCTCGATACTGTTTAAAGCAAGGCAATCTTTATCGTTAGATGTTCGGTGGTCCCTTAGCAAGATGCCTCGGGCCTTCTCAAACAGAATATGTAATGAGATAAATACACGAGGGGCATTGTGGAAATCACGCAGGAGGAAGATCATTAGTAAAAACCATGATTAGAGCAGGCTATTATTGTCCCAAAATGGAAGAAGAAGCAGAAAATTTCGTGGCTAATTGTGATAAGTGCCAAAGATACGGTAATAATATGCATAGACCTGCAGAGTTGCTATATCCGGTCATTGCACCGTGGCCTTTTATGAAATGGGGGATGGACATTATGGGTCCTCTACCACAAGCAAAAGGCAAGGTCAAATTTCTGCTAGTACTCACTGATTATTTTACTAAATGGGTAGAAGCAGGTGCTTTTAAACAGGTACGAGAAAATGAGGTCAGAGATTTCATTTGGCAAAATATCATATATCGATTCGATGTACAAAAGGAAATTGTATGTGATAATGACCCACAATTTATAGGTTCTCAAATCACAGAATTTTTTCAAAGTTGGCAGATCAAAAGGATTACTTCAACAAATTTTTTCAAAGTTGGCAGATTAAAAGGATTACTTCAACACCTTACCATCCTGTGGGTAATGGACAAGTTGAATTGACGAATAAAGTCATTATAAACAATTTGAAGAAACGGTTGGAAGAATCCAAAGGTAATTGGCCAGAATTGCTACCTAGTGTTTTATGGGCATACCGCACAACAGCAAAAACAAGCACGGGTGAAACACCGTTTTCACTAGTGTACGGAACTGAAGCATTGATCCCAGTGGAGATAGGGGAACCTAGCACAAGATATACACAACCAACTGAAGAATCCAATGAAGAAGAAATGCGACTAAACCTTGATCTAATTGAAGGAAAAAGGTAAGCTGCATTAATAAGGATGACAACACAAAAATAAGTCATGGAATGATATTATAATCGGAAAGCTCGCGTAAGATATTTCAAGACTGGGGACTTTGTACTCAAGAAGGTTTTTCAGTCCACAAGAGCGGCTAATGCGGGAAATTAAGTCCAACTTGGGAAGGACCTTATAAGATTCACGGTATCGCAAGAAAAGGAGCATACGAGCTGGAAACAATGGATGGCAAGATATTACCTTCACATTGGAATGTCGTTCACCTGAAGAGATACTATTTCTAAGGAGTACCCACGGTCAGGTATCCTCATTTTAAAATTTTATTTTTTAATTGTTAAAATTTTACTAACGATTTTAGATGATAGGCAAAAAGCTAACCCGTAGTTAATGATGAATCATGACCTGCAAGGCACGTGGAAGAGAATAAATTTCTGGTCTAAGGTTACAACTATTCTGATAGAAATTAAGACGGGTTAAGCAGTTTTCATCTATAATCGTACCTCCCAGTCCCGTATGTTTTATTCCTTTTCAGGAAAAAGACCAAATAAGAGGAGTAATCAAGTGCTCGAGACTTCATACTTCAAAGCTCAAACACTTGGGGGACTATATAATATACATAGACATATATATAAAGAAGGCAAAGAAGATTGAGAAATAATCAAAGTTCAAGTCAAAGCCCGAAAAGTTTACTCATTGAATGAGTCAAGTGCAGAGCAAAGTTACGAGCCAATAACATAAAGCCAAAGAAAACTTTATCATAGTTAGGTTAAGGGCAATGTATATAAATGGGTTATAAATAAAAACCTTGTGTTTTATTTTCTTTGCCTTGAAATCTGTTGTAAAGAAAACGGTTACGAAAAAGTTATATAGGTTATTTAAATATATGTAAGATGTTATTTAAAACTTTGCAAAGTTCAAATGAAAACTTTATCAAAGTTATTTCAAGAAACATGTGTATTCCTATTTCTTTTATCGTACATTTACACCATTATGAAGTTGAGACATCTTCTTCATTAAGTGTCGAATATAAAAGGGCCCTCTTTTATAAAATTCATGTTAGGGTTAAACATTCATGAAAATAAGAAAGCATTTTATGAAATAAAAGTGCAAATTATTCAATAAGTCCTTAAATATAAAGGCAAGAATGAGCAAAACAGAAGTTCAAAATAACTAAGTTAAAATAGAAAACTTCTTAATATTGAAAAGTTTAGACTAAGTATGAACTTAGTCATAAACTATAAGTCACTTATACAAAACTCCCCAAAAAAAGGTCTGGGGACTTGATGTTTTCAACAAACCCTCAAATGGGACCAAGGGCTATAACCACATTCCACCAAAAAAGAAAAAAAAAGGAGTCACATATCATAAACTTGTCACTGAGGAGTTGAAGAAGGAACCAAAGCAGGGTCACCAGCAGCAGTAGACTCAAGTTGACTTGAAGGAGTTGGAACACTCACCGTACCCATATCATCTTCAATATGTTTAGAAGTTTCAGCCACGAGAGAGGGAAAGTCTTGGCCTTGCTGAGTCTTTTCAATAGTTTCTCTTATTTTAGCTAACTCATCTTCCAAGTTAAAGTTCTCTTGACTAACTTCCACAAGGGTATCATGGCGAGTATTTAAAAACGCCCAACTCACTTCAATTGCGGTCTTGTCCTCAAGAATCTCATAATCTTTCTCCCATTCAACAATTTCACTTTTAAGCTTCTCATTCTCAGCCAAGGCAGAATCATAAGAAGTTTGAAGAGAAGCACGTGAGCTTTCTAAGGAACGAACCTTATCAGAAAACTCCCGGAGGTCTTCTTGAGTCTGAGTCTAAGTTTGCACAAGTTCACTGGCATACACTTCTTTCTCACTTAAGAGAGCCTTCAACTCTTTGATCTCTTCACTAGCCTTGGAGAGTTGCTCGGAAAAAGATGTTTCGAGAAAAATTCTTGTCTTTCCTGGCTTGGTTTGAGGAAGGTTTTTCAACCGCCAACTCTGAAGTTAAAACCCTCAACTGCTGCTCTAAGGTGCACTTGCTTTCTTATAACACTTCCATGTCAATTTGAAGGCTTTCATATTGTTCTCTCCAGTTGTCTGCTTCAATTTGATACTCATGGATTAATTGCTCCGTGTGGGAAACTCTCTTCATCATTTCTGTACCAACGAGGTTGATCTAAAAAAAAGAGAAAGGGTAAGAACCATAATGGAAGAAAGAAATAGTAAATCATTAAAAGGAATACCTTTAATGATGATTGTATTATGTCGTTCATCCAAGTTAAAGAGTTGTGGCTCTCAAGCTTGGCTCTCTCGATTGGACCAATTAAGGGTTTCAACCACACATCAACCCCACCTGATTTTCTCAAAAGATTACCATCGGTAGGAACCTCGATGATAACTTGTTTCATAGCTCCACTTCCACTTGAGAAACCAACCTCAGTATGTTGAATAATTGTTGGAGGAACTGTGGAAGGAGTCAAAACAACCTAGGGTGGAGCAGCAATGGCAACAATCACGGCTAGTAGAGAAGATGTCACAAGGATAGACATGGAAAATGAGGCAAGGGGCACTTCATCAGAAACTGGACCCAAACTTTCATTTCCAAACCCACGAGCAAAAAGTTGATCAACAGAATCACGAGCAGCCGCGGGAGTATCGTCACCAGAAATCACCAGGGTGGCTTTAATAGGCTCGGTTAAAGGAACAAAACGAGGGGGAGATGCTTCATCATCTGAAATAACGCGTATTCTAGCCCGTGGCCTTTTTACCAAAGAAGCCCCATCTTATTCTTCCTCTTCTTCAGAGTTTTGACCAGTAGTAGCTTTTCTTTTCGATGAAGAACCCAAAATTATTTCTTGGGCCCTTTCCAAAGAAATTCTGGAAGCTACAATGTCCTCAGCGGTTATGCCTCGAATGGGAAATCCTAACAAAAATAAGGATTAAAATAATTTCTAAGGAAAGAAGTGAACGAAAATACAAAAGATATAGAGAAGAAAGCACTTACCGTGAGTTTTCACTTTCCAACCAAACCGATGAGAAAGGTTTTTCCAGGATCTACCTTCCATCGGAGCAACACTTAACAGCTTTCCTACCCAACCACGGAAATTGAGAATTTCATCAACAACTCCCATGGTTGCTAAAAAACAAGAGGAAATTGAAATGACAACCATCAAAATTGAGAAAAAGGTATGAGAAAGTTATAAAAAAAACTCACGTGCAAAATTCTACTTCTCAGGAAAGGGAACATTCTCTTCACCCACTAAACCAACAGTGAGGGCAGCAACAAACCTGGCATACCAGCCACGGTCCTTATCGTCTTCTGAACTGACCAGAACTCTTTTACTTCTTGCTACTAAAGTAAAGATTCCTTGATGAAAAAGTTTGGGAGAATAGAGATGGATCAAATTAAAGAACGTAAAAGGCATGCCAGCCATGTTGGCCAAATGCCTCAAGCAAGCAACAACCCTCCACACGATGTGGCCAATTTGTCCTAAGCAAACATCGAAAAAGCGACAGAATTCGATGATAACAGGGTCAATAGCAGGTTTGAAATTCAACGTGAAAGGGTATGTATAAACAAAAGAAAACCCAGTTAAATAAGAAGTGATTCTTTGGTTTGCATTAGTGATTATAATGGGGAAGTCATGGCTCCAATGGCAATCTCTACGAACTACAGAAATCAGACCTTCGGTGATCTGAGTCAGGTAAATGTCAGCACGATCTAATGAAGACATTTGGTTTCTGATGGACTCTCTATCATTGTAAAAAGATAGTTCAGCAGGAACAATTTCATCCACTAAAAGTTCACAAAGGGGTTCAGTGGGTTCTTTAGTCTTACATGAAAATCTTTGAGAAAGAGAACCTCTGGTTCTAGAAGGTGGAGTAGAACTCGATGAAAGAATAGAGGGCCCTCGTGAGGAAGAAGATCCTAAACTACGAAGTCTGCCACCTCTCCTACTTCTAACAGGAGCAAAAGAAAGATTCTCAACGATGAGGACTCTCTGAGGGTTAGGGTTTGAAGAAGACATAGTAGTACGAGGAAAAAGAAAACAAGAATTGAATATTCTAAACCTTTTGTGAGAAAGACAAAGGTGAAAAGTTATATTTATAGCCAGAAGCAATCGTCAAAGGAAAAGATGCAATGATGGAAACGTCATAATGAGAACTGACGTTTCGTAATTGGTGAAGCCGTAAAAAAGCCTTAAAAGACGCTCAAAACTTGCAGAACCAAATAGGAGATGCCACGTGTCACGAACATTAAATGGAAGTGACTGACGAAGAGTCAGTTCTAGAGAAGAATTAATGGCAGCAAATATTCCCGCTTTAATGAGATCCACTTCCCAAATATTCTATTGATGAATAAATGGCAAGTGGGGGGACTATCTGTATTGGGAAAAGTTAAGTTCATATATAGAATTTATTGCAAGATGACACGTCATGACACGTGGACCAGTCAAAGGATGATAGTTGGCAAAGAATAATCAAAGAGGCACGGGCAGATATTCAAGAAAAACAAGAAAGATAGACGCTCGAACCTCTTTATGATTGAAGAGAATGAATCTGATAGTAAATAAGGTATAGATACGTATTACCGGGCATTAAATACGGAAAACGTTAGGGAATCTGTATTGAATCAAATATGATTACCAATTATAACGTTACATTAATTGTCAATAATGACTCTATAATGGTAGAAACAAAACATATTACCTAGAGATAGCTATAAAAGGAGAAGACTGATCATTTCTAAAGACACGAAATACTATTGAAATATATTGATTTACTTTGCACTATATTCAGTTATTATTTGTCAATTATTCTTATTTCTATTCGATTATCAGTAACCCGAGTTATTCTAAAATAAGCTTTGACCGAAATCCCAATTTTTTATCAAACAATGTGTGCATACAAAAGATGGTGTATAGAAAAAGGGTGTGAAGATAGATGTAGGTGATGATTTTTAATGGGTGCTTCATTTTATAACCAGTACTCGGAAGCCATTCTTCTCTTTATCATTGCAAAAGAATAGGGGAAAAATAGGTTTTTACTGGGAAGAAGAAAACATTATCATTAAGAAGATACTACTCTTTAAGATTCTCCATTACTATACATAATGTACAAAGCAAGTTTAATGGAAACTATTCGTTACAAAAAGAGAACCACCCCTCTCTCTCAATTCCTTCCAAGTCGTTTGTTTAACACACAGTAAATTAAAAGAGGACAATTTTTTTCTACTCTATCTTGTCTTCTTTTTTTGTCAATTTGAATTTATAAATAACTGTACAACCAAAATTTCTAATAAATATTCGATTAAAGCAAAATCCAGGAAAAGCAAAGCCAGTTTCCCAATGAAACGATAGAAATTAGATAGCAATAACCAATAGGGTAGTTCCAACATTTCAAGGCTCGCTAGTTGCAATTTATGAATTGGATAAAATTTAGCACTGTGGCCAATGAAATAGCATATTTTTCAACCTTTAAGTATCAAGAGAATTTACAAGCTAACACGACTGTACAGTTGATGCACATTCTATACATAAAAGAAGTTATAAGGAGAAAAGGGTAGCCTGTCCTGAGTGAGTGATCCATTTTGAAAATTGACCTAAAGAATAATCAGACAGACATAAGTCGTCCAAATCTAAAATTGACCCAAACAAGGATAACATATAACTGCACATATAATCCTTGCAATCCAAGAGAGCATTGTCCAGACTATAAATTAAAGTTGTAACTTTGAATTCACTGATAAAGCTTCCTCCTGTCTAATACTAGAATTGGACTAAAATTTCCCACGCAATCATGATATCGGGGTCGACCGCTCCCCTACTGCCGGAAACTTTTGCTGCATACACAAAGACAATAGGTCATACACTGATAGTAAAACTTCATAAGGTCTACTAAGGTAATAGATCTTTTCAAAAGAGAATAGTAGTTCATAACCTGACATCCTTTTTTCATTTTATAGGGACGGATAACTAAATTAACAAAATCAGCACTGAGGGAGAGATATGTAGATAGAGCATCGACTACCTTTCTTACAACTAGTAATGGATTCTATAGAGTTAAAATCATATACATCTTGCTTTTTATACCAAAAAGCTTACAACAATGCAAGGGCGGTGGTTCACCGAATTTAGCAGCCTAAAATCGAATTTTAATAAGAATCTAAATTTTATACACCTATACAAGTATATGCAAAAAATTTGATATTGTCTTTTTTTTTCCTTCTGTACTTATTTATATAATAGTATTTATACAAGATATATGACTTTTAGCTTTATTTAGTAATATTATTATTTATATTATCAAGGGTTAATTCAAGTTAATAAGATGTTAGCCATATGTTTGCAATACATTACCTTGGATCTTGATGTAAAAAACTTTATTTGCTAATACGAAGATTTGAGTAGTTTAATTCGAAGTTCTAGAATATTTCTTATGTTAAATAGTAAATATTCTTTATTTTTTTAAAACCTTTTTACCCGGATATTATACTTTTTTTCTACAAAGTTCAAAATTGTCTCAGTCAAAATATTATTACGTATTTTACCATTAACACTTTTTGGGGCCTCAAAATTTTTGGGGCCTAAAGCAAAGGCTTTACTAGCCTCACCCTTGAATGCAACAATGCAATACATTATAAGGTCCATCTCAGTCAAAAATCATATGCATCTTAATTTTACACCAAAAAGCTAGATTTAGCAAACATGTATATTTTATACTACTATGTAATGCCTCTGCTCTTCATTCAAAACAGCTCCGATTTCTTCTTTCCAAACAGTACAAATGATACACAAAGGAACTGCTCTCCAGATCTTCCTAAATTGCATCCTTAATCTACTACTAGTAGTCTTCTCTTTGGTGTCCTAACTCCTAATCATATCTTCCACTCATTTCTTCAATCTGTTTGCTCTCCTGAATTTATACTCGTATTACTAGGAGATTTGACATTTATTCCTGAAATATCTTAATAAAACGGCCAATTTAATACCTAAACTACTAAAATTTCTATTGTCCATCTCTTCTCTTGTAACAATTTATTTCAGAGGAAGCAAACATGTAGATACCAAAACTTGCAACATTAGTAAAAGCATCCTTGTTATTTAAATTAAATGTTCCAGTACAAACTTGAAGAAAAATGTGTTCTCTCTCATCTGTAATGAGGTTCAGTATAAACGTACGTCTGAAAAAGGATAGTTTTAAAAATAACCAATGTTTTAGCATCTCAATTTCCTAATGGCAAAATACATAAGTTTGGCACCCGAACAATGGACCAAATCCCTGTTACACACTTTCTGTGGACACAAATAATATTACACACTCAACCTTTTAAAAGTGTGTCTAATACACACTGCTTTTTTCTTGACCACTTTACCTAAGTATGGGTAATGTCACGCACCAATAAAGTCGTGACACGTGTCATTAACATAATTAAATAAAACAAAAAATATAAAATTACACATACACCCTCATCTTCTCCAACCCCATCTCTTCCACCTCCATCTCCTCCTCCACGGACCACCCAAAAAATTAGAACACACAATTCAACCCAAAAATTAGGAGCCCAAGTGATTTAATCCCAGAAAGAAATAAAAACATCAAAAGCCAATAAGCCATGACTCACACCACCATATCATCACCACAACAAGGCAATTGTTAAAAAAAATGCAACAATGGCAAAGGTAGATTGAAAATTACAACTGCTTGGATATCATATCTATTGAAGCTTATCTACATCAACAAAGACATAAACGGACTATTTTCATTTATAGCTCTCTTCCAAAATTTTGTTTTTCATTTCCATGGCTGTCATCGCCACCACCAACTTTCAGAATAAAAAATTCAGCCTTCTCTTCAAAATAGATTGGAAGCTTGAGATTAATGCAAAATATGTATATTTAAGAGAAAATCAGAAAGAAAAAGAAAAAGAAGGGAGTTGGTGAGAGGAGGTGTTGGTTGGCGGAAGAGAGAGATAGAGGAAGGGTGGGGAAGATGAGGAGATTGCAGACACATGGCATAAAATAAATAATTAGACAGTATTTTTATTAGTAGACGCTTCTATCGTGGTGTTTTACACATGCTTAGTCCTGGTCAAAAGCGGTGTGTATTAGACACACTTTTAAAATGTTGAGTGTGTAATATTATTTGTGTCCACAAAAAGTGTGTAACAGAAATTTGGTCCATTGTTCGGGTGCCAACTTATGTATTTTGCCTTTCCTAATCTCTACATCTTTATACTGCTCAAAGAGAACATCTATAAACGGCATACAAAGAAAGGACAAGCTTAAAAGCTCCAATGGAATAAAGGGTATCTCTTTCTATGCAGAGTAGTTCTCTGCTAGCATAATAAATGCAAGTTCAGAGTTTTCATCTATCAAATGTCATCGTTAATCCAGTGGTGGACCCAAAATTTTAAGCAAGGGGTTCCAGTGAAAAATGACGTTAAAATAAGGGTGATTCTGGCAAGTGAGATTTGTGTCGCTCTTTTTTCGGATCATAATGCTACCAAAAAAATGAACAATTTTAAAAACTTGAGGTCGGCATTCGTTTTACTATTTTTTTTCTTAAAAAGTTGGGCAAGAAATATAAAACATTTAACAAAGATCATCAATTTAACTAAAAGTATTTAAGAATTTTTCTATTTAATTCACAATGTAATATCAACGAGCTTTCAAATTTGTTAAACTTGAACCGAAAAAGTTCTGTTTTACCAAATTATTTATCAGACTCTAATGAAATCTGACAAAATCTAAAATCTTTTTCTTATTGATAAGGAACAAAGTCGTTAATTCACAAACAAAAGACAAAATTAAAGTGAGTATAACTTAAAACAAACTAACACAGACTATAGAGAAGAGAGCTTATAGAGTAAATTAATAATTTCAATGTAACATAGAAAAAAAAGATTTGGTATAAACTAATTTAAGAGGAACTAACCTATTATAAATAATTACAATGATTGCACTTGCGTATTTTAGCAAAACTAATGTAAGATTTCACATTGTAGAAATTTTTGATCTTTTAAAGTAAAATAGAAGGTACAATTAACTTACCTGATCAAAAAAAAAAGAAAGAAGGTACAATAGCTCCTTTTGGATTTGAGTAGAAAAACTAAGTATAAAATAAAATAGAAAACAAAGTAGTAGAAAATAGAGATAAAAAAAAATTTAAAACACACTAAGGGGAGTAAGCTAATTAGCTAACAAGGCTATCTTCATAATTTAAAAAGAAAAAAAGAAAAAGGGAAAAGAAGAATAAACAAAAAGGCTAGCTTGCGAGAAATTTGCGACAATTAGGATTCGGATGCCCGACTAACATAAAAGTTTGAACTCAATTGACCATCTTTCCACAAGATCACCTTAGGTCAAGTGGATTCAATTAAAATTTATATCGATATTTTACAGAATTTAACTTATAATAAAATACCAAATTTTTTCGATGAAGCGGGTTTATTTGAACCCTCTTGACCCTACGTGGGTCCGCCCATGTGTCAATCAATTAACGCAGGATGATGATCAAGTTAAAATGGCCAAGCTTTCACCAAAATCAACTATGAGATGACTTCATTTATTTCTGCTTGGTATCAAAAGCACAAACTATTACCGTTGACTTAGCATGCATATTCTGACTAGACAAACTCAAGTAATTACCGGGGTAGCAAAGGATGAGCTGTGTGCAAGAAACTTGACAAACTCCTGCTTCTTTATTTCAAAGTTGAACTTTGCATGGTCCAGCAATGTTTGTTCTCTATGTAAATCTTCCAGAAATCTATCCCTTTTCCACTTCAGCTCTTTCAACCGGCTCTCAGTATCAAAATAGTTTTCAGGCAGATTTGACCTTCCGGAACTCTTTGGAAATTTGACCTCTACTTCACTTTACGCAAAAAGTACAAGAGAAAGAGAACCCAAAAGATTCAGTGATGCAATCAATAAAACAATAAAATATGCTGCATACTCAAATACATCTGATATATATATAATATATGCATATGAGAAGACTAAAATGCTAAATAACTGATAGAAGCCGTTCAGGTAACTTGAATTCAATTGTGGGCCACCAAGACAGTGTTAACTTTAGAAAAGGTATGCCATTTAAAAATCCATAAAATCCATCCGACCATCTACAGAAAGTAATAATTTCTTCACACCAAAAAAACAGCTGAAACAAACTGGTTAAGGCAAGGTATTGATTGGCAGCGTGTTCAAACAAACGGGTGATTTTCTTCCCCAGTTTTTTTTTTAATGGCAAAACATTTCAGTTGCTACAACCTCTATAACCCATAGAATATATAAAGGCACATAGCTCCATTGAGAAACTACAATGTAAAATAGTTTTTTTTTTTTTTTGAAATGGAACTTACTAACTGATGGGTTGAACAACAATGTAACAATAAATGACCGCATCCTCCCTCAGCATCTAACACATACAATACTGACTCACACACCCCAATGCATCTCGTCTTTGTTGTATGGATAGCCTCCCAAATCGCACACCACGTAAAGAATGCCACTTCTTAGGTGATTTAGTTTTCCATATTGATGCATCTGGCCTTCTCTAACTACCCCCGAGGGCCTGCGCAAGCGTCTGTATTGTGAGTTCACCAGAGAAATACTTGTTCCTGCTCTCCTAATCATTTTTTGTTCCTCCTATATTCCTGTAAGGATTCATCAACTTTATCCCATTCCAACTTGGAATATCTCCCAAGATACTAGATCCATCTCTTCTAAGCATTTTTGGCACGTTATCAACCATGATAGAGAAAGTTAAGCCTCACATCATACATCAAGCAGAAATGTATTGAATTACTACTGCCAACTCCAAATGGGAAAAATTGTGAAAACTCTTCTGCAGATAATTATATTATAGGTCATCTTTCCTGATTAACTACTAAAATGTGTTATAAACTCTTTTCTTCTTTCCTTTTTTCCTTTCAGGATAACTTATTCATTAAAGATAGCCTGTTAATCATTTTGAAATATACATGCAATAAACAAAAAATGTAACAAAGGCTACCTGCAGAAGCTTTTCTGTAGATGTAATGTAACAAACGAAGAACATGTTTTCATACACCATTCTAGACCGATTGAAAGAGGAAGTTCATGAAGGTTGAACTACTGAACTCCACAAGGCCAAGCAACGCGGTCACAAGGTCAAAAGTCAATAACACCAGCTTCCCAGTTAAGGCGCAAATTTATAGACCGGGTATATTACTTGACACTCAAAGAGGAACAAGTTTATAGGCAACCAATCCTTTAGGGTATCATCATCAAACAAGCTGAATTTAGAAAAAAATAAAAAAAAAATGAATGAAATACAGATATATCACTAGTTAAGAAAGCCTCTTTACCTGTTGCCTAGGGCAAATACACCATTACTCTTTATAATCCCACCATCCAAAGATATGGCTCCATGTGTTATGACAGTTAGTGCCTGCAGCATCTCTGTCCTTGTTTTGTATACTTGCAACCGTGAGAAGAGTTTATAGAAGAGAGTCTCTCTCAAGCCATGACCAGTGCTTGTAGCACAATATAAGTTCGCACTGTCAATATTGATCATATTAACAGCAAAACCAAGGAAACCAGGAGGAGTTTCCCCATTGGGCAATCTTGGCTTCATTAAAGCTAGCCTCCTCTGAGGGTCATCAGCAATGAATGCACCTTCATATGATCTAATTTATAACCCAAAAAAAAAAAGAATAAAAGAAAAATGGAAAGAGAGTAAAGAGGTGTTAAAGATAATCAGCAGTTGCAAGAAGAGATCATTTTAACCTCAAACCTTAAGTTCCCAAGACAGATAACAAGAAATCGGGCATCCAAAGCCCTACCAATTGAAGCTCCAAGGGCATAGAGACCAGAACTTTTGTTTATAAAACCTTCCTTATCATAAGTTTCCAGTGCTTTAATTCCATCAGGTTTCTTGCAAACAACTGCTAACATGGTTTCTAGCCCCAGATAATCTGAGAGCAACCTGCATTTCAGAGATTAAGATACAAATGTCAATCATGATACAGAACGAACTTCCATTATTTGCCTACTTCTTTAAACATCATGCTTCCATCATCTTCTGTTCACGAAATGCAGAGAATTACTCAGATTCTAACTCCTACATCACGCCAAGACCTATTTTCAAGCAAAGAGAAGCTTATTTTCATACACAAAAGAGTCTCAACATGCTAAGGCTTGTTTGGCAACTAGAACTTTTATGTTTCCCTTTTCTCCCCTTAAATTCTTACCATTCTCAAGAAAATGTTTCCCTTTCCCCTTAGAGAGGAACATAATGATGTGTTCGTATATGCTTTGACACTACATAGATGTGAAATGAAACCACGTTTGGAAGGAAAAAACATCTTCATCTACCCAAAGAAGAAGAAGAAAAAAATAAATCATCGCATGACAAAGAAGCAAGAGCTGTGATGGACTTAACCATGAGACGCCCCCGTAGCTAATCTGTTCCGTGATCTTAAACCATGCATGACTTGATATATATTTCCAGCTATACAATAAAAAGGCCCAAAAATAAGGATGTGCAAGAGACTCGATTTTTTTCTAGGTAAGTAAATGTAAAAAAGTGAGAGAGACTAGAGAATTTAATCAATAGTCAAAGCCCACTCTGATCTCTAGATCACCAGCAAGTCCTACACATTTTCTGATCAAATCTACATAAAAACTCATATAACCAAGTATGCCTATTACATGCAAAACATTCCTTTATGGTAGATGGGATCCGATTTGGACCAGAAAGCCTTCTGGTGACTCAGCACTGGAAATAGAAGGGTCTTTCACCATCGGCAAGGAGGAGGAGGAAGAAATTGAACGACAAGAGAGGAAGGGGGGAGGGGGGGGGGGATGACCAACACCTGATTCTTATTGGAATCCAAACAAAATTTGGAACCCTTTGTTTGGTAGTTGGCAGAAGTAAAAGGGTTTATCTTATTTAACTTCACAGTATCAACTGTAGGTAGTGGGATTCTAGTGGGCTGTTGTTGTATCAACTGTAGGTAGTGTTCCGAACAATGGGTTATCCCCAGATCAGTTTGTAAAAGCAAACGACAACAATAACAACAATAATAATAATAATAATAATAATAATAATAATTGAAAATAATAATAATAATAATAATAATAACAATAATAATAATACTAATAATACTATTATGATCATACAAACACGTCTAATTAATCAGAAAATAATTAATGCAAACACATCTAAAATTTCTGGAAACAAAAATCCTTTTGGATACAAAATGAACCCAATGAAGAGACATTTAGCCTACTTCCATTTCCGTTTGTCTCGATTTACTTGACTATTTTCCTTGGAAGGTAAAATTTTAATTTCCTAGAATATATTATAAGCTAACATGTTATAATATTTGGAACATGTTCCTCTCTATTTTTGGACTAGCCTGGGTCAAGCCTAACAGCATCAAGGAAGCATATGAATGTTGGTGTTCATGGAGAGTTGGTAAATCCATCAAAAATATTTGGGTAATGGTACCTGCTGCTATCTTTTGGTGCATCTGGAATGAAAAGAACCGTAGATGTTTTGATGGGATCTCAACTCCAATCCATGTAGTCAAAGCAAAATGCTTATTGAATTTGTTTAGTTGGCTAAATCAGGCACCTGTAACTAGTTCTGTTCAATTTTTTGATTGTGTCTGCTCCTTAGTGATAGAATAGTTTTTTGTGTATATGAACAGACACCATCTCTCTTAATTGTAATCTTTTGCCTGCATCCGCTGGATGCTTTTAATGAATTCTCCTTACTTCATCAAAAAAAATATATTATAAGCTAACATAGATAATACCATATATTATCTTAGCCTTACAAATATCAACTTTCACTTCGACTATACCTGTGACAAATTCAAAGACCAGAACATAGTCAAACTTTCTGTCTTAACCTTCATGCAGCCACATGTCATCTTGATTGAGCGTGAATAAATGGTATAATTTCTAGAATATGGCTGGAGAAAACTAGCAGAGAATTTGGATTTAAGACAACAAAAAATCGTGGAACAGCTTCTTCTTTTTGGTAGAAAATGCAAGCAATTACTGGATGATATGTGAAAGTAACCTGCTGAGATTATCGTCATCAACCTTCCCAAGCAAAGCAACAATTCCTATCACGTCCTTCAGTAACGGAAGATGAGTAACCTGAGGTCCATGATGAGTTTTCAGCTGGCAATAGATGCCAGCTGCAGATTTATCATGTTTTAGAATTCGTTCAATGATCTCCTCTTCATTCCGCCTATTGGAAGATTCCTTATTTTCAGAACCAGGTTCACTTGCTGATTGATACCTGCCAAGAGCAACTACAGTACCACACAAGCACAAGAATTTAAAATTGAGAAACAGTGAAAAAAGGAATGCTAAAAAGGGAAAGACAAAATTAAACTGAATGCTATAGTACACATGGAGTACTTTCAAATAAGCAATACCCAACAATTAAACCCATGGAGAAGATATTAGGCCTCTGTCAGATCGTTTAAACAAGCTGATGGCCGACATTTCACGCTACAGGTAATCACAATATCCATATATACTTGAAACGTGAAACACAACCCTTGATATGAAGATCTTACCATGTTTGATTGTTCCCTTCCATAAAGACAAGCGTAAAAGCATAATATTCTAGGATACTGAAAATATCCATATATACTTGAAACGTGGAACACAACCGTTGATATGAAGATCTTACCATGTTTGATTTTTCCCTTCCATAAAGACAAGCGTAAAAGCATAATATTCTAGGATACTGAAAGAACAAAGTAACTACAGTGCCTTTTAAAAGTTTACACATGCATTTTGCAGCAACCTACTAAACATGAAAAGAAGGAAACAGTACCTTGTACAGAAGGAAACAGTACCTTGTGTGTCTAAAATTGAATCATCCAATATGTTCTTCTGAGCCTTTAAGAATTTGATATTATCTTCATGGTGTTTAATTTTTAGACCAATCTCCTGCATTGCATCTTGAAGTTTCTGCAGTAATTAAATGATATAATTATTAATATTGATCCATCTATTTCACAATAACTAAAAGTCCATTATTATCTCAAATAATCGCTGTAAATAGATATATCTATACCTAAAATCAAGATTATTGTGCATGTTCCATCCATGCATGATAAAATAAAATAACCTGTTCAGATATCTTTCATAATCTTAACAACCTTGGAATTGCAGATAACTGCCTCAGCAGCTCCATTTTGCATCGTGTCGCGGTCTCCAGCAAAAACAGAGGAATTAATCTGACCTCCTTGATTGAACTTTGGTGGATCATGCACAGCTAGTGCCTTAGGACTGATAGGTAGCTGGAATCAAAGAAAAATAAGAGCAAACATCAGTATTTAGAGTTGCTTATCAAGAAAAGATTAAACAAGTGGCTATTCATAATGCCCTAGAGTCTCCCTCCATATCTACCATGTAACAAGTAACAATATGTAAATTGTACTTCAAGCCACTTTTTATCTTTGTTTCATTTAGGAGGAACATACAGTATACTTTCCTTCTGAAAATATATATTGAAGGTTGAACATGCATATTTCAAATACAGGATGCCAAAAGTTTCTGCAGCCGATATACCATAGATAGAAAGAGGTCTAGACTGATGCTGTAGTTTTAATTTAACAGCCCACATTTTTAGTAAATTTAGAGCACGTGATCAACTATTTAGCAATGGAAGACAAACTTGACTATTTCAGGTACTAGTGCAAATACTGGCTTCAACTTTAACAAATGAAAGTGCTTAGAAGCTAAGTCCCTCAAGGTTGCAGGTATGAAATTGAAATTGGTAAAGGGAAACGGCAAAGGGATTGATATTATTGTGTTCAGAAAGAAAAATGGTTCTCAAAATGAAAAATCTGCTCATAAGTGCATTCTCAAACTGTTTGAAGAGAAAGGACAACACAAATATAAAGTGAAAAAAGAAATGGTAGTAGGACTCTCAGGTTTCCACAGTCAAATAGCAAGCAGATGAATACCAGCAGACCAATATCCACCACCTAGACCTTTTCCTAGCAACATCATAGCAAGTCACCGAAACCCTTAGCCAACCTCACTATTGCAGCATATCTTGCAGAAGATTACTCTCCTATATCCCAAGTGCGAGCAGTCAAATGGATTAGAAAAAACTAATAAAATAAGGCAGAGACTAAATAAAAATCTACGATATCTTGAATGCAGTCCTCAATTATTTCCCAACCACAAGATCAACTCCGGTTTACATGCCATTTTTTAAATAAGTACGCCTGTTTACATGCCACTACTAGACTTAACAAACACAAATACATTAAAACAAACTTGAGGACCTTCAATAATGTAATCGGATCCAATGTCAAAAAGAGCATGTTTGCTCCCGCAGATCAAGTTGGTTAGCGTGAAACTTGACAAAGTTTTTCCTCTTAGTTATATCCATTGTTGCTCTCTTCCGATGTGAATCTAAAAAGAAATACAACTGTCTTGTGCATCTAGCCTCTAGTAGTTCTTGAAAATTAATGCACAACTACAAGATAACTTGCAGCTTTGACAAAAGGTAACAAAGTACTAAAACAATTAAACAGAATACTTAAAGTGAACTGTCACATTCAGGCATGGGGATAAAACCAAAAGCATTTGGAAATCTTCAACTTTCCTCCAGGTGGCCTTCATTCTCAAAGAAGGCAGGCCCCAACTCCTTCGTTTGTTTCGTCCTAATTTCAGCTGGCAAATCTTCTCAATACAAGTTGATGGGCAATGTTTATTCAACTTGGCAGCCTCGTTAATGCCGCCAGTTTTGTTTGATTGCAAATGTCATCATCTAACTTAGGGCGTTATTATGGTGCAAGGACCACGTAGCACAGTCATTAGCAAGTCATGCAATGTTCCGGCAAAATGGGTGCAACAAGCGCATTTCTCTGATAAACTGTGATCTGAAGAATTAAATTAGGTCGTAGTCTGAAGATTCGTTATATTAAATGCAAAAAGAATTCGCCGGGAGACTGAATCCACCTATAAATTGACACTATCTTGAGTAGCATCTTTAAGATGTAGGTTTTAGAGTTAGGTTTACTGTTAGGTTATCAGTGAGATTATATAGTTAAAAAAGTCTCGAACCTTACACTTGAGCAAACCTCTCTCTGAGCTCCTTGTGAGTGTATTATCAGAGGTTATTCTCTCTCCTATTACTTTCAGATATTATTAGAGTGCCGTGTGTCGTCTCTAATTTTGTGCTCTCCTTGTAGCCATCACTAAAATAGTGAATTGCTTCTCTCAACTTGTGGACGTAGGTCTTATTGACCACCAACCATGGGTAAAATGTTTGTTATTTCTGACACCATCCTTAGTCAAGGGCTATTTTTAAGTTATTTTAATTCTTAGTGAATGAAAAGAAAAGGAACTCTGGTTCAAAAATGAAAGCGAAGCATAAAATTTCAGTACCTTGAGAGTCAATATATGGGCTAGAAAAAAAAGTGGTGGATTTTATGAGACTTTTCTCAAAGCTCAACCTTTAAAGAAAAAGCATCCCCCGGGCCCGCGCGCTCTTGCTTTGAAAATTCCCATTTCTGCTGGATCCTGACATCCTCCTTAATTCCTATGTGATCGTGAAATATATATATATGCAGTTGGATATCATAGAAGGCCGAGATCAGGTAAAATCTCTAACTGGAGCCCTAGATTCTCTGATTCATACTACATTAATGATATCTTAAGTTAGCAGCCAAAAAAAGCATCTAAATTCTCAGGAGAATTGTATCAGAATACATGCATGACCTAATTTCCAGTGTCTATTAGCATTAATTAAGTGTTTTTATGGTTTATATGTCTTAGCCTCAAACTCTAACACAGAATGTGCGTTTTCAATAGAAGCAGCAGTCAAAGAGCCTTCAGCTCACTGAACAGTCTAAGGTAAACGAGACCAAAAAAAAGAGGAAAACTAGAGTACCTGCACGTTCTCGCCGTCTATGGACATTCTCCGTTGGTCGCCGGTCATCGTTGAGTCGACGGAGATTACGAGCAGACTGAGAAAGGCGGCAGTGCACAATGCGCGTGTGTTTTGACAGCAAAGAGAGAGAAACAGAGGAGGGATTGGGGCATGAAATGAAGGCCGTTTGGCTCTTATTCGTGCCTAAAAACTGACTCGTACGCTCTACACGTGTACAAATATTTCAAATTTGACATTTCATTTTTAACCTTTGTGAAAAAATTGGATTTTCGAAATCTTCTCTACACGTGTACATTTTCAAATACAACAACAACAACGACCCAGTAAAATCTCACAAGTGGGGTCTGGGGAGGGCAGTGTGTACGCAGACCTTACCCCTACCCGAAGGGGTAGAGAAGCTGTTTCCGAAAGACCCTCGGCTCAAGATAATAAAAAGACAAAATGAGAGAATATTAGATTCACCATGGAGATTATAGAAAACATAGGAACATAAAATGCAGAAAAGTGCAAAGCAAAAACGATGGCTAGTAAATGGATCATGCGTCGAAAAATAGAAAATAGTAAGACACGACATTGCCCCTAGCTATATTAGACAAAACCCTACCGTATTAGGCTCAGAAAGGTACAAAGTAACGCAAGACTCAACTACCTCCTAGCCTACAACCGTAATACTCGACCTCCACAACTTCCTATCAAGTGCCATGTCCTCGAAAATCTGAAGCCTCGCCATATCCTGCCTGATCACCTCTCCTCAATACTTCTTTGGCCGCCCTCTGCCTCATCTTGTGCCTTCCACAACCAGCCGCTCACACCTCTTTACTGGAGCATCTGGGCTTCTCTGTTGTACATGCTCGAACCATCTGAGCTTCGCTTCCTGCATCTTGTCATCAATGGGAGCCACATACACATTCTCTCGAATATCATCATTCATAATCTTCTCCATCCTAGTGTGCCCGCACATCCACCTCAACATCCTCATTTCTGCTACTTTTATCTTTTGGATATGTGAGTTCTTAACATGCCAACACTCAGCCCCATACATCATGGCCGGTCTAACCACCGCTTTATAGAACTTACCTTTAAGTATCGTTGGCACTCTCTTGCCACACAAGACTCCAGAGCTAACCTCCACTTTATTCATCCAACCCCAATACGGTGTGTGACATCCTCGTCGATCTCCCCTCCCCCGTAGATAATCGAACCAAGGTATTTGAAGCTGCCTCTACTTGGGATAACTTGTGACTCAAGCCTCACATCCACGTCCACTTCCCTCGACTCAGCGCTGAACTTACACTCGAGGTATTCCGTCTTCGTTCTGCTTAACTTGAAACCCTTAGACTCAAGAGTCTGTCTCCAAACTTCCAATCTCTCGTTAACACCAGCTCATGACTCATCAATCAGAACTATGTCATCGGCGAATAACATGCACCATGGCACCTCCCCTTGAATATGGTTTGTTATCGCATCCATCACCAGGGCAAATAAGAACGGACTGAGCGCAGAGCCTTGGTGTAACCCCATTTCAACCGGAAAATGCTCAGAGTCGCCTCCTACTATCCTAACCCGAGTCTTAGCCCCATCATACATGTCCTTAATTTCCATAATATAAGGAACTGACACACCTTTTGCCTCCAAGCATCTCCAGAGAACTTCTCTAGGAACCTTGTCATACGCTTTCTCTAGGTCAATAGATACCATGTGCAGATCCTTCTTTCTCTCTGTATACAGTTCCACAAACCTCCTAACAAGGTGTATAGCTTCTGTGGTGGAGCGACCCGGTATGAACCCGAACTGGTTGTCGGATACAGACATTGTCTTCCTCACCCTCGCTTCAACCACCCTCTCACATACTTTTATGGTACGACTCAGTAATTTGATACCTCTATAGTTGTTACAACTATGGATATCACCTTGTTCTTATACAATGGAACCACCGTACTCCACCTCCACTCATCTGGCATCCTCTTCGCCTTAAAAATAACATTAAACAACCCAGTCAACCACTCCACACCTGCTCTCCCTACACACTTCCAAAATTCCACCAGAATCTCGTATAGCCCGATCGCTCTGCCCCTACTCATCTTACACACTTCCATAGCATGTACATTTTCAAATATATGCTTATATATAGAGAGAGAAAATATTGAAGTTTTTCGGAGTAGCGCTCTAAAGTAAGATATAGTGTTGGCTCACAATAATTTAAGGTAAAAATTTATTCACAATCACAAATGATAATTACTAAATTGAGTTGAAAAATATGATATAGCGGTGGTGATATATTGTGCATTCATTTGATTGATGTAAACATTGAATTTAGATAAAAATAAAAAAATTATATTAATTATTATTAGTGAGTAACGTTACAAATTATATATTTAGGTAATGAAGATTATTTCAGGGGTAAATCTAAATTATGGCGTAATTTTCATAAATTATAATATTGCATATTAATTCATTAAATTGATCATGCATTAATCATTGATTCAAATTCATATTTCTACATATTCAACTTTCAATGTTGCCCCCTTCCCCCAACACCCCAACACACACACTAGAACGAGATGTAACTTTACAATCCTAATAAGCGTAAAACAAATGTAGTGTTACGCAACGCCTTCCTGATGTTCTTTGGAAGGGCAACATAAGGCTAAGCAACCGATGTCAGTGCGGTTGTTGTCCGCCAATGAGGTCCCCTCCGCACGCTAGACTAGATTGTCAGTGTCGTGCGGGAAAACCAATGTCACGAGCAATTGCGGAAGCTGAGAGAGAATTGGGTTTTGAATGATGATGATGATTTTATTGATGACTGAAATGCTGATTACAAAAGATGTGGTGTCGAGGGGGAGAGACACCAAAAAAATGCTTGCTTGAAAATGTTTGATTGTTTGGTCCCCCTTAATAATGCTTAAAAAAAATAAACCAACATTACATGACTAGTCCTAATAAAGTTGTAGAAGCACACTGAAATAGAAATGATGTAAACTAGCCTATAATTACAATGAAAAGGACTTAGTTTATTACAAGGTAGAACTAAGTCCGATTGCAGCAACTTTGTCTTGCGGGTCAGGGTCTGGCGCGCGTTGCTGTGGGCGCGCGCGACACTTGCTGTGTTGGCCTGAGGCTGAGCACTGGTGCTTGGCATCAGGGTCTGTGCACGAGGCGCTGCTGGAATGGGCCTGCACCTGGGCGCTGGCGAGGCATCAGGATATGCGCGCGCGACATTGTCAGGGCGCGCAACGCTATTGTCATTGGCCAGCCCTTGGGCGCTGGCGAAAGGCATCGCTGGGGCGACAGAGGCGCATGCGCGCTTGTCACTTGGCGCAGCCAAGACCACGGGGCCGACCATGGCGCTAGGCATTGTGAGGCTTGCTAGGCCGCCATGGGGCGCGGTCAAGGGGTCATGAGGCGTGTCTGGAAAGCAGCCCATGACATTCTCCCCCACCTGAGTTGGAGCCGTCCTCGAATGCTTATGATGATGATGATGATGATGCTTCTGGTGGTTGTTGGATGGGAGGTTTGCGCCCCCCCTCTGTTCTGTGAGCTTGCTGTTGTAGCGACGCAATGATTTCATGCGGCTGACATGGAAGACTGGATGAATCTTCCACCAGGATGTAGTTTTCACCTGGTATGTGGACTTTCCAATGCGTTTTCCAATGGGTAGAGGCCTGATGTATTTTTGTTGCAGGCGAGGGTCATGGGTCCTCTCTGCAAACAAGTACCGCTTTGGGATGCATAACATTACTTTGTCCCCTGTTTGATGTTGGGCAAAGCAAAGTTTTTGTTCGGTGAACCTTTTTGCCCGCTCTTGGGCTTTGACGAGATAGCTCCGCACTATCCCTATGTTGCTCTCCCATTCGCTCGAGAAGTTGGCAGCTCGAGGAGATTTCGGCATGGTTGATGCATTCACCATTTGCGGGAGAAGCGGTTGCTGTCCGGTAACAATTTCAAAAGCCTTTTGTTTGTATGATGGCTCTTTTGAGAATTGAAACACAGTTGAGCAGCATCCAGGAGCTTCACCCAATGCTTCTGTGATCCGGTTGCAAAGTTGCGGAGATATTCCTCCAGCATGTCATCGAACCGGTCTGTCTGGCCATCCGATGGTGGATGGATGTCTGAGTTGTGACTCAATGTTGACCCAAAGCACCTGAAGAGATGGGTCCAAAAGTTGCTAGTGAAGCGTGAGTCGCGCCTACTAACAATGTCTTTGGGCAGGCCCCAATGTTTGACAATGTGCGAGAAGAAGAGTCGAGCTGTATCTTCTGCTGATGCATTTTGCGGGGCTGCTATGAAGGTTGCATAGTTTGAAAATTGATCTATGACAACCATGATGGATGCAAGATTACCGACTTTGGGGCAATCCCGTGATGAATCTAAGGGAAACACTTTTCCCATGGTCTTTGTGGGACATGTAATGGCTGCAAGGATCCCGTCTGTGATGAGTGCTCCAACTTGTCCTTGTGGCATGGCTGACAAGTCTTCACACGCTGAGGAGCATCACCAGTCTTTTGAGGCCAATGACATGATGGTTGATTACTGCTGCGAAGGGTAGCTGGAACCAGGGGTTCATGTCTGTTAGCTACCTTCTCCAACTGCATGGCCGAGATGTTTTTAGCGGCCATCTTTATGGGAAAACATGGTATGGTGCATGGCTTGGCCCCGTTTTCTCCCATCATCAGGAGCATGTTGGCATATGGTACCGGTATGGTGTTGGTTTGCCTCATGAACTCCAAACCCACTATGATGTCGAAGTCATCTATGATTGCGATGCGCAGGTCGATGCTTCCTTTGTATGGGCCAAGTTTCACTGGGACATTTGTAATTGTTCCACCCAATGTCTGGGGTGGTGATTTGATAGCCTTGACGCGGCCTTTGCTCTTTTACACAACAAGACCTAGGCGTTCTACTTGCGTTGATGACAAGTAGTTGTGGGTGGCACCCGTGTCTGTCAATGCGTGAAGGGGCTTGCCGTTCACTTTCAATTCGACAAACATTAGGGTCCTCGCTTGTTTAGTAGGCCTCTCGTCCATCTTTTCCTTCCCTTTCTTGGTGATTGGGACTGATGTTTTCTTAGGAGGACATGCACTGGTCCCTGCTAAGGCATGCAGGATAGAGCCAACAATTTCATTGAAGGTGCCTACCTGGTCTTCTTCTGATGTGTCTGATGCGTCTGACTCATCCTCGATAGTCTGATGAGCATTGACCTTTATGTTTAGGCATTCATTGTTCCAATGTGCCTCACCGCAATGACGGCATTCTGAGGGAGGCTTTCTCCCCTAATTGTTGTTGATGGATGCAACACTGTAGCTGTTAGAGGGAGGAGTCTTAGTTTTGGATGCACTCTGATCTCCCCCACTTTTGCTTGGGCCACCATTGCTGGGATGGTTCCTGTTGAATCCCCCTCGGACAGACGGCTAGGGCCTGTCGTTCTGAGTTCCCAAATGATAATCGCCAAGGCATTCTTCAGCTTGAATGGCCTTGGGCAGGGTGTCTAACCGTTGTCTCTGTAGTTCCATATGGGCATGAGGTTTCAAACCTTCTATGAATGCGAAGAGTTTGTTTTTGTCCCCCATGTCGCGTATGTTTAGCATGAGTGCAGAGAATTCGCGCACGTACTCCCGCACTAATTTGGTGTAGCGGAGTTCCCATAGCTTTCTCCTTGCATTGTATTCCACATTTTCGGGGAAGAACTGCAGGCGTATGGCTACCTTCAATTCATCCCATGTCTGGAGAGTATCTTCACCGGCCTTGATGGCTTCTTATTTGACCCGCCACCAAAGTTTGGCGTCGCCCTAAAGATGCATGGCAGCAGTCGCTACCTTTTTGGATTCTTCCAAATGGCCCATGGCATCGAAGTATTGTTCGATGTCGAAGATGAAGTTTTCCACTTCTTTAGCATCCCGGGATCCGTCGTATGGCTTTGGCTCCGGTATCTTAAGTTTTTGTGGAATGGGGGTGAGGTTTGCTGCACCCCTGATGTGGTTGTCGCCTCCTCGAAGTAGACTTTGTAGGACAGCATTGACAACATTGAGCTTGCCTGTCAAGTCGTCTATGGTTTGCTGCATGGCAGTTAGTCTGTCTGCCTCTTGTTGAGGATGGGCTAAATCGTCGGCACGCTCCTGTTGGAGGTCCTCAAATTTGCCATAAATATTGGCAATTTCAATGGTTGCCGTTTGTCGGTCATCGTCAGAGTCACGACTGATGTTTGCAATGTCATTTTCCGCCTGCCGCATTCGGCGGTCCAGGTCATCCAACCTTTGCACTAGGTTGTTGTTTTGATCAGGAACCGTATCCACGATAGGTCGTAATCAGTCAACCGTCTCTTCTAGGGATGCTAGACGCTCCCCTTGATTCACCATGGTCAGAAATGGTGATGATGGCAAATGTGTTCCCTCATCTGATGTCGAGCCTAGGCTCTGATACCAACTGTTACGCAACGCCTTCCTGATGTTCTTTGGAAGGGCAACGTAAGGCTAAGCAACCGATGTCAGTGTGGTTGCTGTCCGCCAATGAGGTCCCCTCCGCATGCTAGACTAGATTGTCAGTGCCGTGCGGGAAAACCAATGTCACGAGCAATTGCGGAAGCTGAGAGAGAATTGGGTTTTGAATGATGATGATGATTTTATTGATGACTGAAATGCTGATTACAAAAGATGTGGTGTCGAGGGGGAGAGACACCAGAAAAATGCTTGCTTGAAAATATTTGATTGTTTGGTCTCCCTTAATAATGCTTAAAAAAATAAACCAACATTACATGACTAGTCCTAATAAAGCTGTAGAAGCACACTGAAATGGAAATGACGTAAACTAACCTATAATTACAATGAAAAAGACTTAGTTTATTACAAGGTAGAACTAAGTCCGATGGCAGCAACTTTGTCTTGCCGGTCAGGGTCTGCGCGCGCATTGTTGTGGGCACGCGCGACACTTGCTGTATTGGCCAGAGGCTGGGCACTGGTGCTTGGCATCAGGTTCTGTGCGCGAGGCACTGCTGGAATGGGCCTGCAGCTGGGCGCTGGCGTTGCATCAGGATCTGCGCGCGCGACATTGTCAGGGCGCGTGACGCTGTTGTCATTGGCCAGCCCTTGGGCACTGGCGAGAGGCATCGGTGGGGCGACAGAGGCGCATGCGCGCTTGTCACTTGGCACAGCCAAGACTACAGGGCCAACCATGACGCTAGGCATTGTGAGACTTGCTAGGCCGCCATGGGGCGTGTCTGGAAAGCAGCCCATGACAGTAGTAATGTATTACTATTAATCATACGGGCACCCAAATAAGGATAGAAATAATAGTGGAATAAATTAGATATTGCTAGACACTTTGTTAGCAACTAAAAATCTTCTGTAATAACTTAGTTATAATAACCCTAGAAGGGTCTTATTTGTTCGTAAACTATGCAAAATGGTTAAATAGCAAGGTATATGTGAGAGGTTAGGAAGACAATTGAACCATCTTAAGATGACATCACGAGCAAGAAATTTAATTGAAATTAAAGTTAGAAAACAATATCATCAATCGTCACATAGCCATGATAAGATGATTGTGTAACAAAGCCCTCCCTCTATTAAGGTTCGTGAGTGGGATAAGTGATACATTTGGCGAGCACCAGTGAAGAACGCAAGCAAAGTTGGAGCTCGAGTATCGATATATTCCATCAAGAGAAAATGAGGCAGAGGCAGACTGATAAGAAGGGTAAGAGCCTTCTTTGGTTATGCTCTTATTGTGTCGGTTCTTCCATATTTAGATACGGAGATTGATCCTTATAAAGATCTAGTATATTTTTCTATCGATATATAGATCTATTGAGAAATGGGTATTGATTTGGTTTCAAGATATATGAACAAAGATCCCTAAATATACATTTGAGAAAATAGATGAATAGATAGGGTGAAGCCAGCTGAAGGAAGATCCCATTAGCGATATATATATGTATATACATATTACAGGAATAAAGTTTACATTGTAGTTAAGCCAAGTGGCTAGATATTAAGAAGCCACTTGAAAACTTAGAACTAAGGGATGATTAATTAATGAAAGCAAAATGGAAACAATTTAATTCAAATTTTGATTTACATTCTCACACATACATTTATTTCCCTTAATAATTAACTGAAAGAAGGAGGGAAAATAGTTATTGAAACTAATCTTTAATCCACATCTTTTAATTTCTAAAGTAGTTCAAATCAAGTTGTACATCGTAAAACAAATGTAATAAATATATCAAATTAAAAGATAAGAAAATTTGAATTAAAATTAAATAATTTTAGTGTTGAGATATATAAAAAGATAAGACTTATTTGAATTTTGAGATGAGAAAGTTTATTCAATAATAATTTATATGGTCATGCTATAAGGATAAGATTGATAAGTGAAAAATATTATAATAGATAAAACAAAAAACATAGACAATTAACATAATTTAAAGAAAAAAATAAAAATAAAGATATAGTTTAAATTCTTATGTAGTAGTTTCAATAAATAAAAAATTAAAAGGCAAACTTTCCTATTAAATACAAAAGAAAAAGAAAACTTACTTTAATTTAATTGCTTATTGAAAGTAATACCAAAATAATAATAGTAATAATAATAATTAAAATTTTATTAGATTTATAACATATATAAAAAACTTTTTTGTTTAAACTTGAACTAATTTAACACCACGACATTTAAAAAATAATACAATAATATCCGTATAATAGATAAACACAAAATAAAAAAATAGATATTGTAGAACAAAAACTAATGTATAAAGAGGAGAATAGATATAATGTGATTCTATCCACACTTTAAATCTATTTGATAAATTAAGTAAATAAATAATACTCAAAAATATTATTGATAAATTTAATATCAAAATAATTATGAGAAAATCATACATGATAAAGTCAAGTTAAATTTCAAGAGTAATACAAGATTATATTATGGTAATATATTAAACTTGGTAATTTATTAAAAATTTGTATGACTATTGTAACGACCCGGCCGGTCGTTTCATGAGTTATCACTCTATTTTTTCCATTTCTGCTTCTTATTGTTTTGTTCAGCTGTATTATATGTTATTGGGTTGATTGGTTTGGGTTCGGAGAGGTTTTGGTAAGGTTTGAGACACTTAGTCTTTTTTGAGTAAGCTTAAGTTGGAAAAGGCAATCAGATGTTGACTTAGGTGAATAAGGGCTCGGATTTCGATGGTTCGGATAGTTTCGGGAGATGATTTGGGACTTAGGAGCGTGATCGGAATATGTTTTGGAGGCCTAGGGTCGATAGGTGAGATTTTGATATAGGAGTCGGAATGGAATTCCGGGAGTTGCAATAGGTCAGTTGTGTCATTTGGGATGTGTGTGCAAAATTTCAGGTCATTCGGACGTGGTTGATAGACTTTTTGATCGAAAATGGAATTTGAAAGTTTTTAGAATTCTTAGGCTTGAATCCGATGCAAATTTGGTGTTTTGATGTTGTTTGAGTGTTCCGAAGGTTGGAACAAGTTTGAATGATATTATGGGATATGTTGACATGTTTGGTTGGGGTCCCGAGGACCTCAGGTGAGTTTCGGGTGGTTGAATGGATCAGTTCATGTTGGAAAAAGTTGTAGAAAATCTACTGTTGGTGTTGCAGACATTTGGCCTTCACGTTCGCGAAGAGATGGGAAGTGAGGCTGCCATTTTGGCCTTCGCGTTCGCGATGTGGATCCCGCTTCGTGAAGGGTGAGGTCTAGTGGTCATCGCGAATGCGACGAGGGTCCCGTGTTCGCGTAGAGTATTTGGAGTGGCTGGATCCCATGAGCCTTGTTCTTCGCGTTCGCGTAGGTATAGCCGCGTTCGGGAAGGTTGGGTCAGCTGAAGCATTGCGTTCGATGAGGGTTCTTCTGCATTCGTGTAAGAGGATTTTTGGTCAATGGTATTTTGTGCTTCGCGAACGCGAGGCTTTGACCGCGCTCGCGAAGAAGGATTTCAAATCGCTAGGCAGAATGTTTAAAATGCCATTTTTGCGATTTTTGGCCTAAGTTTACTATTTTGGACTCGGTTTTGGAGCTTTTTGAGAGAGATTGAAGAGGAAATCAAAGAGAACTTATTGGAGGTAAGAATTTTGGACTTAATACTCGATTCTATTGTGATTTTTACCTAATTAAACATGAAATTTAGGGGATTTGAAGCCTAAATTGGGGAGTTAGGGCTTGGAAACTTGAGACTTTAATCTAGGGGTTTGAGGGGCTATTTTTAGTCGGATTTTGGTATTCTTGGTATGTATGAACTCGTGAGAGGATAAGGATTTCGTTGATGTAAGTTTTATCAAATTTTGAGATGTGGGCTATGGGGTCAGGTATGACCAATTTAGAGATTTTCGGTCTAATTAGATTAATTTCGCATGGGCTTCGTCCCTTTAGCATATTCTAATCTTATGATTTTGATTTTGGGTAGATTCGGCGCGAGTTGAGGCCGAGGCGAGAGGCAAAGGCGTTACGGAGTAGTATTTCATCCGGTTTAAGGTAAGTAACCATTGTAAATCTGGAATTGAGGGTACAAAACCCCAATATTTCGTATCGTTTTGATAAATGAGGTGACGCACATGCTAGGTGAAGAGCGCGTGGGCGTGCACCGATAGGGATTGTGACTTGCTCCATCTTGTAGCAACTGTTAAACCGTGTACTTGATTTGAAATCTTATGATATCCCGTATTTTAGAAATTTATACTGTATTATGGGATGTATGACATGTTTGGGGCCTTGTGCCGATCTGTTGAGACCCTTAGGGGCATTTTTACTGTTTTTCTCACTCTATTTGTTTGAAAACATATCCTCAATCATGTTACCTGTTTATTGTTTAAAACTGGTTTTATCACTCTACTTCTTAAAATATGAGAATTATTTGGATTAAGTTCCCTGATTTCCACTGTTATGCCCGAGTGGCTGTAAGGTTAATGACTGAGAGAGGTTGAGGACCTAATGGTGAGGATTATAAATATTACGGATCGGGCTGCACGCTGCAACAATATTATATGTATAAATTATGGATTGAGTTGCACGCCTCAGCGATACTTATATGGATCGGTTTGCACGCCACAGTGATATATATATTTGATCGGGCTGCGCGCCGCAGCGATATGACGCTTGGATTGTAGGAGCCCCTCCGAAGTCTATACACCCCCAGTGAGCATAGTCGACTATAAACTATGGATCAGGTTGTACGCCGTAACGGTTATTATGATTATTACTATTATGAGAAATTATTGAGCCTGAGTGTTGCGTGTGAGTACTAAGTGACGAGAGATGAGTCACGAGTGACCGAGAGGCTATATTTATGAGTGATACCTTGCCCGAGGGGTTCATTTATGATATTTTTGTTGATTTCACTCTTCTTTTATAACGAACCTCTGTTGAAAACTGCTAAGTAAATGATTTCAAAGTATTTCAATTGAAACTGAAGCTTTATGAAGAAACTGGTTTTTAAATTGTTGAGTTTGACTTGATATTCTGTTGTTTACTCTTTTATATAATTTTTAACTGCTCGTCACTACTTTCAGACCTTATTTACTTTAGTTACTTACTGAGTTGGCGTACTCACGTTACTCCCTGTACCTTGTGTGCAAATCCAGGTGCCCGAGCGGCAGAGTGAGAGTTCCTAACATTTCCAGAGCTTATCAAAGATTGCAAGGTAGCTGCACGGCGTCCGCAACCCTGCTTTCCTCCTTCTTATCCTTGTTTTTCTGCATTTTTAGACTTGTTATGTATTAGACAGTCGGATCAGTATATTTAGAGTCTCTAGACTCGTGACACCAGATTGTTGGGATGTGTTGGTCTGTTTTCTATAATGTTTTCCGCACATTTCAGTGATTTATGAATTCCTTATGAAAATTGAGACTTAACTAAATGTTGGAAAAATGTTTTTAGTAAAAGAAATTGACTATGGTTACTTGTTGGGTTTGCTTGCCTAGTATTGTGATAGGCATCATCACGATCAAGTTTTGGGGTCATGACAGTTGGTATCAGAGCCTAGGTTACATAGGTCTCGCGAGTCATGAGCCAGTTTTGTAGTGTCTCGCGGATCGGTACAGAGACTTATGTATTTATCATCGGGAGGCTGCAGAACCTTTAGGAAAAACTTCATATTCTTGAAATTCTTGTCGTGTGAATTTGTTGATCAGAGTACTAAACTTCTGTTATTCCATTCTCTCACAAATGGTGAGGATACCTACCGGTCAAGATGGACAACCACCAGCACCACCAGCTGGGGTCACTAGAGGCCGAGGACGCGGTCGAGGTCGTGGTAGGGGTGTAACCCGCACAGCAGCTAGGGCAGCACCTGAAGATCCACCAGCTGCCCCAATTCAGGATCAGGTCCCAGTTGTGGATGCTCCAGCAGCACCAGCTCAAGCACCAGTTGTGCCTATTGTGATTTTAGGCCTTTAGGAGGCTTTAGCTCAGATTCTATCAGTGTGCACCGGTTTGGCTCAGGCGATCTCAGTTACTACGGCCAAAACTACTTCTCAGACCGGGGGAGGCACTTAAACTCCCGTTACTCGCACACCTGAGCAAGTTGTGTAGGGACTTCAGACACCGGGGGCACCTCTAGCCTAGCTGGTTGCACCAGCACATGAGTATATGGTACCAGTTATGCCTGACGACGAGCAACATTGATTGGAGAGGTTTGGTAGACTTCAGCCTCCGACTTTCAGCGGTACTGAGGGCGAGGATGCCCAGGGTTTCTTAGACAAGTGTTAGAGGATTCTTCGTACAACGGGTATTCTAGAGACCAGTAGTATAAAATTTACTACCTTTCAGTTTTCTAGAGCTGCCTTTACTTGGTGGGAGGCTTATTAGAGGCGTAGGCCTGTTGGTGTAGCGCCCCTTACCTGGCATCAGTTCTCTGTTCTCTTTCTAGAGAAGTATGTGCCACAGTCTCGCCGAGAGGAGCTGCGCAGGCAGTTCGAGCAGTTGCATCAGGGAGATATGACTGTGACGTAGTATGAGATGCGATTTCTGAATTAGTTCGTCATGCAGTCTGGTTGGTTCCCACAGATCGAGAGAGGATTAGGAGGTTCATTGATGACCTCACATATTAGCTTTGGATTCTCATGACTAGGAAGAAGGTGTTAGGTACTACTTTTGAGGAGGTTGTTGACATCACTCGCGAGATTGAGTTGGTACATCGCCAAGAACAAAAGGGGAGGGAGGCCAAGAGGCCTCGGGGATCTGGTAGCTTTGGTAATGCTCCTTCGAGGGGTCAGTTTCAGCACGACAGAGGCTATCCTGTCACTACCCTAACCTCGAATCCAATCGTGATGGCACCTCTCATGAAGACAAGGCCAGCCAGTTCAACACTATTCGCCTTTTAAAACAGTTAATCAACACAAATATAGTCTAAACATGGTTTACATAATACTGAAGAGCGGAAACATAGATAACAATGCGGAAATCCAGCCCTACATGGCCCCAATCGGGGTGTCACAAGTCACGAGCATCTACTAGGGTATAATTACAACTGACAGCACGAAGTGTACAAATACGGACTAATGAAATGAAGAGAGAGAAAAGCAGTGTTGCGAACGCCGGCAGCTACCTTGCTAAACTCTGATGACTCTGCCTCCAATCAGCCAAAACATACCTGAATCTTCACACAAGGTGCATGGAGTAATATGAGTACTCCGACTCAGTGAGTAATAATAATAAATAAAGACTGAAGGCAAGAAATCACGTAAAACATATCAAGATGTTGTATAGAAGCAGTCGAAAACCAGTAAGAAAGCAGTGAAGCTGTAAAAATCTCATAAAATATCTTAGCTCAGTTTAAACTTCTTTGAAAATAGCTTTTTCAACGGTTACGCAAATGAATGCAAAATAGTTAGTGCAGAGAAGCACAGAAATTTGCCCCTCAGGCACAAATACCATAGTTTAACAGGTAAATATGAAAGATAAACAAATAAAGGTTCGCCCCTCGGGCTCAATGTCAACAACTCTGCCCCTCGGACAATATCTCAGAATAATACCAACCCCTCGGGCAATCACATAGAACGTTACCAGCCCCTCGGGTAATCACATAGAATAATAACAGCCCATCGGGCTATCACATAGAACAATATCAACCCCTCGGGCTATATCTCACATCACAATGGGTACCCGCGCTCACTTGGGGTATACAGACTCCGGGAGGGCCCCTTATGGCCTAAGCACAATATCAAGCCATCTCGTGTCATCAAATCTAGGCCGTAGGCCTCATATCAGTCAAGCCACCTCGTGCCGTATATATCTCAGGCCCTCGGCCTCATAAATGATATCAATAAGCCACCTCGTGGCGTACATATCTCAGGCCCTCGGCCACAAATCAGTATCAGTATTTTCTTACAACTAGGCCCTCGACCTTACTCAGTAAAAAATACTCACAAGCCCCTTGAGCATTAGTAAAACAGTATTTCTCAGCCCAAAACACCATTTAAAATATCATTTAAGTTTCAAAATGGAGTAAAAATGGCTGAGTAGTATAATAGTGGAAAATAACATGATTGAGTTCAATTAGTAAATCAAAACAGTGAGAAAATAGTACTAAAAACCCCCGAAGGGTTCAAACTGTTGGCACGAAACCCAAATATGGCAATCAACCAAAATCATGATGATAACATATAAGTTTCAGTCAAATGCGTGGTAAAATCATCAATCGGGATGGACCAAGTCACAATCCCCAATAGTACACGACCCCACGCTAGTCATCAAGCGTGTGCATCACCTCAATATAGCACTACGATGTACAATCTGGGGTTTCAAACCCTCAGAGTATCATTTACAATCATTACTCACCTCGAACCGGCTAAATCTCTAGCTCACGACGCCTTTGCCCCTCAAATCGGCCTCCACGTGCATCGAATCTATCCAAAATCAGAACGAATACGTCACAATATGCTAAGGGAACAAAGCCCAAGCAAAAACAATCGACAAAGGACACGATTCCCGAGATTACCAAAACCCGAGCCCTGGGCCCACGTCTCGAAATCGGATAAAATTTACAAAACTAGAATCCTCATACTCTCACGAGTCTAACCATACAAAAATTATCCAATTCCGATACCATTTGGTCCTTCAAATCATCATTTTACAATTTTGAAAGATTTCACAATTTTCTTCCCAAATTCCATCCCAAGTCACGAATTAAATGATGAATTCAATGATAGATTCATGTACTCTAGCCAAATCTGAGTTAGAATCACTTACCCCGATAAATTTCTTGAAAAACCTTCGAAAAATCGCCAAAATTCGAGCTCTCTAGGTTAAAATATCAAATAAAACCCAAAACCTCATATTTATAGAGTACCCCACAGATTTCCACCTCCGTGGACCGCACGAAATCGACCGCAGTCCGCACAAAACTAGTGCGGTCCGCACAAAACTAGTGCGGTCCGCACAAAACTAGTGCGGTCCGCACAAAAACTACCGCGGTCGTACAAGCTTTCCTTTGTAGTGACATGCTTTAGTATTTTGGCCATACCTTTCGTTAAATATGTCCAAATTGCGATATCTTTACCTTTATGGAAACTAGACACGAAGGGATACAACTTTTGTTTTTGAATCATCTCAAAATTCCTTGTAGATCAAAATATATGAGCTTCCGAAGTAGGACCAGTGAAACATTCCCCACCGCGGCCGCACAGCATTTTGTGCGGTCTGCACAACACCTACCGCGGCCGCACTTCATTTTGTGCAGTCCGCACAGTACATACCGCAACCGCACTTGTTTTTGTGCGGACCGCGTGGGTAAGTTCCGAGGCCTGCAACCTTTCTGGACCTGCTACAGCTATGATTTTCGGCCTAAAACATCCCGGAACTTACCCGGAACTCCCGGAACTTCAAATCAATTGTACCAACACCTCCCATGACATCATTCAAACTTGTTCAAAACTTCAGAACGCTCACAACAACGTCAAATCACCAATTTAACATATGATTCAAGCCCAAGAACTCTTAAATTATGCTTTCGATCAAAAAGCCTATCAAATCTCGTGCGAATGACCAAAAATTTTGCACACACATCCCAAATGACACAACGAAGCTACTGCAACTCTCAGAATTCCATTCCGACCTCTATATCAAAATCTCACCTATCAATAGGAAAACGCCGAAATCTCAATTTCTCTAATTTAAGCCTAAACCTTCCACGAACCTCCAAAATGCATTCTGATCACGCCCCTAAGTCCCAAATCACCTAACGGAGCTAACTAAATCATAAAAATTCTGATCCGAGATCATATACAAACAAATCAACTCTTGGTCAAACCTTTCATATTTAAGGCTTCAAACTAAGAAATGTTTTTCCAAATTCATTCTGATTACCCTGAAAACTAAAATCAACGATTTACATAAGGCATAATATATCACACGGGGCAAGTCATGCCTGAGAACTGGTGAGCAAAGTGCAAAAGCTCAAAACGACCGATCGAGTCGTTACATTCTCCCCCACTTAAACATACGTTCGTCCTCGAACGTGCCTAGAGTTGTTCCAAAAGCCAACCAATCGCTGAATTACCTTACTATGCATATACCCGGGGGTGATCCCGTGTCACCCTATCTCATATAGGTCCGATAACATAATGCAACTAAAATTTCACAATCCAACCTAGCCCATAAACCTTAGAACCCATTTCCACTTCCGAAATCATCCACAAGATCAGAATCTTACATCTATATTCAGAATAAGCCCGAACCAGTTGTAATAACCCATACCTGCAACCTCAGGTGCAATCACTTGATATACCACATAACTCAAACTCTCGTAGTGATAACTTCTAACTACAACAGTTGCACACAACACCCGAATACCGATAGAAAACTCTTATTAACTAAAGTCTCACCCCGACACTTTCATATACTGCCAAAGATCACTAAAACACGCGGTAAACCATAACCATTTCCCAGTTCAACCATTCAAGAAGACACTTCTCCTTTGGCAAATACCACAACAAATTTCTGAGCCGAAGCTCGATATTATCCCTCCGATATGCTGAAATCGAACTCATTCGTATTCATTAATGATCCCAATGGTTTCCTCTAATCCAACATACTACTCTGGTGACATGACACATCAGTACAGGCCTAAGCCATAACTTGTGCAACACGCACACCAATAAGCAACAGTCCGAACATACTCAAATCATGAAAATGACTCAAATGAAAGAGTTGTACCTCAAGCTCACCAGTACCACCACAACACAAGGCTGAGAACCTTTCTCACATCATTGGAATAGAACACACGAATCCAACCCGCATGGTCATACCTCCACATAACTTCGCTGCAACGCGTGATCCTATCCAAACACTGCTCCACATGAAACACCTCAAGTCACTCTGCTCGAAATTGACGACCACGCGTAATTGATGTCTAGAACCAAAATAAATCATCATAACTACGGTAAAGCAAATACATAACACCTCACAATCCGAAAGGACATAACTGATAAGCCATCCACCACATAGTACCCAGTTACTCTCCCCGCTCGACTTCCACTATGAAACCCCAATAGAACTGCACCATATGTGTCCATAACCAACAAATCATAATGCCTCGCAACACAGAAGGTAACTCATAGATCTCCCTAGATTACTAATAAGCTCAATAACAATCGAATCAACACATCTCTCAACAATACATTTTGGAGCCAACCAAGCCGACTCAAGTTAGAACACGCATCCACATTGGCCTGCCAACGAACTCCTTATCAAGGAAATCCTGAAGCTACTCCTTCTACTCCTTTAACTCTGCCAGTGCCATACGATACGGTGCCCGACATCAAGTTAATACCGAAATCAACCACCCTACCCAGCGACATGCCCAACCACAAGAAACATATCCGAAAAGTCCATCACCACTGGAACTGAATCGATGGTAGAAGCCTCTATACTGACATTCATCATAAAAGCCCAAATAAGAAGGACAATTCTTCCCAACCATCTACTAGGTCCTCAAAATATAAAACCACTCCACTAGGGCATAATCCTACGGACCTCGCCACTCAATCCGTGGCATTTACGACATAGCCAACAGTGTCGCCTTAGCGCAATAGTCCAGAATGACACAACACAGAGACAACCAATCTGAACCCAATATCCCATCTAAAATCTAATATGCCACGCACAAAAGATCCACTCGGGTCTCCAAACCCCGATAGTCACTAAACATTGCCGATACACACGACTCACAACCACAACATAGCCTGAATGTGAGAACTTCCCTATCTCCAAATCCATATGGCATATAAATCAACATACTTGATCCTAAATCCGTCGTCCGAATGCATACCGCACCTCAAATACCCAATCATTCCATGAAAGATACTCTAAAATTCCCTTGTGCCATCAAGAAACTCGAATATCAGCCGTGGATCTAACAAGAAAGTACTGTAATGATACCGAAGTACCATCAACTTAATCTCATTACCTTTTCTAAAATATATACCCTCGTCAAATCACTCCAATTAGCAATACCGTTTCTTTAATCATCTGAAGATCATTCCTCTAATCATTTGAAATTGCCCATGCTGCCTAAGAATTTTATGACCTTCCTTTCAGAACCGAACCGAAACCTCACACACGCAATTCTCAATCATTTACAACATACCACATAACCCATACCATTCTAGGATAACCATGAGAACTTCATATCCCTTCCGAACTGTAAGCCACTATGCATTCCACTAGCCAAGAACTTTCCATTGATCCCATCTAGCAAAGAACCACTATACATCCCATGCTCTTCATGCCCATAAAAAATATACATCTCCAACCAAGGTAGAAACCATCAAGAACTCTCCGAGTTCCCCTTGCACAAACCAGACCTGCCAGGATTGAATCCTTCTAACTCGACCAAGCTACGCAAGCCATCAAAACTTAAGAGATTGCCGCGAAATACCTGTAGGAACTCATTACCCCGTACACACCCAAGGAACTAATCATATCATTACCATACCAATCCAGCCTACTACCCAGCTATCCCATTTATCTGAGTTTCCTTCTGATTTACCTTCAACTTGATATCCCTTCTTGTTGTAGCACCACAATTCCTCAACCCAAACTTACCACATGGGACCCAAGCATAAAGCCACACCGTCTGAGACCCATAAGCCGCTGAATACTCTCTTATCTATTCCCAAAGGCACCACATTCAAAATACTTTACTCTGAAGAACTTCCTGCGAATCTAAATCTGTTACCTTTACTTTCCTGATACTGATACATAGGATCCCATAATTGATATAGAAGTGGCCCAAGTCTTGGCACCCTCTAATGCAAACCTCAGTTTCTAGCCCAATTATACACTTGAAAATCTTCAATTATTACCTAAAAGTCTTGAACCCATTAGAACCATTCCCGAGAGTTATCCACTCTGCTCAAACCACAATTATCCTGATCAAACGAACTGTCAACCCATGCCTCACTAGCACTCTAACACCGCAGAATGTAACCTCATTCTAGTACAACCAAGCAACTTCCTACTCTATGCACCGAGCATCCTTTACCAACAACAACTCAAGACATTCTATGATTCTCATACCCTATGAAGCATAATATAACCTCTATCAAAATTTTCCTTTACTCGAGCCATCCTCGGTCTCAATTTCCGCAAGCCATAACTGATTCACCAGCACGCCTCAAACTGGAACCAATATAGCACCTAATCGTGTAATCGCCTAATCAATAGCAGACTCCTCCACTTAGCTCGAAGCCATAGATCAACACACACTCAATAACTCATAACGATTATACTCTATTGATGTCATGATACCATAGTGAGATTAAACTCAAATCTTTTATAAGCTTGTGAAAACACAGATCATCTAGAATTTTAACTCTTCTGCAAATCTCGCATTCCACTCTCGTAACAGTTACACCCACTCTCTAAGCGACCCAATTTAAATTGCAATACATATCCTTCACTCGTAAATGTGATCTTCTAACAGACACATATAGATTGTACAACCTTAGAACACTTTGCAGGAGATAACCCACCTGCTTCGTCTTAACTAACATTTATGTATACCTTCCACCATCATAAACTGTACGTAGTCACTTAGTCTTCCTGAGTCTGAACTCATACCGCAACATGAAATTTACTTCACTCACAACTGGAAAACATGAAAAGATCCTTCACACTCCCAAAACTCGGGGCTATACCTCGAATCAAGATAGAATTCAAGTACATAGTAGTTCTTCTATCCTCTAGCTGGCCTTCTCGTTGCTTCCAAATCATGTGGATACATCTCGCAGTACCAACATACTCATCACGTAGTTATCCAGCCATCACTTCTACTAATAGGGATAATACCGAACATATACGCTCAAAAATACTTGCTCACACAATCAGCACCTCGGTGCTCAAGCCATATGCAAAAATCCAGCCTCAAGTCCTCTAGACTGGCCCAACATCAACTCACATAGTCACATATCGCCCCTTGATCAAGAAATCACAAGCCATCGAGGCACATCTGATACTAAGCGCTTATGTGCACATACGAACGCGTGGAAGGAATTTCAAGATTTACATTTCAAGCGGAATCAAGGACGCACGATAAGAATTCAAGAATATGAAGTTTTCTTAAAGGTTTTGCAGCCTCTCGAGAATAAATACAGACGTCTCTGTACCGATCCGCGAGACTCTACTAAACCTGCTCATGACTCGTAAAACCTATGTAACCTAGGCTTTGATACCAACTTGTCACGACCCTAACCCCGAACCCGGTCGTGATGTCGCCTCTCGTGAAGACAAGGCCAACCAGTTTAACCCTATTCGCCTTTTAAAACAGTTAATCAACACAAATATAGTCTAAACATGGTTTACATAATACTAAATAGTGGAAACATAGATAACAATGCAGAAATCCAGCCCTACACGGCCCTAACCGGGCTGTCACAAGTCACGAGCATATACTAGGGTATAGTTACAACTGACAGTACGAAGTGTACAAATACGGACTAATGAAATGAAGAGAGAGAAAAGCAGTGCTGCGAATGCCGGCAACTACCTTGCTAAACTCTGATGACTCTGCCTCCGATCAGCCAAAACAAACTTGAATCTGCACATAAGGTGTAGGGAGTAATGTGAGTACTCCGACTCAGTGAGTAATAATAATAAATAAAGACTGAAGGCAAGAAATCACGTAAAACATATCAAGATGTTGTATAGAAGCAGTCCAAAACCAGTAAGAAAGCAGTGAAGCTGTAAAAATCTCTTAAAATATCTTAGCTCAGTTTAAACTTCTTTGAAAATAGCTTTTTCAACGGTTACGCAAATGAATGCAAAATAGTTAGTGCAAATAAGCACAGAAATTTGCCCCTCGGGCACAAATACCATAGTTTAACAGGTAAAATGACAAGTAAATATGAAAGACAAACAAATAAAGGTTCTCCCCTCGGGCTCAATGTCAATAACTCTGCCCATCGGGCAATATCTTACAACAATACCAGCCTCTCGGGCAATCACATAGAACGGTATCAGCCCCTCGAGCAATCACATAGAACAATACCAGCCCCTCGGGCTATCACATAGAACAATATCAGCCCCTCGGGCTATATCTCATATCACAATAGGTACCCGCGCTCACTTGGGGTATACAGACTCCGGGAGGGCCCCTTATGGCCTGAGCACAATATCAAGCCATCTCGTGGCATCAAATCTAGGCCGTAGGCCTCATATCAGTCAAGCCACCCTGTGGCGTATATATCTCAGGCCCTCGGCCTCATAAACAATATCAACAAGCCACTTCGTGGCGTACATATCTCAGGCCCTCATCCTCAAATCAGTATTAGTGTTTCCTCACAACTAGGCCATCGGTCTTACTCAGTCAAAAATACTCACAAGCCCCTTGGGCATTAGTAAAACAGTATTTTTCAGCCCAAAACATCATTTAAAATATCATTTAAGTCTCAAAACGGAGTAAAAATGACTGAGTAGTAAAATAGTGGAAAATAACATGACTGAGTTCAATTAGTAAATCAAAACAGTGAGGAAATAGTATTAAAAATCCCCGAAGTTCAAATAGATGGCACGAAGCCCAAATATGGCAATCAGCCCAAATCATGATGATAACATATAAGTTTCAGTCAAATGCGCGGTAAAATCATCAATCGGGACGGACCAAGTCACAATCCCCAATAGTACACGACCCCACGCTCGTCATCAAGCATGTGCCTCACCTCAATATAGTACTATGATGTGCAATCCAGGGTTTCAAACCCTCAAAGCATCATTTACAATCATTACTCACCTCGAATCGGCTAAATCTCTAGCTCGTGATGCCTTTGCCCCTCAAATCGGCCTCCACGCGCGTCGAATATATCCAAAATCAGAACGAATACGTCACAATATGCTAAGGGAACAAAGCCCAAGCGAAAACAATCAACAAAGGACACGATCCCGAGATTACCAAAACCCGAGCCCTAGGCCCACGTCTCGAAATCGGATAAAATTTACAAAACTAGAATCCCCATACTCTCACGAGTCTAACCATACAAAAATTATCCAATTTCGATACCATTTGGTCCTTCAAATCATCATTTTATAATTTTGAAAGATTTCACAATTTTCTTCCCAAATTCCATCCCAAATCACGAATTAAATGATGAATTCAATGATAGATTCATGTACTCTAGCCAAATCTGAGTTAGAATCACTTACCCCGATGAATTCTTGAAAAACCTTCGAAAAATCGCCAAAATCCGAGCTCTCTAGGTTAAAATATCAAATAAAACCCAAAACCTCGTATTTATAGAGTACCCCACAGATTTCCACCTCCGTGGACTGCACAAAATCGACCGCGGTCCGCACAAAACCAGTGCGGTCCGTACAAAAACTACCAGGGCTGCACAGGCTTTCCTCTGTAGTGACAGCCTTTAGTATTTTGGCCATACCGTTAATTACATATGTCCAAATTGCAATATCTTTACCTTTCTGGAAATCGACACGAAGTGCTACAACTTTTGTTTTTGAATCATCTCAAAAAATTTTGTAGATCAAAATATATGAGCTTCCGAAGTAGGACCAGTGAAACATTCCCCACTGTGGCCACACAACATTTTGTGCGGTCCGCACAGCACCTACCGTGGCTGAATTTCATTTTGTGCGGTCCGCACAACACATACCGCGGCCGCACTTCTTTTTGTGCAGACCGCACGGGTGAGTTCTGAGGCCTGCAACCCTTCTCGACCTGCTACAACTATGATTTTCGGCCTAAAACATCCCGGAACCTACCTGGAACTCCCGGAACTTCAAACCAATTGTACCAACACCTCCCATGACATCGTTCAAACTTGTTCAAAACTTCGAAATGCTCACAACAACATCAAATCACCAATTTAACATAGGATTCAAGCCTAAGAACTCCAAGAACTCTTAAATTATGCTTTCGATCAAAAAACCTATCAAATCTCGTGCGAATGATATGAAATTTTGCACACACATCCCAAATGACACAACAAAGCTACTGCAACTCTCGAAATTCCATTCCGACCTCTATATCAAAATCTCACCTATCAATCGGAAAACGCCGAAATCTCAATTTAAGCCTAAACCTTCCATGGACCTCCAAAATGCATTCCGATCATGCCTTTAAGTCCCAAATCACCTAACGGAGCTAACCAAATCATAAAAATTCCGATACGAGATCATATACAAACAAGTCAACTCTTGGTCAAACCTTTCAAATTTAAGGCTTCAAATTGAGAGTTATTCTTCCAAATTCATTCTGATTACCATGAAAACCAAAACGAACGATTTACATAAGGCATGATATATTACACGAGGCAAGTCGTGCCCGAGAACTGGTGAGCAAAGTGCAAAAGCTCAAAACAACCGGTTAGGTCGTTACACATCCATTCGGGCAGGCTTAGTCAGCTCGCCCAGGTTATTATGGGGCATCATCGGGTCATGGTTCTTATAGTTCTCATCAGGTCCATTCATCACTTAATGCCCTTCCAGTCCAGAGTTCGTCCTATGCTCCATCAGTTTAGAGTTCTTCCATGGCAGGTCCTTCTGCTGGTCATTCTGGTGCCAGGGGTTCCCTTCAGTCCCCGTCTCCAGCATCGGGGAGTTGTTATGAGTGTAGAGATTTTGGGAATATAAGTAGGCAGTGTCCTCGTCTTCTAGAGGGTCCGTCTCAGCAGAGGGGTCAGCCCTCGACTTCAGCTCCAGTTACTTCACCACCCGCTCATGCAGCTAGGGGTGGGGGATAGTCAACTAGGGGTCACCTAAGAAGGAGAGGTCGATCAGGTAGTGGTCAGGCTCGTTTCTATGCCCTCCCATACAGACCAGATATTGTTGCTTCAGATGCTGTGATTACAGGTATTATCTCAGTCTGCCGTAGATATGCCTCTGTATTATTTGATCCCGGTTCTACTTATTCTTATGTGTCATCATACTTTGCTCGTTATTTGGATACGCCCTGTGAGTCTCTTATTTCATCTGTTCATGTATCTACTCCGGTGGGCGATACTGTTGTCGTAGACCATGTGTACCAGTCATTTGTGGTGACAGTTAGGAGTCTAGAGACCCGAGTGGATCTTTTGTTGTTATGCATGGTGGATTTTGATGTTATGATTGGCATGGATTGGCTATCTCCGTGTCGCACTATTTTGGACTGCCATGCTAAGACAATAACTTTGGCTATGTCAGGGGTGACACGAATTGAGTTGCGAGGTTCTACTGATTTTGTCCCCAGTAGGGTGATTTCATTTTTGAAGGCCCAACGTATGGTTGGGAAGGGTTGTCTTTCATACTTAGCCTTTGTGAGGGACATCGGTGCAGAGACTCCTAGTATTGATTCTGCTCTAGTTGTGAGAGATTTTCCCGATGTGTTTCCTGCAGACCTGTCGGGCATGCCACCGGATAGGGATATTGATTTTGGTATTGATATGGTGCCGGGCACTCAGCCCATCTCTATTCCACCGTATCGTATGGCACCAGCGGAGTTGAAGGAGTTAAAGGAGCAGCTTCAGGAACTCCTTGATAAGGGGTTCATTCGACCTAGTGTGTCGCCATGGGGTGCGCCTGTTATATTCGTGAAGACGAAGGATGGCACTATGAGGATGTGCATTGATTATAGGCAGTTGAACAAAGTAACAATTAAGAACAAGTATCCTCTGCCTCGTATTGATGATTTGACCAACTTCGAGGAGCGAGAGTGTTCTTCAAGATTGATCTCCATTCAGGTTATCACCAGCTGAAGATCAAGGACTTGGATATTCTTAAGACGACTTTCAAGACCCGATATGGTCATTAGGAGTTCTTGGTGAAGTCTTTTGGACTGACAAGTGTCCCAACAACGTTCATGCATTTGTTGAACAACGTGTTTCGGCCCTATCTCGACTCGTTTGTCATAGTTTTCATTGATGATATTCTGGTATACTCGCGTAGTCAGGAGGAGCATGCAGAGCATTTGAGAGTTGTGTTGCAGAGATTGAGGGAGGAGAAGCTTTATGCAAAATTCTCCAAGTGTGAGTTTTGGCTCAGTTCTGGCTTTCTTGGGGCACGTGGTATCTAGTAAGGGTATTCAGGTTGATCCAAAGAAGATAGAGGCCGTCCAGCCCAGACCGTCTCAGCCACAGAGATTCGCAGTTTTTGTTTGGCGGTCTATTATCGCCGGAATGTTCAGGGATTCTCATCTATCGCATCGCCCTTGACCAAGTTGACTCAAAATGGCGCTCTTTTTAGGTGGTCGGATGAGTGTGAGGAGAGCTTTCAGAAGCTCAAGACTGCCTTAACCACAACTCCAGTGTTAGTTTTTCCATCAGCTTTAGGTTCTTACACCGTGTATTGTGATTCCTCGAGGATAGGTATTGGATGTGTTCTGATGTAGGAAGGTAGGGTGATTGCTTATGCTTCTCGTCAGTTAAATACCCGTGAGAAGAACTACCTTGTTCATGATTTGGAGTTGGCTGTCATTATTCACGAGCTGAAGATTTGGAGGCATTATTTGTATGGTGTGTCTTGTGAGGTGTTTACTAATCATCGTAGCCTCCAACACTTGTTCAAACAGAAGGATCTCAATTTGAGGCAGCGGAGATGGTTGGAGCTATTAAAGGACTATGATATTACTATTTTGTACCATCCAGGGATGGCCAATGTGGTAGCCGATGCTTTGAGCTGGAAGGCGGTGAGTATGGGGAGTTTAGCATATATTCCAGTTGGGAAGAGACCTCTTGTAGTTGATGTTCAAGCCTTGGCCAGTCGGTTCTTGAGGTTGGATATTTCGGAGCCGAGTCAGGTATTAGCTTGTGTGATTTCTCGGTCTTCCTTATATGATCGCATCAGAGAGCGCCAATATGATGATCCCCATTTGCTTGTCCTTAAGGACAGAGTTCAGCATGATGATTCCAGAGATATGACTATTGGCGATGATGGAGTATTAAGGATGCAGGACCGGATATATGTGCCCAATGTGGATGGGCTTCGGGAGTTTATTCTAGAGGAGGCCCATAGCTCGCAGTATTCCATTCATCCGAGTGCAGCGAAGATGTATCAGGATCTGAGACAATATTATTGGTGGAGAAGAATGGAGAAAGATATCGTGGGGTTTGTAGCTCGATGTCTCAACTGTCAGCAGGTGAAATATGAGCATCAGAGACCGGGTGGCTTGCTTCAGCAGATGGTTATTCCCGAGTGGAAGTGGGAGAGAATCACTATGGACTCTGTAGTTGGGCTCCCACGAACTTTGAAGAAGTTCGATGCTATTTGGGTGATTGTGGATCGACTAACCAAGTCCGCGCTCTTCATTCCTACGTGTACTACCTATTCTTCAGAGTGGTTGGCAGAGATCTATATCCGAGAGATTGTTTGTTTGTATGGTGTCCCAGTTTCCATCATTTTAGATAGGGGCACTCAGTTTACTTCACAGTTTTGGAGGTATGTGCAGTGAGAGTTGTGTACTCAGGTTGAGTTGAGCACATCTTTTCACCCTCAGACGGACGGGCAGTCCGAGCGCTCTATTCGATATTGGAGGACATATTACGCGCTTGTGTCATTGATTTCGGAGGGTCATGGGATCATTTTCTACCGCTCGCAGAGTTTGCCTATAACAACAGTTACCAGTCAAGTATTTAGATGGCTTCATATGAGGCTTTGTATGGGAGGCGGTGTAGATTTCCAGTTGGTTAGTTTGAGTCGAGTGAGGCTAGACTATTGGGTACAGACTTGGTGTGGGACGCTTTATACAAGGTGAAGGTGATTCAGGAGAGGCTTCCTACAGCACAGTCGAGACAAAAGAGATATGTTGATAGGAAGGTTCGGGATGTGTCCTACATGGTTGGCGAGAAGGTTCTATTGAAGGTTTCACCCATGAAGGGTGTTATGAGATTTGGGAAGAAGGGTAAATTGAGTCCTCGGTTCATTGAGACTTTTAAGGTGCTTCGTAGGATTGGAGAGGTGGCTTATGAGCTTGCTTTTCCACCTAGCTTGTTGACTGTGCATCCGGTATTTCATGTTTCTATGCTCCGAAAGTATATTGGTGATCCGTCTCATGTTTTGGATTTCAGCACGGTTCAGTTGGATGATGATTTGACTTATAATGTGGATCCAGTGGCTATTTTGGAGCGTCATGTTTGAAAGTTAAGATCAAAGGATATAGCTTCAGTGAAAATGCAGTGGAGAGGTCGGCCTGTGGAGGAGGCTACCTGGGAGACCGAGCAGGAGATGCGGAGTAGATATTCTCACCTATTTAGGCTTCAAGTATGTTTTTTGACCCGTTGGAGGACGAACGTTTGTTTAAGAGGGGGAGGATGTAACGACCCGGCCGGTTGTTTCATGAGTTACTGCTCCGTTTCCCCCATTTATGCTTCTTATTATTTTGTTCAGTTGTATTATATGTTATCGGGTTGATTGGTTCGGGTTCAGAGAGGTTTTGGTAATGTTTGAGACACTTAGTCTCTTTTGAGTAAGCTTAAGTTGGAAAATTCAACCGAATGTTGACTTAGGTGAATAAGGGCTCGGATATGAATTTTGATGGTTCAAATAGTTTCGGGAGATGATTTGGGACTTAGAAGCGTGATCGGAATGTGTTTTGGAGGTCCGGAGTAGATTTAGGCTTGAATTGGCAAAATTGGAATTTTGGCATTTTCCGGTTGATATGTGAGATTTTGATATAGGGGTCAGAATGGAATTCCGGGAGTTGCATTAGGTCCGTTGTGTCATTTTGGATGTGTGTGCAAAATTTCAGGTTATTCGGACGTAGTTGATAGACTTTTTGATCGAAAGCAAAATTTGGAAGTTTTTAGAATTCTTATGCTTGAATCCGATGCAAATTTGGTATTTTGATGTTGTTTTGAGTGTTCCGAAGGTTGAAATAAGTTTGAATGATGTTATGGGATATGTTGGCATGTTTGGTTCGGGTCCCGAGGGCCTCAGGTGAGTTTCGGGTGGTTGAATGGATCAGTTCATGTTGGAAAAAGTTGCAGAAAATCTGCTGTTAGTGTTGCAGATATTTGGCCTTCGCGTTCACGAGTGGACCCTCGCGTTCGCGAAGGGATCGGATGTGAGGCTGTCATTTTGGCTTTCGCAATCACGATGTGGTTCCCGCGTTCGTGAAGGGTGAGGTCCAGTGGTCATCGCGAACGCGACGAGGGTCCTGCGTTCGCGTAGAGTATTTGGAGTGGCTGGATCCCAGGAGCCTTATTCTTGGCGTTTGCGTATGTGTAGCCGCGTTCGCGAAGGTTGGGTCAGCTGAAGCATCGCATTCGCGAGGGTTCTTCCGTATTCGCGTAAGAGGATATTTGGTCAATGGTATTTTGTGCTTCGCGAACGCGAGGCTTTGGCCGCGTTCGCGAAGAAGGATTTCAAATCGCTGGATAGAATGTTTAAAAGGCCATTTTCGCGATTTTTGGCCTAAGTTCACCATTTTTGAGTCGATTTTTGAGCTTTTTTAGAGAGATTGAAGAGGGAATCAAAGAGAACTTATTGGAGGTAAGAATTTTGGACTTAGTACTCGATCCTATTGTGATTTTTACCTAATTAAACATGAAATTAGGGGATTTGAAGCCTAAATTCGGAAGTTAGGGCTTGCAAACTTGAGACTTTAATCTAGGGGTTTGAGTGGCCATTTGTGGTCGGATTTTGGTATTCTTGGTATGTATGAACTCGTGGATGGATAAGGATTCTGTTGATGTGATTTTTATCGAATTTCGAGACGCGTGCCTATGGGTCGGGTTGGACCAATTTTGGGATTTTTGGTATAATTTGATTAATTTCGCATGGGCTTCATTCCTTTAGCATATTCTAATGTTATGATTCTAATTTTGGGTAGACTCGGCGCAAGTTGAGACCGAGGCGAGAGGCAAAGGCGTTGCGGAGTAGTATTTCATCCGATTTGAGGCAAGTAACCATTGTAAATCTGGAACTGAGGGTACAAAACCCCGGTATTTCGTATCGTTTTGATAAATGAAGTGTTGCACATGCTAGGTGACGAGCGTGTGGGAGTGCACCGGTAGGGATTGTGACTTGGTCCGTCACGTAGCGACTATTAAGCCGCGTACTTGATTTGAAATCTTATGATATCCCGTATTTTAGAAATTTATACTGTATTATGAGTTATATGTCATGTTTGGGGCCTTGTGCCGATCTGTTGAGACCCTTAGGGGCATTTTTTATTGTTTTTCTCACTCTATTTGTTTGAAAGCATATCCTCAGTCATGTTTTACCTGTTTATTGTTTAAAACTGATTTTATCACTCAACTTCTTAAAATGTGAGAACTGATTGGACTGAGTTCCCTGATTTCCACTGTTATGCTCGAGTGGCTGTGAGGTTAATGACTAAGAGAGGTTGATGACCTAATGGTGAGGATTATAAATATTAGGTTGAGAACCTAATAGTGAGGATATTATATGTATATTTTATAGATCGGGTTGCATGCCACAGAGATACTTATATGGATCAGGCTGCACGCCGCAACGATATATATATATATATATATATATATATATATATATATATATATATATATATATATATATATATATATATATATATATTTGGATCAGGTTGCGCGCCACAACGATATGACGCTTGGGCTGTAGGAGCTCCTCCGGAGTCTGTACACCCCTAGTGAGCGTAGTCGACTATATATTATGGATTGGGCTGCACAGCGCTGTGAACACGTGATTTGATTATTAATATTATGAGAATTATTGAGCCTGAGTGCTGAGTGTGAGTACTGAGTGACGAGAGCTAAGTCACGAGTGCCCGAGAGGCTTGCCCGAGAGGCTATATTTATGAGTGATACCTTGCCCGAGGGGCCCATTTATGATATTTTTGCTGATTTCACTCTTCTTTTATAACGAGCCTCTTTTGAAAACTGCTAAGTAAATGATTTCAAAGTATTTCAATTGAAACTGAAGATTTATGAAGAAACTGGTTATTAAACTGTTGAGTTTGATTTGATATTCTGTGGTTACTCTTTTATATGATTTTTAACTGCTCGTCATTGCTTTCAGACCTTATTTACTTTAGTTACTTACTGAGTTGGCGTACTCACGTTACTCCCTGCACCTTTTGTGCAGATACAGGTGCTCAAGCGGTAGAGTGAGGGTTCCCTGCATTTCTAGAGCTTATCAGAGATTGCAAGGTAGCTGCACGACGTCCGCAGCCCTGCTTTTCTCCTTCCTATCCTTGTTTTTCTGCATTTTTAGACTTGTTATGTATTAGACAGTCAGATCAGTGTATTTAGAGGCTCTAGACTCGTGACACCAGATTGTTGGGCTGTGTTGGTCTATTTTCTGTAATGTTTTCCGCATATTTCAGTGATTTATGAATTCTTTATGAAAATTGAGACTTAACTAAATGTTAGAAAAATATTTTTAGTAAAAGAAATTGACTGTGGTTACTTGTTGAGTTGGCTTTCCTAGTATTGTGATAGGCGCCATCACGATCGGATATTTGGGGTCGTGACTACTATTTAATAATATTAAGTAATGAATAGTACAACTAGATAAACAAGTAACAAAACACAAAATAAAATATAAATTTATAGGAAAAATATAAAAATATAAGACTTATAATTAGAATTATCTATCAATATAGAATAGGGGAAGCAAATCAATGTGATGATGCCAAGTGTCACAATAAAAATTCAACAAGTGTCGAAGTTTAGGACAAAATTAGTTAGGTTAATTAATAATTAGTTACTCTTTTTATTTGAATTTAAAATAATTAAATATCTATATATTTTTAAGGAAACTATTATAAAAAAAGGATATATATATATATAACTTCAATGTAGAGATATATAAAATGGTAAGACTAATATATTTTTTGAGATGAGAAAGTTTTTTGAATAATAATTCATATGGTCATGTTATAAATGCAATATGGATAAGATAAAACTAAAGACAAAAACATAAACAATAATTTCAAGAAAATAATAAAATATATAAAGATATATAACTTGTTATGTAACCTTAATAAAAAAAACTTTCATATTAAATACAAACAGGAAGAAGATTAGTACATTTAATTGTATTGAAAATAATAAAAAAATAATTATTACAATTATTAATAGATTTATGACACATATTCAAAGAACTCTCTGTTTAGCCTTTGAACTAATTCTTTCAATCCATTTAGAAAAATAATACAATAGCATTCGTATTATAGATAAACACTAAATGAAAAAAATCAAATACTATAGAACAAAAACTAATGTATAAAAAGAAGAATAGATATAATGTCATTCTATCCACACTTTAAATTTATTTGATAAATTAAGTAAATAAATAATACTCAAAAATATTATTGATAAATTTAAATATCAAAATAATTGTGAGAAAGTCATATAGGATAAATTATAAAGTCAAGTTAAATTTCAAGAGTAATACAAAATTATATTATTGTAATATATTAAATAGGTAGTTTATTAAAAATCTATATGACTATTTAATAATATTAAAGTAATGAATAATACAATCAGATAAGCAAGGGAAAAAAAAATAAAATATAAATTTATGGAAAAATATAAAAATATAAGACTTATAATTAGAATTATGATGAGAAAAGTCATACATATACACATAACTAAAATCATAATAAACAAATAGTTATAAATAAAGAATAAAAAAAGAATTGTAAGCGATAGCGTAAAAATATATATACTCATTAAATTTCTTATGTAGGAAATTTTAGTTAATAAATAGAACTCAAAATTTTATAATAAAAATAACAAAAATATAAATATACTATTCAGATATTATACATAAGATACGCATATTATATAAATAACATAAATTAATAATTTTTAAAAATATTGGTAGATTTTTTATAAAAATAAGAAAAGACTTATCTCATTATACTTTTGATGAATTCAAAATTATAATTTATTAAATAAATATTACATTGTTTAACTTTTCAGTAAACTACAATATGAAAAAAAATAATCAAATATTACAGTAGAAAAGAATGTACGAAAAGAGGGGGATAAATATAATTTAATGATATTTATATTTTGGATTAATTAAAAAAAAATAAGACTCAAAAAAATTAGTGATAAATTTAGACAATTGAAGAATTTTGAACAGTATAACATAAGTTTAAAAAAATATATTTGAAGAGTAAAAAAATATATATCTTTTCTCATTGGTCCTGATTCTTTTGACTGTTCTTATATAATATAATATAATATAATATAATATAATATAATATAATATAATATAATATAATATAATATAATATAATATTTGGTTCAGAGGCAGATCCAAGATTTAAATCGTTTGGGTTCAATTTTAAGGTTTTTAATATTGAAACCATTATATTTTTAAAATTATGGGTTCATATCTACTATTTTTGCAATTTTAATAAATTTTTACTCCGCGTCGAAAGTTATGAGTTCAGTTGAACTCATAGATGATATACTAGATTTTATTATATTTCTGCATACTATATTAAATAATAAAATAATAACTAATATTTATTAAATTAATATAATATATTAAATTATAATTTTATAAGATTAATATTCTGTCAAATTATTCGTGCATGACGCTGATTCTAACACTAGTTTCACTAAAGCAAGAAGAGAGAAAGCTGACTTTGAAGACCAGCATTAATGGTTTCAACAAAAACTGGAAAAAAAAATTATTATGCTCATGCAGCCATGACTATTTTTTAGGTTTGAGTTGTAAGGATGTTTATTAGGTGGGTTTTGAGAAAGAAAAGGAAGAGGCTTTATAGGAAAGGAAAGTTGTGGAGAATTTTTTTTTTTTTTTCAAAACAAGGGGTACCATTGTTTGACCATTGAAATAAGGGTGGGGGAGACTAAGGTGTAAAAAAATTAAAAAGGAGGTAAGTTTAATTTTCAAATTAACACATTGCTATTACTAGTGGTAAACATTAAGATTGGAGACTAACCATTTATCGTATGTTAGGGAAAATATAAATATATCTTAGATCATTTCGCATAATTTAGGACAAATTTGACTCTTTTTCTGATAATTTTAGCAATACATTTTACTATTGTTTTGATAATAGTAGTACATAAATAACAAATACTCCCTATTTTCCTAAAAACATTAATTTTTCATCGACCAACATACTCTAACTATATCTATTCAATGTACAATATTAACACAAAACAAGGGTTTGTGGTGGAATTGTAAGTAATCTTTCATCACTAACCAAGGGTCTCGTGTTTGAGCTCTGGGTATGTATTCGCCTCCGACATTAAATTCAAATTTAATCAGACCCCAATATAAAAACCAGATGCCGCAAGGGAAAAAAAAAATATACAATTTACCAATCCGGTGAAAAACCAGAAAAGAAAAAAAGATAAAGTACAATACTATCCAAACCTTGCAAAATTCACTAGTTAAGTAGACTACAAAGAAACACATCTTGACAAAGTTGGGCTATGTAGCAACAATTCATCCCAGGTTATATCATTTGGCCAACTTCCTTTATTATTCGTCCCTCTTTCTGTCTCTCAAAAATTTCTCTAGAAAAGAAAAATAAGCAATATAAGCCTTAATTAGTCCGCTAAACCAAAAGATAAGCACATTTAAGTGCCCGTTGGGACATAAAATTTGATGGAAGATTTTTCCAAAAACATTTCGCTTTTTTTCGAAATCAGCGTTTGTTCATAAAATTTTCAATTTTCACTTGAAGATGCATTTTGAAAATTTGAAAAACTGCAAAAAGCTGTTTTTCAAATTTCACTCAAATCACTCACAACTTCAAAAAACAACCCAAACTGAAATTTATGTCCAAACACAACTCTAAATTTCAAATACCATTTTCAGATGAATTTTTTTTTCACCACTTTTTCTAATTTTACAATTCTTATGTTCAAACGCCTAGTAAATATTTCCATTATCTTTAGCTCTAGAGCTTTCACCAACCCTTCGGAACAAGTTCAGTGAGAAAGCTTAGAGGCTTAATACCTAAATGTTAATACTTTTCCTAACATTCATGATTGACAAGGTACGATATTTTTTCTTTTTCCCGAATTAGAAATATATATGTAACTGTATGTAAAAAAAATTCCAAGGCTAAAAGGACAAACAGTTATTTGTATGTTACGAGCTAAAAGCGAACCAGATGTAGCTGTTCATTGAAATCCTTTCCAAAATAAGATTAGTAAATAATTCCTTAAAGATTTCACAAAAGAGAACTATAATGGGGCTATACAATAAGAGATGCTGCATTGAACAATGCTGTAATTCACTTCTGAAATTCCTACAACTGATGTACAGTAAACTACACTGTATTTCTCACCAAAAGATGCCATGGAAGCAGACCAAAAATATGTTCCAGAAAGGGAAGTCTCCGACATAAATAAACATAAGAGGCTGTGTTTCAAGTAATTACATGTATAGGCCTCAGAAGAAGCAAAACCAGCATCAAGGAGTAGCACTGCTGATATACATGTTAGAGCTGCACATTCCAGGTGGAGATCCCAACTCTTCTATCTGCTTTTTATACTCGAGCTTTTTGGCCAACTTCCTCGTGTACTTTTCTCTACGTCTATTCTCTTCCTTTATCTGATCTTGCATTTGACTTAGCTCCAGCTTCTTTTCTTCAAGTTGCTTCAATATCTCCACTCTGTCAGAAGAGAGTGGCAACTGGCTTTCCGGACAGATGACTGGAAATAGAATGTATGGTTCCCTGAACAAAAATAAAGGCAGGCATTAATCAATAAGCCCATGATGTCATGCAGATTCACTTCATCATTACAAGAAACAAATAAATGACAGAGAAGTAGGAAAAAAGGTTAAGTCATTGGTTATAAAGAGAAAAATAGTATGACTTGAATGAAACAACTATCAAACACTGATGGAATAGTCTTACACACCCGAATCCAACAGATACAACTCCATTCCCTCTCATCATTCCACCATCCAAGGAAACCGCACCATCTTCTATGCAGGAACTTGCCATGTAAAGGTGCTCTCTAGACTTGTATACCTGAAGCTTACCAAACAGGCGATAAAATAATGTCTCTCGAAGACCATGACCTGAAGTAGTTCTCAACTGCAAATGCTCTGCAGGAAGGAATATCTTATTAACCGCATACCCCATAAAGCCTGGGGGAGTTTCTCCATTGGATAAAGTAGGGATCGGAAGAGCAAGTTCTCCTTGGAGATCACTGCTGACTCCTCGTGTATATGGTCTGGAAAAAAGCAAGAAATTTACACATTCTATGTTCAGATAGCATGATTTGTTGACTGGAGCGAGAAACCTACAACCAGAACTATAAAAATACAGACGAGTATAAAGTAAACCAGAGAAAGAAAGTTTTTTACCTTATATCCTCAAGGCATATAACCAAATATCGACTATTGATGGAAATTCCAAGCTTAGCTGCTAACATGTCACGAGGACTGGCGCAATTCACATTTCCATCCATTTGATACTTTTCAAGAGCTCTGGCAGCTGCACGGGATTTGCATACTACAGCAAGCATTTGATCTTCCCCTAGATATGCTGAAAACATGCTAAGACAAGAAAAGGCACTCAGTTACATCCATATGTCCAAGGATGTTTTATACTGCAATCATATAAAAGAAAAGCACGCCAATACCAACCTGCTAAGCTTATGGGTATGAACCTCTCCAAGCAGTGCAACTACACCAAGTATGTCATTAGCATATTGAAGATGTAGCTGTTTCGATATTGGTGATCTGAGGAGCTTGTGAACAACAGCAGCTGCAGTGTCGGCCTTTCCTTCAATCCTCTCCACAACCATGTTTCTATTGTAGCCCAAGTTGTGAAAAGAATCAGGACCGATCTTTGCTGCATCCATAAGCATTTCATGTCACAATTTCTAAGATGCATTTAGTACGTCTAAAAAGAAGGCAAGGCACTCCGTTTCTAATTAGGTGATCCTCTACTAAAAACAAGCACCAATCTCTTCCTATTTAACAGATTGTTAAATTGTAGGATTATTTATGGCACCACGACAAGAAAGATGAGGAGAAGTTCTGGGAGAAAGCACAGGACACTAGGAACAGAAAAAGAATTACAAGGACCACCTTTTAACTGTTCAACACGCACACTGAAGCAGTAAAAACTTTTAAGGGTTTCTCTTTTAGCAATTTGTCTTTGTTCTTTCTTTGATCTTCATCCTAAAATAACTAGCTTTTCTCCTTTAATCATAGAGTTTGAAACTGAGACGGTAACATGGACGTGGTACCACGACTCCATATTCCTACTCTTTCATTCACTTCCTTCACACGCTCAATATTGTCTAATCTTACCATCTTTACGCACATAAGACATTCACACGATGGAATTTTATAGCCAGAGAATTGAGTAGGCAGAGTTAAATCAGAAAAAGAGACAGCCTCCCCATTTAACCACCTCAAGATTTACCTCATAATATTTTACATTTCCTTTCTGGTATTTATAGTCCCTTACCAATTATGGAGAGTCAGTGTTTAGTCCAGAAGATAGTTTAAAAACAAAAAGCATTCTCCATAAAATCGAAAAAGATAAGTACTAGGAATTATTCACATGTTGCTCTTCTATTTAATAGCAAAAAAGTACACAGGATCACAGAGAGAGCCTTCAAATGACAATCAAACCAGGATGATTCAGCAATCTTGTCTATCACAGTATCCTTTTGCCGCAGTCAGCTTGTAAAAATTTCTATGAAATTATTTCACAATGTTGCACAATCACATTTAAATTTGTAGAGACAGTGAGATCAAGAAAATATAGTAGAATATATAAAGCATACAGAATCTAAACAATCTAGGAATATTAATCTTTACACTTGAACCCACTAGGTTCAGAATCAGGATTTCTCATTAACCTAAAGAATGGAATAATTCAAAGAAGATGTTACCATTGCCTATTGCATGTGTCCAGTTACTTGCAAAATATTAAACAGAAAAGCATACACAACAAATTAAGAGATGGTTATATCCCTAATGTAACATAGTTTGGTTCCATGGCATGGAAAGCGGAATATACATGGTTAATGATGCACACATAATAGAATATTGCCTTTGATTTCTTGTTCCACTTTACAATTTTCTAGACTACATAGCGCCAAACCATATGCAACACACCAGCATGAAAGAAACATGATAACTTTCACAGAAAGCTGAAGGCATGAAGCGCAGACAGTAGTATATAAGCATCAGTGGAATTAGTACCTCCCAAGTTGGACATCTCAAGCACAATATTTGATTCCCTAAAGCGAAGTATTTTCAGATTTGCGTCACACTTGTTGATGCTTAGACCACACTTGAAAATATCATCCACAAGTTTCTGTCAAGAAACACAGCTCAAGTTTAGTGATAGTCATGCAACAATAAAGTGAATATGCCAAAAGAAAAGGATGGTAAAAATTTCATTGGTCCTTCCTGCAGAACCTGCTGCTGCTTCTAACCCTTCTATTACTACTACTACTACTACTACTACTACTACTACTACTACTACTACTACTACTACTACTACTACTACTACTGTGTGTAAGAATAGTCAAGATAATTATAGCACTTGGAGACATACATTAAAAGAGAACAGAACCACATCCTCTAAGAGATGTGGTTCAAACTTCAAACATTCAGAAAGGTCATCCTCCATCACCAAAGGAAAGAATAATTTGACTGATTCAGGAGACTATCATTCGTAATTCTGAAACACATACTTACCTTTTCAAGCTGGTTTTGTAGTCCGCCTTCCGGTTCTGCGGAAGCACATGGATCCTTCAAGAGCAATATACTTCCATCAGAAAAATCATCGTAGGTGTGCTCATACACAACTTCTGGGGCTTTTGAATAATATGAATCACCAAGAAGCATAAGCTCTTTCTTCAGATTTCTAGGTTGGGGAATTTCATGCTCACTGTTTACCACCTTCTCTACATACGCCTGCACATAAAAGTATGAGGCTGTGGTACTGGCAAGATAGAAATTAGTAAATCATCGAGGATAAAACCTCTATGCTTGTCTGCAGCTCGTGGAAACGAGAGTGATTGGCTATAAAACAGAAAAGCCCTTCATTCTTTGGAAGAGGAATGGAGCGGACAATGCAGCGTCCATGACTGAAGCTGTATTTCACATTGTCTTCTCCCCTCATTGAGTCCTGCCTAATCAGAAGGGTATGAGAGTGGCCATTTTCCTCTTCATCATGGATATCTTCATCCACTTCACCAGCAGAATTTATGACCTCAAAGACAATATCTTCCAAATGAGAACCAGCGGCACAAACTTTAGGTATCTGATGTAAAGGAAACACCATAAGAACATTTTCAGGTGCACGCTAATATTCAAATCATCTTTTTCATTTACATAACAAACAAATATTTCTCTATTCCATCGTTTTGCCCATCTTTGAGAGGATGTCAAGAAATTGAAAACCAAGTAATTTCCAATTTTAAAGATCTGTGAATCAAAATAATATTGGCCACACTATTCTATGTCAAGGCCAATGTTAGAACCTAAAAAGCACAAAAAGAAGTCATGCATTCATTATTTAATATGGACAATGGTTTGTGACACAGAGAGATTGAACTATTGGCAACAATTAAGGGATTGAGGAGCGTTGACAAACCTTGGATGCAACTCGCAACCATCTCTCTTCAGTTTGGAACTCTTTCTTGAGAACTACTTCATCGCCAGAAAAAATAGAAAGGAAAACTGTGGGCAGAATAAATAACTGGTTAAAGGACTGGGGACCACTGATCCTGCAATTCTTCAAACACCCTTATCCCACACATTCATTGCCACCAAATAAATGGAGTCTTAATGCAACTATGAAAAGGATATTTAAGCAATAACATCATATTGGATCTGCAAATTACTTGATCCAAGAGGATGAAAAAGTCTTCCTTTTTACTACTAAAGCCGAAACCACATTGGTGAGACTCTTTCATAAGGACATCCCGATCGATGAAGTCTAATGAGTTACCGTGGAAGCAAGATTACCAGCATTCAGCACACACACTGCTAAGCAATAATACCAGTAGTCTGGCATCACTCCCAGAAAAGATGTTACGCAGGTTATGAATTTTGGATCATGACGTTAGACCAACAAATACAAAATCTTCATTACTGCAACAACTTTGATGATGTGTTAAAGCACATACCAGGTTTACCATATCCTGCTGTAACCTTCAAGGTTCCATTAAGGTTTACACACCCATGAACGTCAACCTATATCACGAGATACGAAGCTTAGAATATCCAATAGACCGTGGATCAAACAACGTAAAAAGAAACAAGAAACCTGATGAACTTACACCATTTGAACTTGAAAAGAGCAAAGGAAATTGAAAACAAGCAAGTTTAAAAGAACAAGACATCAAACACCAAGAGGCACACACCAAGCCACCATTGCAGATAGAGATGCTTTAGCTAATTTATCTGTCTGAAAGTGTAATATATAACACCACTTATTCGTCTATGCATATACGAACATGTATACAAGTTACAGAACATACAGATGCTAAAACTAAGACAACTCCTGATTGGCGCACATGACCTTGAAAACACCTACTGACTTAATATTACTAAGACCAAATATGAATAGATCAAGGAACCATACCAACAAGTAATAGAAGAAACAAGATTGATCTAAACCAGTTATTGAGATAGGTTAAACAGAAAAGAGTAATTTGAGAATTTTGAGCCGTTTCAAGACAAAAATTCAATACATTGGTCATCTGCAGACCTTAGACAATTTCTCCCAGAGTGAGAACCATATAAAGAATCCCTGCTTATCTGTAGCATTTGACCATTGATAACGTACTAATGACACAAGTTCCCAGATACATGGTCACCAACAGGATTTGACTTGCATAGGAACTATATAGTTAGCTAGACTTGCATATTGCCGTTGTGGCAAAGACTAAATTAATTAAAAGTTGTGCGAGTTAGGAGGTTCATGTTTGCGCCTGCATCTGATTCCTTGAAACTACTTGCCAGCTGAGAAGTATGTGACACTTTGAGACATCCCTAAATACAAATCTTGTCGTAGATAATCTGATCGAGCAAGTTCAAAAGGAAAGGAAATAGTTCTCACACTTCAAATTGATATCAAGAAAAAACTACAAACTATCTTCTTCAATGTGCTTTCCCCTCTTACCAACTGGACCATTAGATGTATAAAAAATAGAAAGAGAAAAAAGGAAAGCAACCACCTTCAGAAAGTAATCTCCTTTTTCTAGTAAACATAATCCTTCCAGCATCAGCTTGATGTGCTCATCTTTTCTCATATGATTACCATACTTGTCAAATGTCTGTATCAAAGACAAAATAAAAAAATATATATACAACTGCACGGACTGCAGGTAATAAAAACAACTGGAGCTACATGCTGTAATAAACCATAAAACAAGAATAAACATGTGAGATTTCATTATCTATCAAGCAGCTTCTATGTTTGCGATTTTCAGAAGCAACAAGCATATGTTCTTCCTCATGTCGTAAATGTAGTCAAAAATTGATTCTTCTGATGCAAGGTTACAGTTTCTTTTCACCAACATTGATGAATTGTAAGCAAATACGGAGTGGTGGTATGACAAAGAAAAATTATTATAAATGGTTGATTGTACAGATTTGATATGGGAAACAACTTTGAAAACTCTGTCAAGGAGGGTAAAGAGGCAAGCAATACAGCAAGATAAACAAGACAGCCACAAGGATTCCTGAGAGCTGAAGACTAAGTTGGAAGCTGAGCAATCCTAACCTTACAAAGTCCTTACCATTTTCAGGTCCCATTGTAGCTGCACGGATCAAACCTAACATTGCGAAATCCTTACTAAAAAATAGTTATGTATAAACAATCCTAGTCCTAAATGTAGTAGGAGTAGAATATATCCTAGTCCCATATGTAATAGGAGTCTATATATAGGGCTCATTGTATCCTTGTTAATAAATAGATTTTTCTCATTCTCACATGGTATCAAAGCTTCAGTAAGAAAATTATCGTTGTGCGTCACCCAGCGACATCCGGGAAGAAAGATCTTGTCGTCGTGCAATTTTCCGGCAACTTCATCTTGTTCCCAAGGTTCATCACTACTACAGTGGTACTGTGCATATACCAATACCACCATCATATCCGAAACCCTTGTACAGAAAAGTCAGTCACCGTGCGTCTTTCTGGTTGACGACTCAAGATTGATTTGTGTTATCTCCTCATCGATTAGTGTTGTGCGAAAACCAACACTACCATCTTGTTCGGAAAAGTTAGGTGACAAAACCCCAGTCAATCGCTCCGGGAGAAATTCCCTCGCGCACCCCCACTCGCCGCTAGAACTAAGGTTTCGGCTAAGGGTGTCTAACGGGCCGGGTTAGCCCGTTTCCATACCGGTTTAAACCGGAACCGGCCCAGACCGGTATAAGGGGGTCGGGTGGGGCTGGGTTATAGGGGTATGGGGTTTGTTCCATTCACATTTGAACCACCGGTTAACCGGACCGGTCAAACCCGGTCAACGAACAACATTGTTCCTCCGGTTAACCGGCCCAGACCGGTTTAACGGTAACAATTTTTTTTTAAGCTTGGGCCTCAGATTCTGACCGTTGGCAACGGTCCATTTCACAATATGGCTGTTGCCCAACGGCTGAATTGCACAAATAGCCCAATTTTTGATTTTTTTTTAAAAAATTAACCCCCTTTGAAAAACTATAAATACACCCCCCCTCTTCTTCATTTCTTCACTCATCTCACATTTCTCAATCTCAAATTCTCAATTCAAGTTAAATCATGCCTCGTACTTCTAGAGTGCGCTCATATGTTTGGGAACACTTTGAGGTGGTAGAAGAAAATGAAGAAGTTCAGAAAGTACAGTGCAAGAACTGTGGTCGAGTCTTAAATCTTCGTCCAAAGTGTGGCACAGGCAGTTTAAGGAGGCATATGAAGAGTTGTCTTGAGCGTCCTCCGGAAATTCGTATTTAAGTTGATTTGAGACAATGTGTTATTTTAAAATTATTAGACATATTTATGCTTAATGTTTTAGTTTGTTAGATTAATTTGAAGTATTATTATGCATGAAAATTTAGTTTTACTATTTTTTTGTTAATTTACTTGTTAAATGCAAACTTCAATTTTGTAATTTTGAAATAAATGTAGCACTTGCAATTTATAAGTGCAATTTTTCCCCATCTTCATTGTATTCTTTATATTTTCACTTTATATTAATATAACTTACAATAGTTATACAAAATACAAAAAAAAAAAATTAAAATAACACTAACCCGGCCCGGCCCGGCCCCATGAACCTGTAACCCTTACGGTTCAATTTTACCCGGATGAACCCAAACCTGTTAAACCCGGTATGCCCCAACCCGTAACTGGCCCGGACCATAACCCGTACGGGTACTTAATTTCCCTATACAGCCCAGCCCACCCGTTAAACACCCATAGTTTCGGCGAGCGCGTCTGACCATGCGCCTATGCGTCCAACACTTTCCGGCCAAAATTTTCAAAAATTTCCTTAGGACAGTTGTTTTGTGGGGTGATTCTGAGTCCACTAGTACAATTTCTTACAGATTTTGAGAACTTTAGAATTTCTTAGCGAGCAACAGTAACTTTTCCGGCGCGTGTAGCCATTCCGGCCACTTTTTGACAAAACTTCTTCAGGACAACTTACTCGTCCGGTGATTTCGAGCCTATCCATGTAAATTACATCAAATTCTGACAACTTTTATTTTTCGGTGTGAACAATGCACTTTCCTGGCGTGAACGGTGATTTTCCGGCGTGAACAGTAATTTCCAGAAAAGTTTTCTGTTTCCTAGTGGTGTTTAGAACCTATTTTGTAGTGTGGAATTTGGCTTAGTCTCACTATTTTTAAATTTCTCTGGCGACTTTTCGGTCAACTTCTATTTATCAGCAACCACCTGATTTTGTTGCTCAGGAGGAGTCTAGTGGCCTTGTATGTCGCTTGCACTGGCCACTTTGGTCTAAAGCAGTCTCCTCGAGCCTGGTTTGGTAAGTTAAGCACAGTTATGCAGGAGTTGGCATGACTCGCAGTGAAGTCGAATGATCAACTTACATATATTTTCACCAAATCCCTCACTAGATCACGTATTAGTTACATATGTAACAAGCTCGGTTACATGGGGATTTTCCTATTTCTTGGAGTGTGAACGGTTAAATAATCCTAGTCCCATATGTAGTAGGAGTAGAATATGTTCTAGTCTGATATGTAGTAGGAGTAGAATATGTATTATATATAGGACTCATTGTATCATTGTTAATAAATAGATTTTTCTCTCGTGCATTCTCACACTTGCCATTTTCAGGTCTCATAGGTTTCAGTTTTTATAAATCATGTAGTATTATTAAAAGCAGATACAAAGAATGCTCATTGACAAACATACAGGGATCATATATCATGTAAAATAAACGCAAGGACTACTGCATTTACCTTTTCAGAAAATAGAAGAAGAAAAAATCCAAGGATGACTGATTACTGTTTACCTTTAAGAAAAAAGAGCAAAGGATGTAGATACCACACTATCATGCAATACTCTACCAATCGCAAATGGATTTATGTCAAACTGGTCATACTGAGAAGCAAAAAGCAGACTCATTAGAGCTTGCTTTGGAACTATGGCTTTCATGTGGTTGCTTTTGTTGTAAAGAAGAAGCAACATATCTCACATCCTTCAAAGCAGGATATAGGAACTAAAACACGTCCACTTAAACTCAACACACACCCAAAAGTTGCCAGTCATATCTTTTATTTCTCTCATCAATACCTAGAAAAGGCACTTGCTTTATTCCACATAAGCTTTTTTGCAACTTCCAACACTCTCCAAGATGAATGAACCATCTAAGATATCAGATGATCCCATCTACTAGTAGACTAGTAGTGGCTTCTCTTGCTTCCTGAAATTAGGAGCCTATATACACCTTTATTTTTCTAATAAATAGCATATTGGACACCCTTTTTTCTAATAAATTGCCTATTGTACATATTTATTTCTTTTTTATATTAATTTCCTATTGCACACTTATATATAAAATGCTGTTATTTTGTCAAAGGGACAATGTTTTGCGCCTTGAAAGCTTCAGTTACAGTGTTTTCACAACTTAAAGCATGACGGGTTTTTAAAAACTATTAACTAGAAATGATCCTTGTCTTAAAAGAAATGCTGAATTTTGCTTAACATGACACTCAATACGCCTTATGGTGATAGTAGGTGTTGAATTAAAATTCCATTACACTTGTACATAAAATGCTATTATTTTGTCAAAGGGACAGAGCAATGTTTTGCGCCTTGAAAACTTCAGTTACAGTGTTTTTCACAACTTAAAGCATGACAGGGGTTTTAAATACTATTAACTAGAAAATGATCCTCGTCTTAAAAGAAATGCTGAATTTTACTTCTATATGACACTCAATACACCTTATGGTGATAGTAGGGTGTTGAATTAAAATTCCATTACCTCCAAAGCAAGCTCCTTAATGATCATTCCTGGAACCAATTTCTTGCCAAAATCTACAGGATGCAGAAGGACGCGTTGCAAAGGTCCAGGAATAACTATAAGCAGAAGAAAACAACTAAGGAACAGCACATATATATTATATATTCTCAGTCAACGGAAAACAAAATTATACATCAATTACCTGTACAAGGAATAGCTGCTGAAACTGGATCATCCTTTGAACATATATGTAAGGTAGCTTCATAACTTGGTCGAATCTTATCCAAGTCACTAGTTTCAATAATTATATTCTGAAGAGTGGAAAGTTTTGATATTATTCTTTATTTACAGAAGATTTGACAAGTGTACTGTGAAGGACTTGAAGCTGGGATCATATAATGTCACCTTAAACTTCATCGTATATCTGTCAGGTGAAATGAATTGATCATAACTGCACTTGGACTCAACAGCATTGCCACTAGAACTTAACTTCATCTTTATCTTTGTGTGCAACTTGAATGGAATACGATTGGAAAATCTATCATAACATGCAACCCTCAAAAACTCTGGAAAAAAAGAACCAACCCTGCCAAAGAACATTTTAGACACCATCAAACTTTGTCACGAAGTGAACGAGTTGCTTATAAGCAGGTGAAACAAATAGTCAGTTTCTCTCAAATAGACTGCAAAGGAAAATATGCTACGATGCAACAACGGTAAGGTTGTACTATGAAGTTTACTACCACATGCATCTGAGACTAGATGCTGATTCTTAATTGCTGATAAGTGAGATACTTAAGGCAAATGGAGAAAGAAATAAAATGTTGCATGATGCTCTTAATTGCAGGGAAAATAAATGCTTCATAGGTTTAATCTAAATAACTCACCTCAGAAATATTGAAAACAAGGCATTATTAAGGAAACAAGGCAAGCATTATACTAAAGAATATGAAACTCATTCAACTATAATAATTCTATTTCCTATCCATGCATAATTTGATAAAGTCCTCAACAGATTAAATCAAACTCCATTCCTTCATAGATTGCAAATGCAAAAGAATTAAGAGAAAATGCGCATTCAAAATTGTTGAAGATCCAAAATAAAAATAAAAGTGTCTTCTCTAATAACTAAAACATTAGATGAGGCAATTCAAACAATCAGTGTAGGCAGAGGCTAGAGTTTGAGTCTCACCACCACCCTTCAACAAAAATATTTCAACGTGCTTGGCACAGGGCTAAGAATCAGCCAGAAGCATGTTGAGGAGCTAAAATATAAATAAATAAAAGTGTCCCCTCGTTAACAGTTCAAGCTTTAAGACAAGGAAGTTCATATAAATTTATATCTTATCTTGTAATTGTTCTTACTTTATTCTCCACTCATATAAAATGCATACCGAGTAAGTGGCCAATGGGGAGTTTCAGAAAATGGACCAATAAAAAAGGACAGATTTTCTTCATTGATTCATACGTGAGGATCATATTCTTATCCTAATTCTCCTCTATATCATATGTTTATTGATATAATGTGGTAACTAATTATTTTCTCCGTCCACGAGAATTTAGAACATCAATTATATCAGATTTGTATGGCAATCTTAAGACTCAGTGCTGGAAATTTTTTCTTTTTGCACAACTGTATGTAAGAAGTCAGTTTAGAATAGAGATGCCCCACCTTACATTGAGTGTAGTCTTCCCATCACTTATAAGTTTCCAACTAGCAGCCTCAGACAATGCTTTAACATGCACTTCCTTTTCAAATTTTGCACAACTGTCTTGCTGAAAAAAGATATCAATAGCAAGGAAAATCAGGGATAACAAACACATTATTCAGTATATCATACAATGGATATATATAAGAACATATAACTTACAAGAGAAAATCGAAATAGGTAAAAGCCTGCTTTCTGAAATATCACTGGAAATTTCTCCTTCAGGGGGAATATATATAGACCGTTCAACCCTTTACGCGACGAAGGAGTCAATCGGCCAGAGTAAATATGACCAAGTTGTTTCCTGTCCGCTTCTGCTTCAAATTTGACCTCTAGAGTCATCTGAAAATTTTCTTTCATGATGTATTTCTGATCCAAACTTGCGGATGCAGTAATAGAGCTAAAAGAAGCTGGACGAACAATGGCAACAATCGCCTCAGGAGGCTCATGTCCAGCATCAACAACATCCTGAGGTAGTGCCTGCGTTTGCAACCAAATTCAGTAATTCAATGAACAAGTATAAATGTGACGTACCATCAAGATCAAACACAGCTGAAATCTGATCAATTCCAAAGATATTCAAAATAATAGATGCTCAATAAGCCTTGCAGGAAATTTTGAAGAAAATAGAGAAAAGTGTTCCACTAGGCACAAGTACAGCAACTTCTTTACCATGCTGAATAAGTTAAGAACCCTACAGAGCTGTTCAGCTTCATCTTCGTTAACAAAAAGACTATGTCATCTGACTTGGACCCCAAGTAGATGAATTTAGGGAATGCTATATAAAAAAAATGCAAAAAACTAGCAATCAACTGGAGAAAATCATGGAGAACACAAAAATAAATCAGTAATTAAAAGAAGCATGCTGCTTCTAGAAACTAACCCCCTCAATTCCCAAGTCTTCACATTGCTTGGCATCTAATATGTCAATTGACGATGGAGTGCTTTTCTCGTGGTGTTTCAAGATTTGGTTCTCCCATTCCGTAATATCAACAGATAAGCACTGCAAAACATGACACTAATTATTTAGGAAAGATAGATATGTAGAGAACGCAAAAAATAAAAACAACTTAATTGAGCTGCAATAATATGGAGCCAAAACAAGAACCTTTCCGGTGTCGATCACACTAATCGGCAAAGATTTTGAGTCACGGATTTCTATGGTAGCACACCCTTTATCAACTATTAGGCGAGAACCGTTCTCAGCAGGGACGTTTAATGGCCTATAAGTAATCATAGTAAAGACAGGAAAGTTTCAGGTAATAGTGTTGAAGGAGGGGAACTAAAGACCTGGACAAGCAGTGACCTGAAATTAAGAAGTGAATCACTAACCTGCAGATAATTCGAGCCTCACCTAAAAAATATAGAGAAAAATGTTACAACATCACAACAACGTCAATGGAGAGGTTACAGCCGAATTTTAACACATAATGCAGCAGAGAGATATGTAATTACTTAAGCAGTAGCTAGCCATAAGATACCAAAATAGTGAGCTACTCGGAATTAAACAGGTAGAATAGTATACTCTAAGAACCACGAAATTTTGAACACTTACCACCTGATTCCCCCTGACATCCTTCAAGAATAATATATTCTAATGTGGCGAAAACATTGTTCTTGTGGAAACCCCTACAAGCTCCCTTCAAAATTTTAATCTTCTGCCCTGATTTCCAAGTTATTCCTTTCCTTCGTAAAACTTTATGAATTCTCATAACTGAAATTACAAATTACAATGATATAAGTTAACATTAATGGGAAACTACAAATTGCACCAATTCAAAAACAGGCTGCAAGATCACAATAAAATGATACAGCTAAAAAAATTTATCATAAGGTCTACTAGATTTGTGTTTCAATCAATACCATCTGAAGAAACACCAAGCTCTTTCTTGTGCGAAGGGCTGAGTACAAAAGTAGGTTGATCCTCTCCACAGTCAACCTCTTCATCATAGTGCTCATGCATCTGAATTATCCAGTCCTGATATTGCTTCTCCACTTGCAAGAGAGTCACCTTTTTTCCATCTTTGGATATCTCAACATGAATATCTAAAAGGATTTGAAACATTAGGTGAGGAGACCTCATTGCATCGTAGTGAATAATCATTTCAACAGTGCACAGCAAACCAAAAGTTATTACCTTTCTCTTTCTCAGAAGGCTTGTTGCCAAAGTTCCTTAATGCAATGGTGTAAGGATGGTGATGGGCTAAGTCAGTCTGTGCAAATACATATAGCAGATCTCATCAGAGAAAAGAGGGAAATGCATATAGAACATATCATTCTTGGAGCTTGGAACAACACTAAAGAAATACAAATCGAAAACTTGGAGTTGGGGAAGGCTTCGCTCCTGCTTAGTTGATTTACACTGTGTAATAGTTCGGGTAGAGGTACAATTTCCCTTCATTTTTAAAGGGTTGGTAGAGTACCACAAGATTTCCTAGTAGCATACCTTATACATCTATCATTTCACTTTCACTAGGAAATCTCCTGTATGACTCCCTAATTGGCCTCCTTCATTCCAATAATGCTACTTTGACATTACGATTGACAATCATATGGGGTCTACTGGGAAGAGATCTGGAGATAAGGTGGGCCTAAATCAATTATACTGGTAACTCAATTGCGACAACAATAAAATAACTTTTGTCTTGGTGCCAATTCCTTTGAGTAATATATCTGGAGTACCTCTAGTGCCCAGAACCTGCAGCTATCGAATACATCACTCATGCTTAACGTTTAGGTCCTAAATCAGAGGAGCTCACGACCTTCTACTTCAACATCTAGGATTTGACTTTCCTCCACCAATGTGAACCCCAATTAGATTAAGGCATTGCATCTATTTTTTCTCTCCCGCATTTTTATTTCATATTTAGGATGAAATTAATTTTGTTCCATTTCTCCAGAAGATATAAAGAAATGGAACAAAGTAAAAAATATAAGATTGTCATCAAGGTTGTCCTAGACAAATAGAAGCAGGTCAACAAGCAATGATACAAAATGCCGTAGTGTATGAAGTTTATTGTGACCAGTGGTGTAAAAAGAATCAGACTGAATATGTTTGGAATAGAAAGATTCCAACTGTCCAAGTAAAGAATTATTAGCTGCATTTTGATTCCCCTAGTCTATTCAACAAGTTGAGTATTTCTCTTGTTTTTCACATGGTTGTTCCTCCATTGATATATACAAAAAAACTTCTCATTTTGCATGCCAGGAAATGAATATCTGTCTTCACAAGTTGTCAGAATGCATATAAGAAAGTTGTCCTGTACCTTTGATGGTGTTGGGTTGAAACCAGCATCGGTCTCTGCAAGCAGAATATTGCTCTATGACGCATGGAACAATGACAAAGCAAAATGCATATTCATTAATTGGGAGTACTTATTTGGTACAAATGGTTTTACCTACAAAACATTTTACTCTAAAGCAGCATCTCTTCAAGACTTCAGCCTTATCACCCTTTCTTAGCTTAGGTTCCATGAAGGGAAGCCAAGCCTGCAAGAAACAAAAAAAATGGTTGACACTGTTCAAGGCTGAGAATATTTAAAAAAGGGAAAAGAAACTAAAGGCAGAAAGACAAAAAGCAATAGTTCATATAGAATAACACAAGTATAAAATAACATATAAATAGGCACACACGCTCTTTCTTTCAAAGTTTGGAGAAATTTTATTATGAAAATAATTTTTGGCAAATTATGGATAGTGACTAAATACAAGATTGGCGGACGTATAATTTGCAAATGAATAAATGAAAGATTCTGATCGACTAACCCATCGACAATCTGGAAGTAGACGACCCAACCGCCGGACAGAAACATGACTAAAACTTTCAAAATTCTCTGTAATTCCATATCCATCCGCCTCTAGCTTTTCCAATATCACATCAATACTCTCTTTACCCTGCAATTAAAAGCATTCCAACATCCCTAAAAAGGTTTTAAGTGCAAGGCCTTTCTTAGACAAGGAGGTGAATGATCTGTGTGCGCACCAAAATAAATTCCAGGATACATCGCAAAATACAGAACTAGAGACAGTATAGTGTCACCTGCACTACTGGAAGATAAACACACTTCAGGCGAGCATTTGCTTCTAGGGGTGATCTCTTTCCTGAGAAATTTGATCTCAGACTATAAAATCCTCTATGATAACAGGATTTAAGGAAAATACTTGCTAGGTGTTTGTCGTGACAAATGACATATATGTTACCTGAATCAACTTTTACATTGGTATCGTTTACATGAAATCTAAGTTGTAATACAAACTCAGGACCATTGCAGGACTGTAAGTTTGTGGTTGCCACCTCTCCACCTTCAATTTCTGCTAAATTAGTGTCATTGACCTGCAAATCGCATCAACTGAAAGATCTGCTGAAAAAGAAAGAGATGTCTACTAGAACTTGCTTTGAAAATAATTGGCAAAAGGTGCTCAGATTGAGAGTTCCCAAAAAATAGTAGAACTTGCTTTAACACAAATGGAAGGTGCTCTCATTGAGATTGTTCAAAATTTTGGCCAATTAGCAACTTATTTTGTGGTGATAAGGCAACCAACAGATGACTGAATTGAGACAGAAACTTTCATAGGAGCTGAAAATTCTCACTCAAATGATGGTTTTCCGATTTTTTTGTGGTCAGTAAAGCTTATCTCTCTAACTGCATGACAAAGAGACCAGGATACTCATCAAGAAACAAATGGTACGGGCAACTGTCAATGAAACTGCACAAAATTGAAGATTAAAAGAGAGAACAACTACCAGTACCAGTTTGAAAGAAAACAAATAGGAAATGCTCGAGATGAGGAAAAGAAACAAAGCCATCTACGAAAAGATAACAGGAAAACAATCTTTTATTTAACTCCTATAACATAGAGAAATAGGAAATCAAGTAGAAAACATGAGCACTAGATAAGGATGTTATCAAGCTAAAAAAGAACATGCAGAAAGAACCTTCCTTCAATGCGAAACAGTTTTTTTTCAGTGAAATAGGAGCATTTGTGCCTCATTGTCTTAGATAACTAATTTACGTAACAGGCTGAATTGATTTTCTTACCAGAAAAAGCTTTTCAGAGAAGTTGGACAAGAAAACATAATGTCCACTATGTGAACTTACCACATGCAAAAGACTGTGAATGCTTTCTCCACTGATGCTTTACAAAGGCAACAAAAGGCAAAAAAAAAAAAAAAAAAAAAAAAAAAAGAAGATAAAAGAGGGACGAAAAATTAAAGCAAATAATCATTTCTCAAAAATTTGAATTAAGTGCCACACAGATAATCAAGGAGGACCTTTAAGGGAACGGAAAAATGGAATGACATCAGAAGAATGAAGCAGTAAGCAAAGACTTCAAATTCAGAAATGGAGAGAACAAGGTGCCGAGGAAGAGGATAAACTAAGTAAACGTAGTTCACAAGTAACCAGAAGTCTTTGAGACAAGCAAGATCATGCAAGGTAAAATACTAAATGATACTGTGGCATGCAGACATAAGAGGTCATGGTGAAGAACAAATTCCACATTGGATAACATTTACATTTACAGCTCATTTGGCAACCTTCAGAAAAGACGCTAAGAGGAATCCTCAACAACAAACAGATGAGCATTGCCAGAAAAATGGTGATCTTTAAGATCAAGAGCATGAAAACCCATCCAGAAAGAGAGGAACTCCAAGTGGAGAAACACAGAAAAACAAAAAACAAAAACATGAAGGGAAAAGGACCTTTAAGAGGTTCTCAACAAAGAGTAACCAATCATCTGATACTAATTGGTATCTCATGGTTTTCTGAAAATAATACCAAAAAATAAAAATGTTTACCTAAGCTGTACAAAAGTATCTTTCCACCGTTTATAAAGACATCAAGTGCATGGTATAGGAAAATTATCATCGAGTTCTAATATATAGATACTATACCTGAAACTCAATAGGCATTATGGTTCTTCCTGTATTTGACACCTCATCACACTGCCCAATGAAATAATAATGAATAAGATACCGAAGGCCAGAGAGAGTGCACAGGATAAATCATATAAGGCAGAGAGTATCATCACATCACCACACGCCAGACTAGATAGCATCTTCAGCAACAACGGTTGTAGCTCCACATAAACCTTTTAAGTTACTTTCGAGCTCTCTAATGTTAGTTATCCAACTAAAACACTAGTTATCACAATGACTATAGGACATAAAATTTTGGAAAAGAGCTCTAGAAGTTTGACCAACAACAACACAGCAACTACGCCTCAATCCCAAGCAAGTTGAGAAGTTATAAAAGTTTGAACAGGTCACAAAATTCCACACCAACAGAAGTTAATATACTACAGTAGGAACTTATTATCTGTAACATACACTGAGCAAAATGCAAATCACAGAAAGGATTTAGTGTGACATGTTGAAGTTTGGCAAAATGCCAAAGTCCCACATTGGTTGGGAGTTAAGTTTTGGGGGGATTTTTCCCCTATAAAAGAAGGCCTAATGTTTAGGATTGAAACACACCTCTCATTTGCCTTCTCATCTATTTAAGGCATTTGTATCTTCTCTCTTTAGTATTATTTCACTTGTATTTTTGGAGTGGAATAAAATATTGGTTGTGTCCGAAGAGTAGGCAAAATTAGCCGAACCTCGTAAATTCTGGTGTTCCCTTTATTGTTGCTTTATTGTCTTATTTATTATTTGGTGGCTGTCATAATTTTTGGTATAGTAGTTGTGACTTATTCACACTATATACATTTGGCTTCCGCAACAATTGGTATCAGAGCCAAGGTACTGTCTAAGTATGCTCTGTGGTTGCAGCATAGTCTGATCTTCCACATCAGAAAAGATTTATCTTGGTAACTGAGTCAAGGTTCTGTCTGAGTATGCTCTGTGGTTGCAGCTTAGTCTGATCTTCTACATCAGAAAGGAAATAATCTTGATTTGTGTCGTCAGCTATTAAATAATATTTGTGTCAAATATGGGAGACAATAAACAAGAAGAATCTACATCAAGTGTCAACAATACGTCATCATTGACATCTTCGCTTATGACAAGAATTGTGTCAAATGCGAAATTTGCGGTAGAAATTTTTGACGGGTCCGGGCATTTTGGGATGTGGCAAGGCGAGGTTCTAGATGTCCTTTTTCAACAAGGGCTAGATCTGGCCATTGAAGAAAAGAAACCAGATGTTATTGGAGAAGAAGATTGGAAGATTCTCAACCATGTTGCTTGCGGTACCATTCGATCCTTCCTTGCTAGAGAGCAGAAATATCCATACACAAAGGAAACTTCTGCAAGTAAATTATGGAAAGCACTGGAGGATAAATTTTTGAAGAAAAATAGTCAAAATAAATTGTACATGAAGAAGAGACTGTTTCACTTCACCTATGTTCCTGGTACCACGATGAATGAACATATCACCAGTTTCAATAAGTTGGTCACAGATTTACAAAATATGGATACAACTTATGATGATGGTGACTTGGCCTTGATGTTGTTGGCGTCACTTCCTGATGAGTACGAGCACCTTGAAACTACTCTACTCCATGGAAATGACGAAGTTTCTCTTAGAGAAGTTTGTTCGGCTTTGTACAGCTATGAACAAAGAAAGCGAGAAAAACAGAAGGGCGGAGAAGGAGAAGCACTATTTGTGAGGGGTCGTCCTCAAAGTCAAACGAGGACAAAGAAGGGAAGATCCAAGTCAAGATCCAGACCCAGCAAAGATGAATGTGCCTTTTGTCGAGAAAAAGGGCATTGGAAGAAAGACTGTCCGAAGTTGAAGAATAAGGCCAAACATAACAATGGAAAGACCATTATGGATTCAAATGTAGCTGATTGTGATGATTCAGATTTCTCATTAGTTACAACAGAGTCATCAACATCATCAGACATATGGTTGATGGACTCGGCTTGTAGCTATCATATGTGTCCCAACAGGGACTGGTTCGTGGAATTTCAAGAAGGAGAATATGGAGTCGTCCACACAGCGGATAACAGCCCTCTTACCTCATATGACATTGGTTCAATACGATTAAGGAACCATGATGGAATGATTAGAACATTAACAGATGTTCGATATGTACCGGATTTGAAGAAGAATCTCATCTTTGTGGGAGCCCTGGAATCAAAAGGGTTTAAAATCATTGCAGAAAATGGAGTGATGAGAGTATGTTCCGGTGCACTAGTGGTAATGAAGGCTAATCGGAAAAATAATAATATGTACCGCTATTGTGGCAGTACAGTTATTGGGACAGCGACAGTGACATCCAGTGACGATAAAGAGGCAGAAGCAACCAAGCTATGGCACATGCGCTTGGGACATGCTGGAGGAAAATCCTTGAAAACTCTATCAGATCAAGGATTGTTAAAAGGAGTCAAGGCTTGCAACTTGGAGTTTTGTGAGCATTGTGTTAAAGGGAAACAGACAAGGGTTAAATTTGGTACATCGATCCATAATACTAAAGGCATTTTGGATTATGTACACTCTGATGTTTGGGGTCCTTCCAAAACACCTTCATTGGGTGGGAAACACTATTTTGTAACCTTTGTTGATGATTTTTCCCGAAGAGTATGGGTGTATACAATGAAGAGCAAAGATGAAGTGTTGGGAATTTTTCTCAAATGGAAGACGATGGTGGAGAATCAGACAGGCAGGAGGATCAAGTGTATTCGCACAGACAATGGAGGTGAATACAAAAATGATCATTTCAATAAGGTCTGTGAAAATGATGGCATCGTCCGACACTTCACTGTTAGACACCACAACAGAATGGAGTGGCAGAACGTATGAACCGGACCTTGCTGGAGAAGGTACGGTGTATGTTGTCCAATGCTGGCTTGGGCAAAGAATTTTGGGCTGAGGCAATTACATATGCATGCCACCTCATTAATCGTCTACCATCTGCTGCTATTGATGGCAAGACACCATTTGAAAAATGGTACGGAAAACCTGCTGTAGATTATAACTCTTTGCACGTGTTTGGCTCAACTGCATATTATCATGTGATGGAGTCAAAATTGGATTCAAGGGCAAAGAAGGCTATTTTTATGGGAATTACTTCTGGAGTCAAAAGGATATCGCTTATGGTGTCCTATGACAAAGAAAGTAATATTCAGCAGAGATGTTACCTTTGATGAATCTGCTATGGTAAATAAGGTAACAGAAGACACCAAACAAAATAAAGGTGCTTCTAAGCAGGTGGAGTTTAAGGGAAAATTTATTTTTCCTACACAAGAAGCAGAGGAGGAAACAAATGAAGATTACCCTCTGGAAGGAGAGCCAGTAGAGGAGATTCCAACTCAGGAACCTCAACAACAACTTGAATCAATAGCAACCAGCAGGCCAAAAAGAACAATAACGAAACCTGTTCGTCTCATAGAGACGGTTGCTTGTGCAACCTCAATTGTAGCTGATGATGTTCCTACTACTTATAAAGACGCTGTCCAAAGTTCAGAAGAAGATAAGTGGAGAATTTCCATGAATGATGAAATACAGTCCCTTCATCAGAATCATACATGGAGATTGGCCAATCTCCCGAAGGGAAACAAAGCAATTGGGTGCAAATGGGTATTTGCAAAGAAGGAAGGATTTTCTAACCAAGTAGATGTTCGCTACAAAGCAAGATTGGTGGCCAAAGGATATGCTCAAAAGGAGGGAATTGATTACAATGAAGTGTTTTCTCCAGTTGTAAAACATTCCTCCATTAGAATTATGTTGGCTTTGGTAGCACAATTGGATTTGGAACTAGTTCAGATGGATGTAAAAACTGCGTTTTTACATGGAAACTTGGAGGAGGAAATCTACATGACTCAGCCAGAAGGATTCAAAGTTGCTGGAAAAGAAAATATGGTGTGCAAACTTGAAAAATCGTTGTATGGATTGAAACAATCTTCTAGACAATGGTACAAGCGATTTGACGAGTTTATGTTGCAGCAAGGGTACAAGAGAAGCAAATACGATCATTGTGTGTATTTGCACAAGCTTAAAGATGGTTCCTTTGTATATCTTCTCCTATATGTTGATGATATGTTGATAGCTTCCAAGAATTCGGAAGAAATTGATAAGTTGAAGATTCAACTGAAGAAGGAGTTCGAGATGAAGGATTTGGGTGAGGCAAAGAAAATTCTTGGCATGGAGATAATTAGAGATAGACGTTCAAAGAAACTCTGTTTATCTCAAAAGGAATATTTGAAGAGAGTACTTCAACGTTTTGGCATAGATGACAAGACTAAGCCAGTTAGTACTCCACTTGCTTCCCATTTTAAGCTAAGTACTATTATGTCGCCAATGGATGAAGCTGAACGAGAGTATATGTCAAAGGTACCATACGCAAATGCTGTTGGTAGCTTGATGTATGCAATGGTTTGCACAAGGCCTGACATTTCACAAGCTGTTGGAGTTATTAGCAGATATATGCACAATCCAGGGAAGGAGCATTGGCAAGCTGTGAAGTGGATTCTACGGTATATTCATAATACTGTAGATATCAGGTTAGTTTTTGAGCAGGAATACAATCAGTCCTGTAGTTGGATATTGTGACTCAGATTTTGCGGGTGATCTGGACAAACGAAGATCAACTACTGGTTATGTGTTTACTTTTGCAAAAGCACCAGTTAGTTGGAAGTCCACTTTGCAGTCAACAGTTGTTTTGTCTACAACAGAGGCAGAGTACATGGCTATTACAGAGGCTGTGAAGGAGGCAATTTGGCTTCAAGGATTGCTAAAGGAGCTTGGTGTTGAACAAAAAGGTATCACAATTTTTTGTGATAGTCAAAGTGCTATTCAATTAGCGAAGAACCAAGTTTATCATGCAAGGACGAAGCATATTGATGTTCGGTATCATTTCGTACGAGAAATCATAGAAGAAGGAGGAGTCACAATGAAGAAAATTCATACTACGGAGAATCCTGCTGATATGCTAACTAAGGTGGTGATTGCGATCAAGTTTCAACATTGTTTGGATTTGATCAACATTGTTGAACACTGAAGATTGAAGATGAAGACACAACCAAAATTTGTTATTGAGAGAGAATTGAAAATGTGGAATTTTGCCAAGGTGGAGATTTGTTGAAGTTTGGCAAAATGCCAAAGTCCCACATTGGTTGGGAGTTAAGTTTGGGGGGATTTTTCCCCTATAAAAGAAGGCCTAATGTTTAGGATTGAAACACACCTCTCATTTGCCTTCTCATCTGTTTAAGGCATTTGTATCTTCTCTCTTTAGTATTGAAAATGTTGGTTTATGTTTAGTTAACAATGGCATGCTGAAAATGTTGGTTTATGTTTAGTCAACAATGGCATGCCAATTGGAAGAGTTGGTGGAAAGAGTTGGTGGAAAGAGTTGGTGTGGATGCTAGGAGGAAGCTTCCTCCTTTGATGCCACCCATGACATCAAGAGGAGGTAGTTTGATGTCAGCAATAACATCAAGAAGAGGTCTTTACCTCTATAAATAGATGCACTCCTTCACTTGTAGAAATCATCCCAAAATAATACAATATATTGTAGTGAGTAGAAAGTTAAGAGAGAAATTCTCTTAAGTGTAATTGGGAAATCTCCCCTTCCTTTGTTAATATTAAAAGGGCAATTGTTCTCTGGTGGACGTAGGATTATTTTGATCCGAACCACGTTAAATCTTGTGTTCTTTCTTTTACGTTTCCGCTAACAATTGGTATCAGAGCGACAGGATTCTTTAACGATCCAAGGAGAAAGAACAAGCAAATATGAGTTCCATGAAGTTTGAAATTGATAGATTCAATAGACGCAACAACTTCAATATCTGGAAGATCCAGATGATGGCGTTACTGCGGAGGTAAGGTTCAATCCATGCTATTGACGGAAAGTATCCTACGGATATATCAGCTCCCGACAAGGAGAAGATTGAAGGGGATGCATTGAGTGCAATCCAACTATCCCTTGCACCTAACGTGCTTTGTGAAGTGAGTACGGGTACCGAAGAGACGGCCAAACAGTTGTGGGAAAAGCTAGAAGGGCTATACCAAGACCGATCAGTGACAACAAGAATGTTGTTACAACGACGTCTTCACACATTTAAGATGGGGTCAGGTACTTCGTTACAAGATCATTTAGATGCGTTTAATAAACTTGTCATGGACTTACAGATTGCAGGAATTAAAAGGGAGGAGGAGACGCTTGCATGTGCTTTGCTATTTTCATTGACTTCAGGATATCGTGATATTGAGAATTCAATGATGTATAGCAAGGAGCCTATCAAGCTTGAGCAAGTGCGGCAGGTACTTAACTCTAGTGATGTGCGGAGGCACATTGAAGGAGATAGAGATGACCAGGCAAGTGGCCTCTTTGTTAGAGGCCGGACTAGCCAACAGGGAAAGACCAAATCAAAGCACAAATCAAAGTCTCGTGTGAACAAGAAGAATACAGAGTGTTGGGGTTGTGGCAAGAAGGGGCATTTTGAACGAGATTGCCCAATGTCAAAGTCCAAGGAAAAGGCGAGTGCATCTACAGTTGAACAGGTACATAATTTTGATAATGATTATGTACTAACAACATCGTGTAATAATAATAGTAGTTATGAAAACAAATGGGTGTTAGACTCTGCTTGTACTCTGCATATGACGTTCCGAAAAGACTGGTTTAGCAGCTACGAGAAAAGTGGAGGAACCGTAGTAATGGGCAATAATGCAACTTGTGCAATAGTTGGCATTGGCTCAGTTCGGGTTCGCTGCCATGATGGAATCGTGAGGACTATTACACAAGTCCGTCATGTTCCTGATCTGAAGAAGAATTTGATCTCCTTGGGTACTCTGGATGAACAAGGCTACAGGTACATGAGCAAAGCAGGAACTATGAAGGTGACTAAAGGTTCTTTAGTCATGCTGAAAGGCAAGCTGGAGAACGACCTTTACACATTGGCCGGAAGCACCATTGTTGGCTCTGCAAATGCATCTACAGTGCAGTTATCTAATGATGACAAGGCAAGACTATGGCACATGAGACTGGGTCATATGAGCGCACGTGGACTGGAGATGTTGAGCAATCGTAAACTTTTGGAAGGTGAGAAGATCAGCACGCTTGACTTCTGTGAGCACTGCGTTCTAGGGAAGCAGAAGAAGGTCAGCTTCAGCACTGGCAAACACAAGACAAGAGGAGTGCTAGACTACATCCATTCAGATTTATAGGGTCCTTCTAAACTTCCATCGAAGGGCGGAAAGAGGTATCTTCTCATTTTTATTGATGATTTCTCACGAAAGGTTTGGGTGTATTTTTTGAAGGCAAAAAGTGATGCTTTTGAAGCATGTAAAGAGTGGAAAATTTTGGTTGAAAATCAAATGGAGCGGAAAATCAAGTATCTTCGCACAGACAATGGCTTGGAGTTTTGCAATGAAGAGTTTAATGAATTCTGCAAGGTTCATGGGATCTCAAGACATAGGACTGTCAGGCATACCCCACAGCAGAATGGAGTTGCCGAGAGAATGAACAGAACTCTTCTTGAAAAGGCTTGTTGTATGCTCCTACAAGCCAAAATGTCCAAAGTATTTTGGGCTGAAGCAGTTCACACTGCTGCTCATATTGTCAATCGATCTCCAGCATCGGCAATTGACTTTAAGACTCCGAATGAGGTATGGTCAGGTGAACCCTCTAACTATTCATACTTACGAGTATTTGGGTGTCCAGCTTATTATCACGTTAATGAAGGAAAGCTTGAACCAAGGGCTAAGAAGGCCATATTCGTAGGGTATGTGGATGGAGTAAAAGGGTACAAACTTTGGTGTTTGTCTTTACTCAAATTTATAGTTAGTAGAGATGTCACCTTCGATGAATCCTCTATACTTGATCCCCGTAAAGTTTCCGTGGAGTTTTCAGGAAACAAGAACAACGAGCAGGTGGAGCTTCCGGTGGAGCTTGCCAAGGAAAAGGATCAAGAGACTCAGGTTAAAGATGAGTCAGAAGATGTAGGCGTTGAAGAACTTGCTGTCAATGAACCATACACAATTGCGAAGGGGAGGGAGAAGAGGCAGACACGAGAACCGGAATGCCTTATAAATCAAGCAAACTTGATTGCATATGCGTTCGTAGCTGCACAAGAAGAGATTAAAGATCTGGAGCCCTCCTCGTATATTGAAGCAACTTCTTGCAAGGATGCCGCACAATGGCGGTTAGCCATGACTGAAGAGATGGAGTCTCTTCACAAGAATCAGACATGGGTCTTAGTGAAAAGACAAAAAGGGGAAGAGGACAGTTGGATGCAAGTGGGTCTACTGAAAGAAAGAGGGAATTCCTGAAGTGGAAGATGCTAGGTTCAAGGCGAGATTGGTTGCAAAAGGTTTCAGCCAAAAGGAGGGAATTGACTACAATGAGATTTTCTCTCCGGTCGTGAAGCATAGCTCAATTCGCGTGCTACTAGCATTGGTTGCACAATTTGACTTGGAGCTTCAACAGCTTGATGTCAAAACTGCTTTCTTACACGGTGATCTAGAAGAGACAATCTATATGGATCAACCTGAAGGTTTCCTAGCTGAGGGAAAAGAAGATCACGTATGCCAACTAAAGAAGTCTTTGTATGGTTTGAAGCAATCCCCTAGACAGTGGTACAAGAGGTTTGATGCATTCATGACTACACATGAATTCTCAAGGAGTGCATTTGATAGTTGTGTGTATCACAAGAAGATGTCTGGTAACTCTATGATTTATTTACTGTTGTATGTTGATGATATGCTTATTGTTGCTAACAACATTACAGAGATAAATGCTTTGAAGAAACTATTGAGTAAGGAATTTGACATGAAGGATTTAGGAGCTGCAAAGAAAATCCTTGGTATGGAGATTTCAAGAGAAGACGATGTTGTACATCTTTCTCAGAAGAGGTATATTGAAAGGGTTCTCGAAAGATTCAATATGCAAATGTGCAAGCCTGTAAGTACACCATTAGCTCCTCATTTTAAACTTTCAGAGTCACAAATGCCTCGGTCCGAGGATGAGGTGGAGCATATGTCAAAGATTTCTTATGCCAGTGCAGTTGGTAGTATTATGTATGCTATGGTATGCACACGTCCAAATATTGCTCAATCTGTAAGTGTGGTAAGTAGATACATGTCCAACCCAGGAAAGAGGCATTGGGAAGTTGTCAAGTGGATATTGAGATATCTCAAAGGAGCTTCTGGTGTTGGTCTTACCTTTCGAAAAAGTGGTACAGGTATTTCAATTCTCGGTTATGTGGATTCTGACTATGCAGGAGATCTTGATAGAAGAAGGTCCACAACTGGATACATCTTTACCCTCGTTGGCAGTGCCGTCAGTTGGAAGTCGACTTTGCAGTCGATTGTCGCTTTGTCTACGACAGAAGCAGAATACATGGCAGCAGCGGAGGCGGTAAAGGAAGCTATCTGGTTGAAAAGTTTAGTAGCGGAATTGAGTTTGGTTCAGCTGGAATCAACTCTTAGATGTGATAGTCAGAGTGATATTCATCTAATGAAAAATCAGAGATTTCATGAGCGCACTAAACACATTGATGTCAGATTTCATTTTATTCGAGATGTTATTGATGAGGGAACTATCAAGGTCGTGAAGGTTATCACAGACGATAATGCTGCAGACATGTTGACCAAGATAGTCCCGCTCGCTAAGTTTGCACACTGCAAGGACTTGGCGGGGGTGTGCATCAACTGATGCAACTCCGAAGAGAACAGTTGCTAGGTGGAGGTGGTATGTTCAACAATGGTTTGATTCTTCTTGTTTCTTACAACGGGGTTGCCCAGTAAGCTTAGAAGTTTTGGCCAGAGTTGTTCACACGCTCGAAACGCAAACCAAGGTGGAGATTGAAAATGTTGGTTTATGTTTAGTTAACAATGGCATACTGAAAATGTTGGTTTATGTTTAGTCAACAATGGCATGCCAATTGGAAGAGTTGGTGGAAAGAGTTGGTGTGGATGCTAGGAGGAAGCTTCCTCCTTTGATGTCACCCATGACATCAAGAGGAGGTAGTTTGATGTCAGCAATAACATCAAGAGGAGGTCTTTACCTCTATAAATAGATGCACTCCTTCACTTGTAGAAATCATCCCAAAATAATACAATACATTGTAGTGAGTAGAGAGTTAAGAGAGAAATTCTCTTAAGTGTAATTGGGAAATCTCCCCTTCCTTTGTTAATATTAAAAGGGCAATTGTTCTCTGGTGGACGTAGGATTATTTTGATCCGAACCACGTTAAATCTTGTGTTCTTTCTTTTACGTTTCCGCTAACAAGTATTATTTCACTTGTATTTTTGGAGTGGAATAAAATATTGGTTGTGTCCGAGGAGTAGGCAAAATTAGCCGAACCTCGTAAATTTTGGTGTTCCCTTTATTGTTGCTTTATTGTCTTATTTATCATTTGGTGACTGTCATAATTTTTGGTATAGTAGTTGTGACTTATTCACACTATATACATTTGGCTTCCGCAACATGACACGTGTAAATTGTAAAACCAGCAAGGCCAGTTCTAAGGTATACTACAAAAGTTGGCATACAATTGGAATATGCATTAAGCAAAAGAAACGAAGAAGGATGCTTAAAGCAACAAGTAGTAGTTCAAAATCACAATAACAAGACTCCCATGTGATTTATATATCTTCAGTCTCAATCAGAGTAACAAAGTTCCTAGTTGCCATATATAACAATGCTATTAATCAAATTTGAAAGTAAAGAACAGAAAACAATGATCAGAAAGCGCTACTACATAAGCCTCTAATACCAGTTGCGGAAGCCAAATGTATCTAGTGTGAATGAGTCACAACTATTATACCAAAAATTATGACAGCCACCAAATAATAAATAAGACAATAAAGCAACAATAAAAGGAACACCAGAATTTACGAGGTTCGGCCAATTTTGCCTACTTCCTCGGACACAACCAATATTTTATTCCACTCCAAAAATACAAGTGAAATAATACTAAAGAGAGAAAATACAAATGCCTTAAGAAAATAAGAAGACAAATGAGAGGTGTGTTTAAATCCTAAACATTAGGCCTTCTTTTATAGGGTGAAGTACCAACCAAATGGCTAAACCACCGATGTGGGATTTGCCAAATTCAACAAATCTCCACCTTGGCAAAATTCCACATCTTCAATTTTCTCTCAATAACAAATTTTGGTTGTGTCTTCATCTTCAATCTTCAGTGTTCAACAATGTTGATCAAATCCAAACAATGTTGAAACTTGACCGCAGTCACCACCTTTGTCAGCATATCAGCAGGATTCTCCGTAGTATGAATTTTCTTCACCGTGACTCCACCTTCTTCTATGATTTCTTGTACGAAATGATACCGAACATCAATGTGCTTCGTCCTTGCATAATAAACTTGGTTCTTCGCTAATTGAATAACACTTTGACTATCACAAAAAATTGTGATACTTTTTTGTTCAACACCAAGCTCTTTTAGCAACCCTTGAAGCCAAATTACCTCCTTCACAGCCTCTGTAATAGCCATGTACTCTGCCTCTGTTGTAGACAAAGCAACTGTTGACTGCAAAGTAGACTTCCAACTAACTGGTGCCTTTGCAAAAGTAAACACATAACCAGTAGTTGATCTTCGTTTGTCCAGATCACCCGCAAAATCTGAGTCACAATATCCAACTACAAACTGATTGTCTTCCTTGCTCAAAAACTAACCCAACATCTACAGTATTATGAATATACCGTAGAATCCACTTCACAGCTTGCCAATGCTCCTTTCCTGGATTATGCATATATCTGCTAATAACTCCAACAGCTTGTGAAATGTCAGGTCTCGTACAGACCATTGCATACATCAAGCTACCAACAACATTTGCGTATGGTACCTTTGACATATACTCTCGTTCAGCTTCATCTTTTGGCGACATAGTAGTACTTAGCTTAAAATGGGGAGCAATTGGAGTACTAACTGGCTTAGTCTTTTCATCGATGCCAAAACTTTGTAGTACTCTTTTCAAATATTCTTTCTGAGATAAACAGAGTTTCTTTGAACGTATATTTCTTATTATCTCCATGCCAAGAATTTTCTTTGCCTCACCCAGATCCTTCATCTCGAACTCCTTCTTCAGTTGAATCTTCAACTTATCAATTTCTTCCGAATTCTTGGAAGCTATCAACATATCATCAACATATAGGAGAAGATATACAAAGGAACCATATTCAAGCTTGTGCAAATACACACAATGATCGTATTTGCTTCTCTTGTACCCTTGTCGCAACATAAACTTGTCAAATCGTTGTACCATTGTCTAGAAGATTGTTTCAATCCGTACAATGATTTTTCAAGTTTGCATACCATATTTTCTTTTCCAGCAACTTTGAATCCTTCTGGCTGAGTCATGTAGATTTACTCCTCCAAGTTTCCATGTAAAAACTCCATCTGAAACTCTAACTGTGCTACCAAAGCCAACATAATTCTAATGGAGGAATGTTTTACAACTGGAGGAAAAACTTCATTGTAATCAATTCCCTCCTTTTGAGCATATCCTTTGGCCACCAATCTTGCTTTGTAGCGAACATCTTCTTGGTTAGGAAATCTTTCTTTCTTTGCAAATACTCATTTGCACCCAATTGCTTTCTTTCCCTTCGGGAGATTGGCCGATCTCCATGTATAATTCTGATGAAAGGATTGTATTTCATCATTCATGGCAATCCTCCACTTATTTTCTTCTGAACTTTGGACTGCGTCTTTATAAGTGGTAGGAACATCATCAGGTACAGTTGAGGCGACACAAGCAACCGTCTCTATAAGACGATCATGTTTTGTTATTGTCCTTTTTGGCCTGCTAGTTGCTATTGATTCAAGTTGTTGTTGAGGTTCCTGAGCTGGAATCTCCCTCTCTACTGGCTCTTCTTCCAGATGATAATCTTCATTTGTTTCTTCCTCTGCTTCTTGTGTAGGAAAAATAAACTCCACCTGCTTAGAAGCACCCTCATTTTGTTTGATATCTTTTGTTACCTTATTTACCATAGCAGATTCATCAAAGGTAACATCCCTGCTGAATATTACTTTCTTTGTCATAGGACACCATAAGCGGCATCCTTTGACTCCAGAAGTAATCCCCATAAAAATAGCCTTCTTTGCCCTTGAATCCAAGTTTGACTCTGTCACATGATAATATGCAGTTGAGCCAAATACGTGCAAAGAGTCATAATCTACAGCAGACTTTCTATACCATTTTTCAAATGGTGTCTTGCCATCAATAACAACAGATGGTAGACGATTAATAAGGTGGCATGCATATGTAACTGCCTCAGCCTAAAATTCTTTGCCCAAACCAGCATTGGACAACATACACCGTACCTTCTCCAGCAAGGTCCGGTTCATATGTTCTGTCACTCAATTCTGTTGTGGTGTATGTCTGAGAGTGAAGTATCGGACGATGCCATCATTTTCACCGACCTTATTAAAATGATTATTTTTGTATTCACCTCCATTGTCTGTGCGAATACACTTGATCCTCCTGCCTGTTTGATTCTCCACCATCATTTCCATTTGAGAAAAATTCCCAACACTTCATCTTTGCTCTTCATTGTATACACCCACACTCTTCGGGAAAAATCATCAACAAAGATTACAAAATAGTGCTTCCCACCCAATGAAGGTGTTTTGGAAGGACCCCAAACATCAGTGTACATAATCCAAAATGCCTTTAGTATTATGAATCGCTGTACCAAATTTAACCCTTGTCTGTTTCCCTTTGACACAATGCTCGCAAAACTCCAAGTTGCAAGCCTTTACTCCTTTTAACAATCCTTGATCTACTAAAGATTTCAAGGATTTTCCTCCAGCATGTCCCAAGCGCATGTGTCATAGCCTGGTTGCTTCTGCCTCTTTTTCGTCACTGGATGTTACTGTCGTTGTCCCAATAACTGTACTACCGCGATAACGGTACATGTTATTGTTCTTCCGATTGGCCTTCATTACCACTAGTGCACCGGAGCATACTCTCATCACTCCATTTCTGTAATGATTTTGAACCCTTTTGATTCTAGGGCTCCCACAGAGATGAGATTTTTCTTCAAACCCGGTACATATTGAATATCTGTTAATGTTCTGATCATTCCATCATGGTTCCTTAATCGTATTGAACCAATGCCATATAAGGTAAGAGGGTTGTTATCCGCTGTGTGGACGACTCCATATTCTCCTTCTTGAAAATTCACGAACCAGTCCCTGTTGGGACACATATGATAGCTACAAGCCGAGTCCATCAACCATATGTCTGATGATGTTGATGACTCTGTTGTAACTAATGAGAAATCTGAATCATCACCATCAGCTATATTTGAATCCATAATGGCCTTTCCATTGTTATATTTGGCCTTATTCTTCAACTTCGGACAGTCTTTCTTCTAGTGCCCCTTTTCTCGACAAAAGGCACATTCATCTTTGCTGGGTCTAGATCTTGACTTGGATCTTCCTTTCTTTGTTCACGTTTGATTTTGAGGACGACCCCTTACAACCAGTGCTTCTCCTTCTCCGCCCTTCTGTTTTTCTCCCTTTCTTTGTTCATAGTTGTACGAAGCCGAACAAACTTCTCTGAGAGAAATTTCGTCATTCTCATGGAGTAAAGTAGTTTCAAGGTGCTCGTACTCATCAGGAAGTGACCCCAACAACATCAAGGCCAAGTCACCATCATCAAAAGTTGCATCCATATTTTGCAAATCTGTGACCAATTTATTGAAACTGGTGATATGTTCATTCATTGTGGTACCAGGAACATAGGTGAAGCGAAACAGTCTCTTCTTCATGTACAATTTATTTTGACTGTTTTTCTTCAAAAATTTATCCTCCAGTGATTTCCATAATTTACTTGCAGAAGTTTCCTTTATATATGGATATTTCTGCTCTCTAGCAAGGTAGGATCAAATGGTACCGCAAGCAACACGGTTGGTAATTCTCCAATCTTCTTCTCCAATAACATCTGGTCTTTTTTCTTCAATGGCAAGATCTAGCCCTTGTTGAAAAAGGACATCTAGAATCTCGTCTTGCCACATCCCAAAATGTCCTAACCCGTCAAAAATTTCTACCGCAAATTTCACATTTGACACAATTCTTGTCATAAGCGAAGATGTCAATGATGACGTATTGTTGACACTTGATGTAGATTCTTCTTGTTTATTGTCTCCCATCTTTAACACAAATATTATTTAATAGTTGACGACACAAATCAAGATTATTTCCTTTCTAGTTTGGAAGATTAGACTAAGCTGCAACCACAGAGCATACTCAGACAGAACCTTGACTCAGTTACCAAGATAAATCTTTTTTGATGTGGAAGATCAGACTATGCTGCAACCATAGAGCATACTTAGACAGTACCTTGGCTCTGATATCAATTGTTGCGGAAGCCAAATGTATATAGTGTGAATGAGTCACAACTACTATACCAAAAATTATGACAGCCACCAAATAATAAATAAGACAATAAAGCAACAATAAAAGGAACACCAGAATTTACGAGGTTCGGCCAATTTTTCCTACTTACTCGGACACAACCAATATTTTATTCCACTCCAAAAATACAAGTGAAATAATACTAAAGAGAGAAGATACAAATGCCTTAAGAAGATAAGAAGGCAAATGAGAGGTGTGTTTAAATCCTAAACATTAGGCCTTCTTTTATTGGTACTTCACCGATGTAGGACTATGGCACTCAACAAAACCAACTTATCAAATAAACTCTATAAATCACTAACCTGAATATAAGGGAAGTATATATCCTTCAGTTGGTATTGTAACTGCTGTATGCTTTCGCTTCTCATCTTTAGATGAAAAATTTCAACCTGTCAATAAGGTAAGGAACAATGGTGTTCAAAAGCTGATTATATACTTTCACCAACAATTCCATAACATGTTTGAGACTTATTTCATGGAACCTTTTATTGCCACAATTAAATCGAAATCATTGATGTTCAGTGAGGTAACATATACCAAAACAACTAAGCATTTAAAGCATCAAAATGCTATGAGCAGCCTAAATCCAAACCTAAAACGATTACAAACATTTGTTCTTCGTAAAAATAATTTGGGAAACACCACAATAATAAGCCATTTCAAAACAATTTAGTAAATGGGATTATTTTTCAGAGACATTGAAAAAGGTCTCAGTCCATGGAGGATGCAACCAATCATAACACTATGAAGAACTACAAAGATTGGACTGAAAGGATCAATTAGAATATCACTCATATCATGCTAAATTCTATTCCGAATGAAGATGATACTAAAGAACTCTAATAATAAAAGGGTCAGCAAGAGTCCGGAAGAATATTTTACTTTAGTGAAGCTACCATCAGTTGATTCTCGAATCTCATCTTCCAAGGGGTCTCTAACACTTCCATCGGTCTAAATGAAAGGAAAAAGATATAAACTTACGAGGATAAGATAAAGAGAAAGAACTGCACACAAAGATGAGAGGCAAAATGATAAGAAGATAGCAATATTAAACAATGATGAGCACCTTCCAAGTGTGTTGAGAAGAAGAACAGCTGAGCAGAGATTCTCTCTCAAGATGTAACACAAATACTTTCTTAGACTCCTTTGTCTTTGAAGAAACTGAGGCTCGTCTACAAAAAGGCAGCAAGATGAAAATAAGTCCTTTATTTTGTCCAAAATGAAGTCATTAAACTTTAGCAAGACATACCTTCCCAAATGCATAGATGCAATAGGTCCTCCATAACCAAACATACCAAAGAAAGGCTGTAAAAATAATCGCCATGTCAGATAACCTATAAACAAAAGTCAGCCAAGAGGATGGAGACATAGATAGATACAGAAACAAAATGTAGTTGGATTCCTTGCTTGCTAGTTGGATGAATTAAAAATCAAATTACGTAAGGTGAAAATAGTCCAAGCTTTTATTAAGAGATAAAGAGCATTTGAAGAAAAGGGAATAAAAAAGGAAGATAGAAAGTTATTTAAGTACAAGTTGGTAAGATTTCAAAGATATATCTAGAGAAACAATTATATTTTCTATTTTAATACTTGTAATGCTCTTGTTGCTTGGTTTTTTCCGTATAAAATAGTATAAAAATAGGTCTTTTCCATTATCGATAGCTGACTATGATTTTCTGCTTCTGCCTCCAATGGATTATCAACTATCAACAAAATTATGCAAAGAGTAGTGTGTATATGGGGCTAAACCTTCAAATCGACAGGTATATAAATGTCAAAAGAATAACTCACAATTGTTCCCAATATAGAGCCTTACAAGGAAAAGAATTGCAAAGTAAACAAATATCAAGTTGAAGTGGGATAAAGGTATGTCTTGATGTCTCGTTATCAGATGACACTAAATCACAACAAGAACTTTACGTAGAGGCTGCTCTTCATTGGAATAAGTACAAACTCTAGGCAACAATTGTCATTTCGTGATTTTTTTGCCAAAATGGATGCAAAAGGATTTTTATGCCCATCTTACTGATCACGGGAAAGACAGTCTTGGAGAACCAATAATTTGAAGACACTATGAAATGGTAGAAATGAGTATGTCATTGAAGATTCAAGAATTCTCAAAAATTGAGATTATCTTGTGTTACTGAGTTCATTTATGTTCAAAACATTTAAGAGACAACATACAGGATACTTCACAGAGCCAAGTTGCGGGGAAATGACAAGACCAAAATCAGGCATGAGTTCATTACAATGAGTAACTACCGGTCTCTAAGTTCTAAGCTGGACTTGTTACCAGGCCGGATATTTCAAAACTCAACAACTGCACAGTAAATAGATATCTAATTCTGTGTATTGGAAATCCATTTCTAATAGAAGTCTTTTGGATAGGGTTAAACAAACTGTATATTGGAGTTAAAAAATAACCATTAAGTATGGAGGTTTTCCTCCTATGCCTTTGTATCTCGATGATCTATGAAGAGAAGCTCCCATCTTTCCCCTGAAAACATACGACATCACAGAATAAAAATAATAAAAGAATAAAATAACATTGAAAGTGCATTAAATAACAGTAAAGATGAACTATGAAGAGAAGCTCCCATCTTTCCCCTGAAAACATACGACATCACAGAATAAAAAAATAAAAAAACAATGAAAGTGCATTAAATAACAGTAAAGATGAAAGAACTGACAACGTAATTCAAGAGGACAGTATCAGGTTTCTAAGCTGGCTTTGAGATAGAAATCACAAAAGAATTGAATGAAGATAGTTGCAGTTAAGGTGCAAATTGGTAAAATACATGCAGCTTTCTCACTGCATCAACTCTTCAGTTCTATTTATCTGATTTGCAGTCTAGACAAACTATGTGCAGTGTATTGATCACTTTCTGGAGACCCTGAGTGTTACAGAAGCATTTTACTCTTTGTTTTGATCTCTCATCGCAATGCATCAAGCCATCAAAGAAGTGCATGAGTTTCTTTTTGACATCCTTTATTTAAAAGAAGACATTAATCATTTAATCGTTGTTCCCATATCTGTTACAAGTGGTTTTCCCTCAATTAAAGATAAATTCTTTCAAAACCAAATGATAGTCATTGCAACAAATAGACCTAGCATAAACTATTTTTTTCGGTAAGTGCAAATAGACCTAACATAAATTCAAATAGCAGATACAAAAACAGACCTCTGATTTTTTCTGGAAGTTATTTTCAAAAGAACAACACACGGAAGAAAAATAATCTATCTATATGTGAGAGATATCTTGATGCATCAAAAGTAATGGTCTAAAACAGTCAAAAGAAAAGAGAAATTAAGGCGTTTCTGCGGAAAAGTTATTCATCCATATAACTTAAAAACTTGAACCATCTAAGACACCAACCTCAAGAAGAAGAACCTTATGCAACACATAAGAAAGTATTTATTAATTTAGAACTCAAAGTTAACTTACAGCCTTAGTCCACGTCATTCTGATAACTCATAAGTTCCAAGTTAAATCAGTGAAAGAACAACTTACCACTTGACTATAGAGTTTTCAGCACTTCCATCCATACCAGGGCCTGTATCAAATATTGTAATCCTCTTCTCAGTTAACTCTAGACTGCAAAATAAGAGAATCAGTGAACGTTTTCAAGGAGTATGAGATACGAGCTATTAATCAAGATAATCAACATCTTGTACAGAGCTATTGATCAAGACAATGATACAGCCGTATGCGCCATTTAACATAATAGATTTACATAAGTTAAGTGAAAGCCATTGAAAGAAAAAAGTAGGACCAACAGGAAATAAGACGATATCCAATCTTAGTAAGATATGGTCACGATTAAAAAGAAGAGCAGAGCTACACAACTACTGCCAACATCAGGTCAAACAAATAAGTGTGAGCACAGGCAGAACACGATAAGAATAAATTATAAATCCTTGGAATTCATTGTTAGGCGGCAATATCAAAAGGATCGTTTAGTTAAGAAGTTAATTGAAGCATGAACTGAATTGAATAGGAAAATTGAAACCATCCTGTATAATATCCGAAAATAAAAAAGATGGCACACTTGGAAGGTGTTAAAATGATTAGAAAAATGAGTTACAAGTTTCTTTGGTAATTAAATTATCCAGTTTCAGGGAAGATTCATGTGAACTTTAGTATGCAATTTAACTGAACAAGACAAAAACAAGATTACATGTTACGCAGGAGAATTTTTCGGGATCACCATTTTAGGAAAACACTTGACACTCGCTCCCAAGATGAACAATATATCGGTATACTCTCAAGTATATATTAACATCTTTAAAAAAAATCAGTCTTCAGTAAATATCACACTATCTCCGGTCTTTAAGAATTTTATAATTTAAGAATTTGAATTGATTACATGCTTTATTGAGCTATCCAGCTTCAAAGTTCCATACCTTATTAATCTCCTCTGGTTTGCATGATTAGACCATACAGCCTGCAATGAATTATCCTGATATACAGTTGACATGAAGTTAATGCTTATAATGATGAACATAAATAGAGAAAGTTATGTGCAATATTAGATTCTTACAATCAAATCTGCAAGTGCAGTTTCAAAAGTATATTCTTCGGGTAGCTCCTTCAACAAATCAGTATCCGGCGTAAGATCCCACATATTCTGTCAAATGCAACCATACACTCATTTAACATATAGATAACATATATTCTTGAATAGCAAGCAGACAGAGACTGAAGTACCAACCTCATATTTATCTGCTTCAGCTGAACCATCCTGTATGGAAAATAGAAATAACAAAAGAGTAACTTCTGTGCACTAACAACGTAAAAATATTCACATAATTAGGTTTTGCATTAGGTAATTCCAGGTTTAAAAAAATATTTACACTCTCAGTGCATAAGGCCCCATTTGTCCAAAAATAAGTGTCTGTTTAAAATGCTCAAATAAGTGTTTTGCTTATCAAATTGGCCAACTTCAAACTTCAAATATGGAATTTGAAGTTTGAAACATAGGTTTTAGGTTTTCAAAGTTTTTTCACTCAAAACCTTCAACTATGTTTTTATGTTCAAATACAACTTCAACTTCCACTTTATTTTTCAATTAAACTTCAAATACTACTTTTTTAAAATTAAAAAAAATACCAACCGATAACAAAAACAAACGGGACCAAAATAAACGAGAAATTTTGAAATAATGAAAGCCAAAATAACACAGACATACACAAAGCCTTAACATATGAGACTTGTAATTAGGCTTAAGATTCCGGAAATCCAACGTCTTTGTTATCTTGTTCTCAAAAGCATCTACAAAATGCAAATCCTTGCTCGTCCAATAAATCTGCCTTTTGGACTTCAGGCCGAACTCTGTTCTTCCCCCAACATTTATGCATTCTCGCTTCACTACAATAATAAAGTCCTCAACCGGTATTTCAGTGGGCGGTTTACGTACTTGCAACTCCAAAGTTATACCATTTGGCAACAGAACCCGAAAATAATAAACTTTTTCTTCAATACCAACTTCCTCGTCTGAATCAGTTTGGATTCTTAGAGCCCTAGTTGGTTTCTTCCTTGGCGTTTCTGCTGAAAAATCTTCACTCTGCCTTTTGCTCGACCTACCACAAGTCAAAAACAAATGGTAGTTACATGAATAATCGATGCCTCTTAAAATCAACCTTAGCGAAAGCCTAGGTTTAAAGCAAAAACAATATGCTAAACACTCGAAACATAAAATGATATACTAATACAAATCAGTAAACACACTTGCTATACTGATACAAATCAGGAAACACGCAACACACACATATACATATGACATATATATATATATATAGCATCTCAAAACAAAAACAAGCGATATAAAGAAAATGCAAGCAACAAAGACGGGAGAAGATATAAAAAAACAAACAAACAAGAAAACAGATTTTATACCAAATAAATTAAAAAAGAAGAGATTTTGACTGATCCTTGACTTGAGTCAATCAATGTTTACTATTTATAGTAATACTATACACGTATGACGTATGCATGGAAGAATAATAGAATGAACAATTTTTTAATTTGTGTATATAGATATGTGAAAGAAAACTTGATTAAGTGACTTACGTTTTGTTTTCTTGCATCTTCAAAATGTGATCTGCAGAAAATGGATTTTGCAAGGGTTACAGAAAGAAGAAATACTAATAGAGAAGGTTTTGGGAGAAAATGATGAGAAAGAATTGGAAAAGACTGCGGGTGGGAGTACTAGCATGCAGCACAGGCCTGAACGCTATAGTGGCCAGCTGGCGCAGTACGCACCCTTTTTGTCTGTCTGTTTTTTTTCTGGGGTTACTATTAGGCGCAAGTTAGCATTTATATTCTGGAAATAGAGACGGCGAATATGGGCACAGCTATATTGCGCCCAATGATCATTGAGCACCGCAAATTATCTGAGGCCACGTGTCTTGTACCGTTTGAAATACCTGGCGTTAAAAGTGTGGAAGGAATTTAAACAAGAAGTTTTATTCTGTGTATCCGAGACTTCTTTTTGTGGACCCCAATTTTATATTTCTGAATTCACATAAATTTGAATCCACAAAATTATGAGATAAAAAAATTATCTTACACAAAATTATGAGATAAAAAAATTGTCTTATATAAATAATGTCAATTATATATGAGACACAAAATAAAATTTTCCAACTTTAACGGACAAAAGGAAGTGGGTCCGGCTAGCTGACCTGTCAAATGTGACACGTTGATTGCTCACACCCTGCTTTCCTCAGCATTTTTTATCTCCTTTTCTCAACAATTGTACCACGTGTCCAAAACCTAAATGGCAAGTTTTTGGAGTTAAAATAGGTTTTTAAAGTTTTAAAAAAAAATTATATTTTTATCTAAAATACGGTATTATACTGCATTTTATATCATATGTGCTTAGTTCCTATCATGGGAAAACGTGTACCTTGTATTCTGGGGAAGCACAATATACCACCAATAGTCTTTTTCCTTCTTTAATTGTGTGTGTGTGATATACTTATATATTGAAAAGATTGGGCCTACCTCGTTGATTCCTCTTTTTTGGACTTTCCAAATTTATTTATGTTTTTACATAATAATAGGGTGTTCTTAGGTGCATGATTGAGGTTAGAATAGTAGATTGCAACTGTATCAAATTAGTTTAGTTCTTTAAGAAAACAATAGGTAACGTTTTGTTTTATATTAGTCTTCTTGATTTAGCTAGTGATTTAATTAAGACTAATTAACAATAATTAGTCGTTGGTTTCTTTCGTTTTCTTTTTCTAATAGTATCTAACTTGTACTAGTAGATTCCTTCTGATACCAACTAATCTGAAATTTTTTGTGCTATCCAATAGCGTTTTTGATTTAGACAATAAAAAATTATCTGTTGGGACTCTCAAGGGGCCGTCATAATATTTAAGCAATTAACTATTATTAGTACCCGCGCGATAAGCGAATACAAATTATGTCAAATTGTGATTTAGGTTATTTGAATCATGTGCAGATAACCTTAAAATATAAATCTCTTAGATAAAAATTATATAACATTAGATGTTAATAAAGAAGCAAGATATGAAATTATTGTTCAAATCTCGTATAGACCATGTATTTTTTCTACATCTGCAGCAACCTAACCGTTTGATTTTAGTACTTGCATTTCGTTTTGCTGTCAATATTAAAGAATACTAAACATGTCATATTGTGATCTGTCTTGTTTGAGCACATTAAATTATATTATTTTAACAAAAATTTTACTATCACTTTGTTTTTTCCGAAAGTCAAATAGTATGTCTTATTCATCACATCATTTTTACGCAAATTCCTTTTTCTTTTTGTTCTTTTCTTATAGCTCGAAGAATCTCAATTCAAGAAGGAGATAAAATTGATTTGATAAATCAATACTTGGAAAAAGTGAAAAGAAACTTGCTTCAGTCACTGGATCAATGCGAAAAATCAGACACTTCAATGCGAAGTGAAACAAGTGGTGATGACCTCATAGAAGATACACAACCAATACAGCCAGAGGTAATATTATCTGACAGAGATATAGAAAAGGTGGAAGATTTCCTCCAACAAATGCATAATTTGGACAAGAAAAAGACTTGACAGCTTACCAGCCGCCAGGACCCACTCAACAGTAGATTCACTGTTCATCCACAGTAGAAACATTGTTCAACAACAGTAGAAACACTGTGTAAGGACCCAGAGGTGGGACCCAATTTACTATTTTAGATTCTTTTCTTTTTGTTATATAAGAAGACTTCTTCATTTGAAGAAGGAGGAGTCGGAACCCCCTCTCTCTACTCTCTCTCTACACTCTCTCTCTCTCAACTCCCTTTGTAAAGATTTAGCTTATTAGTTTGTAAATCAGTTGAAGTTTAATAAAAGTTTTGAAGTTCAGTTCATCTTCAGGGCCTTGCTTCTCGGCCTTCAAGGTATTTATTCTATTTATTTTTAGTATTTCATATACTTAGTTTCTCTCCCCAGCCGTGACTATGTCCGGCTAAATGGATTCATATCTATGTTGAAGAACTAATTTCTCTTGCATATTAACCATGAAGAATCCAGACTCTTTCAAAATATAAAGGAATTTTAATATAGTTTCTTGGTTTGGTTCCAAGATGGTGGTACAGTCGACTCTGGTACTACTCTTATTGGCTTTGCCTTAGTGGCTACGTCTAGCCAGCTGTGACATTAAAGCCCGCTGAAACTGTCAAAAGGGCTATCCCTTTCACAGTTAGAACTGCTAGACACATGGGCTTAGTAAGAGTATGTATCGGAGCTGGACATGCCCCTTGCTTGGGTAAAAGGATATAGATCCTTCCATACAGTCATTACACTATAATAGAATTCCCGTATATTTCGAAGTACTAATGGTCGTGCGGACTACCGCCAACCTTTAAACGGGTACTAAAGCAGCTAGATGTGGATGGTCGTGCGGACTACCGCTCGCCAACCCTGATCCTGGTGTAAATGGTATCAGAGCCTAGGAATTTTCATGGTAAATGTGTAATAGCTATGAAAGATTCAACATAGATATGAAGCTTATTGTATGGATCTGGGAGAAACAAGTACTAAAGGTACTAGACTTGAAGAGGTAGATATACCTCAAAACCTTGATTTATTAAATAAATGGACAATTCCTAAAATTTCTATAAAAACCATTTATGATTATGGTTGGTTTGATAAACTTTCTTCTAAACAATTGATAAAAACGATTGAGCAGTCTTTAGCATTAAATTCGTCTGAACAGACTATTCGTTTGTTAAACAAACATGATATAGATTTATATAAACATCATTACCATTATCTGCATATTGGTATGGTTCAAATTGCATTTAAACCTTTAACCCTTAAAGGATTACCAGAGACCTTTTTAGCAGCTCTTAGAGATGCTAGAAATCTGAATTTCAGACAGTCTCTAATGGGTTCGATAGAATCTACAGTGGCCTATGGTCCAGTATATTTTAATACTCAACCCAATCTGCAACTATCTCTTTCTGATGTTAATATTCTTGATGCTTTGACTTTAAATGTGAAAACGCATGGTTATAATTATGCGCCTGGTTCTGAACTTATATGTCTGTCCTATAGGATTTATTTCAAATTGTTATCTACTTTGAATCCTAGATGTAAGTTATACGATACATCGGATCAGACCATATTGGTAGAAACCAATTTTGCAAGGTCCAAGGTCACCACTAGGAGACCTATTAGGTGGGAAGAAATTAATTTTCCAACTACTTGGACTTTAAATTTTGTTATATCCCCAAGTCAGATTACTAACGACTTGTCAAATACTGAATTTTCGCATGTCACTCAAAATCCGGATGGTAGGATTTGTATTCAATTTGATGATAAGTCTACTATTTATAATAGACATTCATTTTCTAATCATAGACTCCTACCTGTTATTCAACATATTTCCCCTGTTGAACCAGTCTACGGTCCAGCTCGCAATCGTGCAGCTTCTTTACACACTATTGCTAGTGATAAGCCTGATCAAAAGGTTAAGAGGGTTGAAAGGGTTAAAATTAACCCTCAAACAAATATTGTCCAAGACAATGACAATATTTCAGATAAGGATATTCCTTCTGTATCCGAAATGGATTTCGACCCCAATAATATTTAATGATTCCACACCAAATAGATTTTAGCCCCGATTCTCGGGCACGTAATTATATTCAAAAGGAATTTTTTAGTAATAAGTGGAACCAGTTTAAAACATGGTTTTTTGATACTTATAACAAAGATGATTTAAATCCCAATTAGGTGACTTCTGTACCCAGTTCGGTTTACCCGGAACTTCCACTCAAAGTAGGAAGAAGAAAAATAGATATCATAAGTATCCTTACCCGGATAGCCCGTATAGGAAAAAGAGGTCTAGATATAGGCCTAAGGAAGAACGTGATACTAGAAAAGCGCATCGGAAATCTACTCGATTTGCGAAGAATAGATCTAAACGAGATCTCGCTGATATCAAGTGTTATAAGTGTGGAAAGTTTGGTCATATTTCTCCAAATTGCAAACTTCAAAAGCTAAAAACCTTAGAACTCGATGATGAGTTACACGATAAGGTTTATGGCTTGTTATACACTTCAGGATCAGAATCTGACTATTACTCGGAGACTGAATCTGAAGCTGAAATTGAGTTAATTGTTTTTTCTGATAATAATAAAAATACTGATACTTCTTGCACTGCTTGCAAAGGTGATATTTGTACTTGTGATAGTGACGAATTTTATAAATTACAATCACAATTTGATGATCTAAATATAAAAACTATTACATCTGACAATGTAATAGAACTTTTAAAAGAAGTTACTGATGAAAAACTTCGTGAAAAAATTATTAATTTAGCTACAAGTTCTAATTCTAGTAGTTCAAAATCTTTTGAAAAATACAAAAACGAATTTGAACATTTTTCACCTTATTCTTTATCTGAAATTAATAGAAAACAAGTAAATCCCAACAATAAGAGTGAATACCTAATAAGATTTCATTCTGGTAAATGGACCGAAGCCCAGAAGAAATATGCTACTGTGGCACATGAAATGTTAACAATTGTTAAATGTGTTTTAAAATTTCAAGACGACTTGTATAACCAAAAATTTTTGATAAAAACTGATGCTCAATCTGTTAAATATATATTTGACAAAGATTTTAAGCACGATGCTTCTAAATTAATATTTGCTAGATGGAAGGCTCAGCTGGCGCCTTTCGATTTTGAATTACAATACAAAAAAGGAATTGATAATTCCCTTCCGGATTTTCTATCCCGGGAATATTTAGAATAAATTATGAATTATTATACCATGTTATTTGATGATAAGGTGTTGATCACTATTCTTAAAGTGATTAATTTAAACAGAGACTTAAAGGAACTCATACTTGATAAAGTTATGGCTGACACTATTAATAATATTGAAGAAGAATGCTCTAATTCTAATGAAGTTACTAATATTCTTCAGTTAATTGAAAATGAGATCCCTAGCCAAGATTATATCGGCGATAGAATTATGATATCTTTTTTAATTACTAATGACTTGCTATTTATACAGAATGGACCCTTCATGGGCCACCAGGGGCTGAGGTAGGGGAAGATCTTCCCCTAGTAGAACTCGATGATGAGTTACACGATAAGGTTTATGGCTTGTTATACACTTCAGGATCAGAATCTGACTATTACTCGGAGACTGAATCTGAAGCTGAAGTTGAGTTAATTAATTTTTCTGATAATAATAAAAATACTGATACTTCTTGCACTGCTTGCAAAAGTGATATTTGTACTTGTGATAGTGACAAATTTTATAAATTACAATCACAATTTGATGATCTAAATATAAAAACTATTACATCTGACAATGTAATCGAACTTTTAAAAGAAGTTACTGATGAAAAATTTCGTGAAAAAATTATTAATTTAGCTGCAAGTTCTAATTCTAGTAGTTCAAAATCTTTTGAAAAATACAAAAACAAATTTGAACATTTTGCACCTTATTCTTTATCTGAAATTAATAGAAGACTTCAAAAGTCCAGTACGCCTAGCAGAGATACTTCTTTTGATGATTTAAAAGAAGAAATTGAGAATTTGAAAAGGGGTATTAAGTCTCTTAAGCAAAATCAAATGATTTGCGACCACCGAATTACTCAAATTGAGAAAAATAATTCTCTACCTGAATTTTCGACTAAAGAAATTTCTGAATTTTCTAATGATAAAGGGAAAGAAATTTAGCAGACTGTAAAGTATCGAATATATTCATGCTAAGAATTTCTAATTGCAATGAATCAACATGCCTTTGTTTCATATAAATCAAGGCATTAATATCTCTAGTTACAGGATCTGTAACAAAAGAATAACTTATCTTTTTATCTTGATAAGTAGTAGAAAACCCATATTCATCTATATTATTGAACGGATAAATAGCATTAATAAAAGGAGTTCCAAGTATAATTGGAGGGTATAACTGGTTTCTTTCTTTGGTAATTTTTCGTATACCCTCCAATTATACTTGGAACCCCTTTTATTAATGCTATTTATCCGTTCAATAATATAGATAAACATGGGTTTTCTGCTACTTATCAAGATAAAAAGATAAGTTATTCTTTTGTTACAAATCCCGTAACTAGAGATATTAATGCCTTGATTTATATGAAACAAAGGCATGTTGATTCATTGCAATTAGAAATTCTTAGCATGAATATATTCTATACTTTACAGTCTGCTAAAGTTCAGCAAAAAATTAAATTGATTGCTGAAAAGATGGCTGTTGATGTTTGCGCCGATCACCCTAGTACCTTTTGGAACCGGAAAAGGCATATTGTTAATCTTCCTTACGAAGAAAACTTCTCTGAGGATGATATTCCTACTAAATCTCGACCTTGCCAGATGAATGCTGAACTAGTTGAATTCTGCAAAAACGAGATTGATAGTTTGTTACAAAAGGGTTTGATAAAACCCTCAAAATCTCCTTGGTCATGTTATGCCTTTTATGTTAATAATGCGGCAGAAAAAGAACGAGGTATCCCTCGATTAGTTATAAATTATAAACCATTAAATAAACATCTAAAATGGATTAGATATCCTATCCCCAATAAAAGGGACTTGCTATCTAGGTTATATGACGCCAATATATTTTCAAAATTTGATTTAAAATCTGGTTATTGGCAAATTCAAGTATTTAAAGAGCATACTTATAGAACTGCTTTCAATGTTCTATTTGGGCAATATGAATGGAATGTTATGCCATTTGGTTTAAAAAATGCCCCTTCTGAATTTCAAAAAATTATGAATGATATTTTTAACCCTTATTTAGATTTTGTCATCGTTTATATTGACGACATATTAGTATTTTCTAAAACTTTGGAGATGCATATTAAGCATCTTGATATTTTTAAGAAAATTGTTATACAAAACGGTTTAGTAATTTCTAAACCAAAGATGAGTCTATTCCAAACAAATGTTCGTTTTTTAGGTCATAATATTTGCCAGGGAAAAATTACCCCAATACAAAGATCAATTGATTTTGCCTCGAAATTTCCTGATATTATTACTGATAGGACTCAATTACAAAGATTTTTGGGAAGTTTGAATTATATATTCCCTTTCTATAAAAGTTTATCGCGAGATCTAGCTCCTCTATACGATAGGCTGAAAAAGAATCATAGACAGCCTTGGACTAACCAACATACTGAGTTAGTCAAAAGTATTAAACAACGTGGTTTTTTTATACTTATAACAAAGATGATTTGAACAATATATCTCAAGAATTTTATGAAACTTGTGCCTTGCATAATCAAATTATGTATTTTGTTCCTTGGTTTATAACAACTTATTTACCTCTTTATATAAAGGTATTGGAAAGATCTTATAAAGACGGGAGTGGTAATATTACTAAAGCAATTTATCCTCCTCAGGCTCCCTTTATTCTACCTAATAATACTGGTATTACTTTCACTGCCTTTCAAAAATTTATTGATGATAACGTGGCAGCTATTAGTATTGCAGAAATTAATAAATTGATTTCTCAAAACAATTACTTGGGTTTGTATGTAAAAATTTTAGGAGAACATATTGGTTCTCTTGATAAAAAACTTGATGATTTGACTATTTTAATAAAAGAAATGGGTACTAAGAAAGGACCAACTGATATTGCATCCACTTCAGGAAGTAAAACAGTTGATCAAACTATTCCTACTCATATTCAAAGACCTCGTGAGATTCAGGATTTTAAATTTAAATCTCTTGATGACTTAGCTCAGCTTTTAGATAAAAAGCTTTCTGGTTTAAATATTAGACCTATTGATTTATCGAAAAATTTTGCTGATAAAATTGAAACTGTTTTTGATTATAAAACCGAGACATGGTCAGAGTTTAATAAACTCAAAGGAGTTGTTAAACAAAATCATAGGTATGCTGCTTATTCTCAGGGATCGTCATACGGATCCTCATCAAATTCTCCAGTAATATAAAGAGGAAAAAAGAGTTTGATAAACTCAAAGGTACCTCATACAGGTGAATCATCAGGACATTCTATACATCTGGAAGATATTCCAGAAGATAGTCCTTTATATGGACATCTGCAAGCTTATTTGGCATCCAAAAAGCAAAGTGATACTTTTGCTTCAATTGCTAAAGAAGAAGACAACGATGATATCAAGTCATACGAAAAATTACCAAAGAAAGAAATGATATTTCTCCTTGAAAATTCTGAGATTCAGAGAAAAGAAGAACCATGGAAAATATTCCAGAGATATCTGATTAATGGATTAGTTTTTATATTAATATTTTACTATAACCATAATAATATCACATTTTATTTTAAATTGTAACTTTGAATTAGTCCAAAATATTAATACATAAGTTCTTTGATTATCATGTTCGAAATGTATTGAATTTTCTTATAATTATTTTTGTCTTAGATGTAATAAATATAAATTTTTTATTCTTGAGATTTAATATATTTATATGCTTTTATCGTCTTATTCGAATTTATTTAGTCATTTAAATCTATTAGTAGTATTTTTAAATATAATTTAATTATTTAATCTATTTATTTTTAAATTAATTTAAAGTATAAGTATCCTCACACTATCGGTATTCTTTTATACATTCTCTTCCCTACTATAAATTTTAATTAGTTTTTATATTAATATTTTACTATAACCATAATAATATCACATTTTATTTTAAACAGTAACTTTGAATTAGTCCAAAATATTAAAACATAAGTTCTTTGATTAGTATGTTCCAAATGTATTGAGTTTTCTTATAATTATTTTTATATTAAATATAGTTAAGTTTTCTTTCTTTTTTTAGTTTTAAGATACAAATTCAATTTTTAATTTTCATTAGTAAAATTACCTATATTAGAAATTTATTTGTATTTTTAAAATTTTATTTTAATCATAGAAAAATAGTTTCTTTATTGTTTGAACACATTTTAATCATAGAAAAAATTTATTTTAATCATAAAATTTTTTCAGATTAGTTGATTTCAGAAGGAATCTACTACTACTAGTTAGATACTATTAGAAAAAGAAAACGAAAGAAACCAACAAATAATTATTGTTAATTAGTTTTAATTAAATCACTAGCTAAATCAAGAAGACTAATATAAAACAAAACGTTCCCTATTGTTTTCTTAAAGAACTAAACTAATTTGATACAATTGCAATCTACTATTCTAACCTCAATCATGCACCTAAGAACACCCTATTATTATGTGAAAACATAAACAAATTTGGATAGTCGAAAAAAGAGGAATCAACGAGGTAGGCCCCAATCTTTTCAATATATTAGTATATCACACAGACAATTAAAGAAGGAAGAAGTATTTTGTGGGATGTTTGCTTCCCGAGATCTCATTTCTTTGGGATGGAAAGCGCAGTATTATATTGCATTTTCCCATAATACAAAATACACATTTTCCCATGGTAGGGATTGACAACTTATTTGGATGGTTGTTACACATCGTTTCATAATGTATTATATTGTATTGTATCGTTTGATGAATACAGTGTTTGGATAAATTGTATCATTTGCCGATGTTTCATGATATCATGCACCAACAATATGAATAAAGAAAAAATTATGATACGGGGTAAATTTATTATATAAAAAGATAGGGTAAATAATAAAATAAAGTCATTTAATAATAGTGAAAGGGTGAGACGAGAGAAAAAGACAAAATAACAATGCAACCACATCAAATTGATCGTTACATAAAGTGGCGCATTTCGTCGTTATGTAACAACAAATTTAACGATATGATACAATAAAATTTAGGTAACAACCAAAACAAACATCTTATTTAAAGTAATAATACGATACGATACGATACAATAGGTAACGACCATCCAAACAAGTTGTAAGCACACATGATGTAAAACGCAGTATAATACCGCATTTTAGGTAGAAAAGTAACTTTTTAAAAAAATTGTAGAAACGTATTTTGAGTCTAAAAACTTGCCATTTAGGTTTCGGACTCTATTCTTTTCTGCTATCTTTAAAATGTTTTCGATCTTATTGGAATTTCACGAGATTTTCAAGTAACTCTCCTAAAGTTGAGTTAATTTTATCCACGATTATTGAACTTTTGTGTTTGTATTCAAAAGTCATTTTTCCTTTTTTGTTACATAAAAATTATTTAACTTTGTGTTCATTACACAAAAATTACTTTTCTTTCTTTTGTTACACATAAATTATTTTACTTTGCTCTAGTTATCACAAAAGTCATATTTTTACATGAAAAGTCTATTATGCCATTGGTATTATATAAACCTTCATATTTATGTAATACCTTCAATATTATATACTATATAATATATTTTTACCTATGTATTGTCACGACCCAAAATCCACTAAGGGTCGTGATGGCGCCGGACACCGCTGTCAGGCAAGCCAACCAAAATACTTAATTAAATTCTCGTTTTTATTTCCGAAATCATCCTTTTTTATACGTTTAAACAATACATAGTAAATTCCACTGAATAAATAATGAAACATTCAACAACCTTTAAATTTGTTTGAATAAACCCATAGATATCCCAGAACCCGGTGTTACAAGTGCATGAGCAATTTCTAAGAAATAATGTAATACAACAACTGTCCGGAATACAATGTTGGACAGAAATAATCACAGTACTCTAAAAGAGACTTGCTGGCTACGGGTCGTCTCGGAAAATGCAGCTCACCTAAGTCTCCGATCAACCATGCTGCTACGCCCACTAGGCTACTAGAGATGCATGTGCATGTGCAACAAAGATGCACAGAAGTATAGTATGAGTACGAAAACAACGTGCACCCAATGAGTATCTCGTCTAATCTCGAAGAAGTAGAGACAAGAGGTCGACTTCGACACTTGCTAGTGTTCCAATAATGTTATATCAATAATATATTAAATCGTGGATTTTTTTAAGACATGATTGTAATTCAATAAGTTGAAGCAAGTAGACAATTCTTTTTTTTAAAGGAAATTTCCAAATTTCTCTTCATCATTTAAACATAGATTCATAAGCTGGGAAGAGGCAATAACAACTTCAATAAGTTTCAAGACAAGCAATACAAGCATGCGCAAATCATGCCGATGTTGTAACACCCCGTAAATTCGGCTCAAGTATGAATGAGTTAAAGGAGTAGTAAGGTTATATTTTGGGCATGTAAAGTCCCATCGGGATGATTATGGGTGGAAATAGTTATTTCAAAATCAAGATGGAAAGTGAGGTGCATAAGATTTGACAAAATCGACTAAGTTTGCAGAAGGTTCGTATTCCAGCAGGTTTTAGTGAAAACAAGTAAGGAATTTGGGAAAACTCAAAGCATGAAAGTTTTAGGCCTTTGAATTATATTTCCAACTATATATTATAGAGCCCGAACGGATCTCTGTAAAAAAAGTTATGCGCATTTTACAGAATAGTATGCAATATGCGCGCCGGTAGCGCGGCCGCGCTAATTTTGAGGCAGTGTTACTGCCGTTTAGCACGGGCAGGCCTCCAGATGCACGGGCGCGCTAGTGGGGGGTCGTTTTAAAGCTATATTTCGTCCCCCACAGCGCCAAAACATAAAAACTTGCTCTAGAAAGGAGAACACTCAAAAATTTAACTCCCTAAGGGTCCTTCCACCACCCAAGGTAAGTTCTAATGGTGATTCTAAGATAATTGCAATATCACAATATCTTATTAACATGGGTAAACCCTACATATCATTAGATATTCATTTGGGGCATCATTGTTGAGAGAAGAAACCCTAGAACTCGAATTTAAGAAGATTGAACGTCAAAAAGGTAATGTTTTCACCCTCTAATTGATTCTAGCATTGGATTAATGATTATTGACTCAAGTTCATGAGATATGAGTTGATGGATTTGATAGAAAAGCATGAACAATTTTAGGTTTGGCTTGTTGATTGTTGATTATTGGTTAAGGGTGTTGGTTACCTAATGGGTGATAAAGAATAATGTTGATTATAACTATTTGAGACTTTAGAATTTATTTAGGAGCAAGAGAATGGGTTATTGGGTGTAGAGACACCATTAATAAGGACTATGAAGCTTTATACCACCAAGTGTTTGAGAAAATGCCTAAGTGACCAAAACATGAGTATTATTGCTAACACGGAATCCCTTTGACTTGTATTGATATAGATTGAAGTTGAAGGGGGTTGGCGAATGTTGTATTATGCTCAAGAGCAGGAAGTTAAGGTATGTGAGGCCAACTCTCTATGTTTGGGAATATTAATGATTCTCCCTACACTACGTTTCTTTTACGACGTATCAATTGCCTCAAAAATATAGTTAAGCCTAGTTCCTTGAATAGTAGTAGAGCTTCTATTCTCTAGCTTCATAACTCGTTCATGACTTTCATTCTGAACGTTGTGAGCTCAGTGCGTATTCAATATAGACTTGGGCTTGATGCCCCCGAGTCTTAGTATAGATTACTCAGTATGCCATAAACAGTTAAAGTTTTAGTGTTCATAATTAGTTCAAGAATACATGTCTCAGTTTAGTCCTATTCAGTATTCCAGTATTATGTAACTCAGTGTGATCCAGTATTCCAGTATTATGTAACCTAATGTGATTCAGTATTTCACTATCATATATTGCAGTATGATTCTCAGTTCCTGATTTTAAATCCCTGAATGTTGAACACTTGTATTTGGGCCTGAGGCCGCAGTTTATGCTTTATGCATCTTTGGGCCTAAGGCTGCAGTTTATGCTTTATGCATCTTTGGGCCTGAGGCCGCAATTATGCTTTATGCATTGGACCTGAGGTCGCAGTTATGTATACGTATACTTGGGCCCGAGGCTGCAGTTTGTGCATATATATATATATATTGGGCCTGAGGCCGTAGTTTAATATTCAGATAAACAGGTTGTTCATCATTCGAAAGAGGGAGTATTCATATCCTTACTTTCTTTCAGTTCAATTATTAGTTACCATTCAGTTATCAGTTATTAGTTCAATTACCAGTTATCAGTTATCATTTTAGTTTCAGTTTGAATAGTTATCATTTCAGTTATCAATTATAAATTCTCAGTTATCAGCGTAGTTTCAGTTTCAGCATTTATAATTCTTTCTTTCAGTTGCTTTACATACCAGTACAATTCAAATGTACTGACGTCCTTTTGCCCCGGGCCTGCATCTCACAATGCAGGTAATGATTTATAGGTTGATGATTCCGAGAGCTAGGATTCTCGTACCAGCTATTTGGTGATCCCCAGTACTTTTGGGGCATTACCATTACTATAGCCTTCAGTATTTTCAGACAGTCAGTGTTTACAATACTTCATTAGAGGCTTCATAGACTAGAGTAACGGTTAGACAAAGTCTCAGACTTTTCATGTTAAGCCATGTTGGCTGCAAATATGTTTCAGAATTGTATTAGTATTTCCGCACTTTGATTTATATCATCCAGACTTTCAGTATATCAGCATATGTTAGTTTATCTTCTGCATTTAGTATGTTATGATATCACATGTTGATTCAGCCAGCCAGTTGGTTCGCTCGGTCACATGTAGTCAGGCACCGAGTGCCGTGTTACGTCCAGGCCCAGGTTCGGGGTGTGACAAATCTTGGTATTAGAGCACTAGGTTCAAGAGTCCTAGGGAGTCTATGAAGCTGTGTCCAATAGAGTTTCCTTTATATGTGTGTGCCAACCACTCATATAAACAGTTAACTACAAAGACAGCTAGGATTGTCTCATCTCTTTCTACTCTAGATCGTGCCATGAAGCTTATAGCAATAGTTAACATTCTCTTCCTATCGAATTCCAAACGTATTGGATGCCCAAGCGATGCGCAGGAGAAACCTAAGGTCCTAAAGAGGATAGTTGCCCATTGGGGTATAATTATGGAGTACAAGTTGTTAAATATGAGACTTGAGAGGATGTTAAAAGCGGGATGCAATGGATAGTAGTGCAGATTAGAGCATAACCTTATCAGAAAGTACAAAAGCAGTTATCATGTCTTATGGTTATCAGTTTACCTCAGTTTCTAGTTATACAGTCTTTCAGTTAGCAAGTTTATGGTTATTCAGTACGCCAGTATTCAGTTATATGGTTACCAAATATCCATTTTCAGTGTATCAAAATTTCTGGTGACTTGTGAGTATACAATGATGCATATGGGTTCTCAAAGAAAATGTAAGTAACAATGATTATAGCGAAATCTTCGCATGTTTTAGGGATTAAGACCCAAGACTCACCGGATGGTGCATGAAGTGATTTATCAGATGTGTGTGGTAGTGTATCTATATGTCAGACCCTACAGTGTAGCAGGTTAAGAATTTGACCGCAAATGGCCTAGAATTGGTCATTATAGTTTTGAAAAAAAAGGGGAGACTAAGGGAAAAATACCTAGGAGTCAGAAATGTTTGTTATTACCAAAGATGTGATTTCGTACAACTCATGCAAATGACAAGAATATATGATGTATGAAATGAGAACCAAGAGCAGCCAATATTGAATTTCAGGGAATGATTTTAAGTTGTTTAGAATTATTCGAATCAGAACTAGAAGTACCACGCTAATAAGCTACTATAAGAACCAGCTATTGACATAAGATAAAAGATATGGCAGTTTCCCCTTAGGTTATGTGACTAAGTGATTACCGCGGGTGTTTATAGTATGATATGATTTTGTATTATATAGAAAGTTTGGGGTTAGGTATTCTAATTTTGTTTAAGACAGATGAATTTCCCTAAGTGTGATCCATGTACATAGTTCAAAAAAAAATAATAGTGTGTGGCAAAAGAATATGGTCAGATGATGATGGAAGTTAGGAGTAACCTTATGCTTCATTTTAGTTATTCAAAGCAAGAGAAGAAAATATGATGCTAGCAGGTGGTTAGTAAAAGGATATTAAGTAAGTTTTGAGTAGATACAGTGAATTAGCAATTTCAACTGAGCTAATAGAGGTAAGATTTGATCCACTTAGCCAGGTTATCTCTAGTGAGTGGATGACAGTTTGAAAATACCGAACACATGTGTCAGAGCCCAAAGAGTTTAAGTTAAACCCGAAGTACAGTGGCAGTGGAAAAAAAATCAGCTAGCAGTGAGAGAGCAAACTATAGAAGAATAGCCTTTAGGAATTATCGAAATGTGATTTCTCCAGGATTGACAGTGTGGGCAGCGTTAAATCATTACGATTATGTAGGATAGTTATGAAGACATAAGCTTTCCGTTTATGTAAATAATTTAGTTTTTCCTAGTAAGAAAGATTTCTCAGAGGTAAGTTGGGAGATGATTCGTCATTAACGTAAAGTGTAAAGAGTTGCAGAAGATAAAGAAAGTTGTTAGAATCCCGAAAAAAAAGAAAAAAGGAAGGATCCGCAAGTATAAGACCTTTGGTCTAAGGGGTGATGTGAAATTTTTTGTAAGTCCAGTTAGTGATTTGAAACCCAAATAGTCAGCATGGGATATGAAAAAGAAAATTAGTTCGGTAATGAGGGAAAATTGTATAATAACCATATGGATTATGTATAGCATGTGTAAGAAACACAAAGTGAGTAGAATGATCACCAAGCTTAGTTATTGATGATAAAATGATCAAAGAAAAGCTATAAAATCATGCCTATTTATGTGTTATGAGGGTAAAGCCATTGCACAAGACTCTAATTGTGGAGTACAAGTCAAAGACTTAGATCGCAACAATGCTATAAGTGTTTTCAGGAAGTGCTTAGAATGATAATCAAGTATGGGAAGTATAGCTCATGATTGAGACAGACAAGAGAACTATGGTGAAATAAGTTCACCGCTTAGCCAAGCAAAGAGTTTGGCTTTCGAATTCTAAAGATGGTGGAATTATTGTCCAGAACAGAATTTGTTCTACCTTAGTAGCCGAAGTGAAGAAGAAATGGTTTGATGATCCCTACGTGTTGCAGTTGAAAGAGTAGATTCACAAGTATAAAAAGATGGCTTCTGAATAAGGGGGAGATGATGGTACTTTGAGGTACCAAGACAGATTGTGTGTTCCAAACATAGATGGACTTAAAGAGGGAAAATCATGTTGGAAGCCCATAATCCCAAATATTCTTTCCATCCAGGTTCCCCAAATATGCAGCATGACCAATGAGATTTATTGGTTGAACGACATGAAAAAGAACGTCACAGACTTTGTGGCCAATTGTCCGAATTGCTAGCAAGTGAAAGTCGAGCAGTAGAAAGTCTAGTATTTTCATCCCAGGATACATATACTTTTGAGTGGAGATGGTAAATATGGAAATTTATAACGGGATTATCTTGCTCATTTTAAAATCATGATTTGATTGGATGATCGTAAATCGACTTACCAAGTTAGCACGCTTCTTGCCAGTAAAAACTCCAGATTCAGTAGAAGATTATACTGAGTTGTACATTCAGGAAATCGTCTGATGTATGGGACTCCGTTGTCCGTCATTTCGGATTGTGGTGCTCAGTTTAAAATAAACTTTTAGAAGTCCTTTCAGAAAGGATTAGGCACAAGTTTTTCATCCTTAGAAAGATGGCCAGGCAGAGCGCATTATTCAAACAATTGAGGATATGTCCTTGATGTTAAAGTAATTGGGATAATCACATACCTCTCATTGACCTTGCTAATAATAACACCTACCATTCTAGAATCAAGATAACACTTTGAGAGACTCTGTATGGGCGAAGGTGTAGATCGCCAATTAGTTGGTTCAAAGTTGGTGAAGAGGAATTGTTGGGACCAAATTTAGTCTATTAGGCAATGGAGAAAGTTAAGTTGATTCAAGAGCGTTTGAAGAAAACTCAGAGCCGCCAAAAGTCCTATTCGAGCGTGTGACGTAGAGACCTAGAGTTTCAACTTGATGATTGGGTGTTTCTGAAAGTTTCATTTATGAAAAGCGTTATGAGATTTGGGAAGAAGGGGAAGCATAGTCTCTGCTATATTGGGCCATATAGATTCTTGCGAAGGATCAGTCAATTAGCTTATGAGTTGGAGTTGCCACCATAATTAGTGGTGGTACAGCCAGTATTTCACGTGTCATGTTATAACATTCAAGTTTCCAGTACTCAGATACTCATGTCAGTTCAGTACTCAGATACTCAAGGCAGTTCAGTACTCAGATATTCATGTCAGTTCAGTACTCAGATACTCATGTCAGCTCAATACTCAGCTACTCGTATTAGTCCAATACTTAGACATTCATGCCAGCTTAGTACTTATATTACTCAAATATTCGTGCCAGTTCAATATTCATATATCCATGTTAGTTCAGTATTCACGTATCCATGGCAGACCAATATTCAGTCAATGCAGTAGTCATTCAGTTCAGTATTGCAATAGTTCAGTAATCAGGTATTCATTCAGTTTAGTATACAAGTGTTACTGAAAGTTCATGTTTCCACCAGACCCGTTTAAGGTCCGGAGTTAGCAGAAGTTACAGTCAGGACAATCATTCGAGGACAAATGATCCCAAGGGGAAGATAATGTAACACCCCATAAATTCAGCTCAGGTATGAATGAGTTAAAGCAGTAGTAAGGTTATATTTTGGGCATGTAAAGTCCCATCGGGATGATTATGGGTGAAAATAGTTATTTCAAAATCAAGATGGAAAGTGAGGTGCATAAGATTTGACAAAATCGACTAAATTTGCAGAAGGTTCGTATTCCAATAAGTTTTAGTGAAAATGAGTAAGAAATTTGGGAAAACTCAAAGCATTAAAGTTGTAGGCCTTTGAAATATATTTCCAATGATATATTATGGAGACCGAACTAATCTCTTTGAAAAAGGTTATGCACGTTGTACAGAATAGTATGCGATATGAGCGCCGGTAGCGCGGCCACGCTAATTTTGAGGCAGTGTTACTGCCATTTAGTGCGGGCAGGTCTCCAGATGCATGGGCGTGCTAGTGGGGGTCGTTTTAAAGCTATATTTTGTCCCCCACAACGCCAAAACATAAAAACTTGCTATAGAAAGGAGAACACTCAAAAACCTAACTCCCTAAGGGTCCTTCCACCACCCAAGGTAAGTTCTAATGGTGATTCTAAGTTAATTTCAATATCCCAATATCTTATTAACATGGGTAAACCCTCCATATCATTAGAAATTCATTTAGGGCATCATTGTTGAGAGAAGAAACCCTAGAACTCGAATTCAAGAAGATTGAACGTCAAAAAGGTAATGTCTTCACCATCTAATTGATTCTAGCATTAGATTAATGATTATTGACTCAAGTTCATGAGATATGAGTTGATGGGTTTGATAGAAAAGCATGAACAATTATAGGTTTGGCTTGTTGATTGCTGATTATTGGTTAGGGGTGTTGGTTACCTTATGGGTGATAAAGAATAATGTTGATCATAACTATTTGAGACTTTAAAATTTATCTAGGAGCAAGAGAATGGGTTATTGGGTGTAGAGACACCATTAATAAGGACTATGAAGCTTTATGCCACCAAGTGTTTGAGAAAATGCCTAAGTGACCAGAACATGAGTATTATCGCTAATACAGAATCCCTTTGACTTGTATTGATATAGATTGAAGTTGAAGGGGTTGGCGAATGTTGTATTATGCTCAAGAGCAGGAAGTTAAGGTTTGTGAGGCTAACTCTCTATGTTTGGGAATATTAATGATTCTCCCTACACTACGTTTCTTTTACGACGTATCAATTGCCTAAAAAATATAGTTAAGCCTAGTTCCTTGAATAGTAGTAGAGCTTCTATTCTCTAGCTTCATAACTCGTTCATGACTTTCATTCTGAACGTTGTGAGCTCAGTGCGTATTCAATATAGACTTGGGCTTGATGCCCCCGAGTCTTAGTATAGATTACTCAGTATGCCATAAACAGTTGAAGTTTCAGTGTTCATAATCAGTTCAAGAATACATGTCTCAGTTTAGTCCTATTCAGTATTCCAGTATTATGTAACTCAGTATGATCCAGTATTTCAGTATTATGTAACTCAATGTGATTCGGTATTTTACTATCATATATTGTAGTATGATTCTCAGTTCCTGATTTTAAATCCCTGAATGTTGAACACTTGTATTTGGCCCTGAGGCCGTAGTTTATGCTTTATGCATCTTTGGGCCTGAGGCCGCAGTTTATGCTTTATGCATCTTTGGGCCCGAGGCCGCAATTATGCTTTATGCATTTTGGACCTGAGGTCGCAGTTATGTATACGTATACTTGGGCCCGAGGCCGCAGTTTGTGCATATATATATATATATATATATATATTGGGCTTGAAGCCGCAGTTTAATATTCAGATAAACAGGTTGTTCATCATTCAGAAGAGGGAGTAGTCATATCCTTACTTTCTTTCAGTTCAATTATTAGTTACCATTCAGTTATTAGTTATCAGTTCAGTTACTAGTTATTAGTTCAGTTATCAGTTATCAGTTATAAGTTATCATTTCAGTTTCAGTTATCAGTTATCATTTCAGTTATCAATTATAAATTCTCAGTTATCAGCGTAGTTTCAGTTTCAGCATTTATAATTCTTTCTTTTAGTTGCTTTACATACCAGTATAATTCAAATGTACTGACGTCCCTTTTGCCCGGGGCCTACATCTCACAATGTAGGTAATGATTTACAGGTTGATGATTCCGAGAGCTAGGATTCTCGTACCAGCTATTTGGTGATCCCTAGTTCTTTTGGGGCATTACCATTACTATAGCCTTTAGTAATTTCAGACAGTTAGTGTTTACAGTACTTCATTAGAGGCTTCATAGACTAGAGTAACAGTTAGACAGAGTCTTAGACTTTTCATGTTAAGCCATGTTGGCTGAAAATATGTTTCAGAATTGTATTAGTATTTCCGCACTTTGATTTATATCATCCAGACTTTCAGTATATCAGCATATGTTAGTTTATCTTCCACATTTAGTATGTTATGATATCACATGTTGATTCAGCCAGCCAGTTGGTTTGCTCGGTCACATGTAGTCAGGCACCGAGTGCCGTGTTACGTCCAGGCCCAGGTTCGGGGCGTGATAGAGGTCGTACGACCCGATCCAACATAAATGTAAAGTGTGCACTGCCGAGGGTCAAACGACGCGAACCATAGATGCATCTATTACCCCGCTCGCGAATCAAGCATGAGACGCGTTCAACATAAATAAACAAACACCCTGCTCGCGAATCATATATGCGACGCATGTACACATAGAAATACATGCTCAAACGGCAAATTAAGAATATTATCGGGGAACATTTATCCAAATAAAAGCCATTTCTCTTTTAGCGATTTAAGAAAAAGAAGTTTAATCCTTTTAGAAATTCATTTACCAATTCGATAAGATTTAATCAATTCAACTGCCAACAAGATTACAAATATTCCAAGTATAGCATGCTTTTGGGTCCTAGACTACCAGAACTTACACATAATAGTAGCTACGCACGGACTCTCGTCACCTCGTGCGTACGTAGCCCCCACAAATAGGAGCACATAACCAATTATATCACTTATGGGGACAATTCCCTCTTACAAGGTTAGAAAGGAGACTCACCTCGCTCCGAAGATCCATAACCGGCATTTTACGCTCTTCCGAAGACTCGATTCAATGCACAATGCTCCAAAACATATCGTTGATGATGAAAATCCCTTCTTGAAACTCTCCAAGAATCGCCCAAGCCAAGAAAATATGAGAGAAAATGGCCAAATCCCGGTTTTTAAAAGAACCATTCTGCCTCCAGCACTTCCGCACATGCGGTCCCTCGACCGCTTCTGCGGTTCCGCAGGTGCGACACTTTTACCGCTTCTGCAGATATCTCACTAGGACCTCCCTTCCGCTTCTGCGACTCAACCGCCGCAGGTGCGGTCCCGCTTCTGCGGCTGCTCGACCGCATCTACGGTCCCTTTCACTTTTGGCCCAAACCACATCTGCGGCTCCTCTGGCCACTTCTGCGGCTCCGCACCTGCGGCCCAATTCTTGCAGGTGAGGTTATACCAGCAACTAGCAACTTCAGCCTTCTAAATATTCCATTTTCGATCCGTTAACCACCTGGAATCCACCCGAGACCCCCGGGACACCAACCAATCATACCTACCAGTCCCAAAATACATTATAGACTTGCTTAAGGCCTCAAATCATATAAAAAAAATGCTAAAACCACGAATCGACCTCCAATCCAAGCTTTATGAACTTTAGAATTTCAAACTTCTATATTCGATGCCGAAACCTATCAAATCATATTCGATTGACCTCAAATTTTGCACACAAGTCATATTTGATATTACGGACCTACTCCAACTTCCGGAATCAGAATCCGACCCCGATATCAAAAAGTCAACTCTCGATAAAACATCTCAAAAAACCTTAGAATTTCTATCTTTAGCCAAATGACTCCAAAATGACCTACGGACCTCCGAATTCACTTCCGATCACGCTCCCAACTCCAGAATCACAATACGGAGCTACTCCCAAACTCAGAATCCCAAACGAACATCGATAACACTGAAATGCACTTCAACCCAAACTTATGAAATTTCTTCCAAAATTCTGACTTCCACAATAGGCGCCAAAACGTTCCCGGGTCTTCCAAAACCCGATCCGGACATACACTCAAGTCCGAAATCATCATACGAACCTTCTGGAACTTTCGAATCCCGATTCCGAGGTCGTTTACTCTAAAATCCAATCTTAGTCAATTCTTTCAACTTAGAGCTTCCGAAATGAAAATTATCTTTCCAAATCAACTCCGAACTACCCGAAATGAAATTTCGACTATGCACACAAGTCATAATACCTGAAGTGATGCTGTTCATGGCCTCAAACTGCTGAACAACGCACTTGAGCTCAAAACGAGCGGTCGGGTCGTTACATGTATTTTATTTGTAAATAAAATAACTTAATATTATTTTATTTATTATTTTTATAATATATTCGAATATTTAATTTTTTCTTTACGTTAATTTTCAAGATATATTAGTAGCATTATAAAACAACTTTTTTCCAGCAGTTCTTTTTTTTTTTGAATTTAATTGACCGACCAAAGTTGATCGGTAATTTCCGGCCAACTTTGGTCAATATGCCCATCCAACCTTCAAAATACAGACCACACGTTAATGGTCGCGTTTTTTACGGTTATTGGCCATTACCGACCAACTTGGTTGATTTTTCCCGAATTTCTAGTAGTGTAATTTCCCAAATAACCAATTGCCCAGGTAAATCCCCAAGAAAATATCCCCAGCTAAATTCGCATGTAGAGTTACCAAGGGATTTTCCTTTAGATTAACATATGATTTTTCCTCATTTTCTTTGTTTTTTTTACCTAGGAAGTTTCTCACGGAAATGTACTTACCGATTTATTTCTCCACTAATATATATTAAAGTAACTGACAAATAATAATGCTACTAATATATCTTGAAAATTTCGCGTTAAGAAAAAAATTAAATATATGAATATATTATAAAAATAATAAATAAAATAATATTAAGTTATTTTATTTATAAATAAAATACATAGGTAAAAATATATTATATAGTATATAATATAGAAGGTATTACATAAATATGAAGGTTTATATAATATCAAGGGCATAATAGATTTTTCAAGTAAAAATGTGACTTTTGTGATAACTAGAGCAAAGTAAAATGATTTTTGTGTAACAAAAGAAAGAAAAGTGACTTTTGTGTAATGAACACAAAGTTAAATGATTTTTACGTAACAAAAAAAATGACTTTTAGGTAACAAATCCAAAAGTTCAATGACCATGGATAAAATTAACTCCCCAAAGTTTTAACTTACAGTTATACTGAGATCTCAAATCCTGTTAACACACAATGAAAAGCATAGTTAACTTTTAAGGGGTCGTTTGGTTACCGGTTAGAATTTTGCATATATTAGTTATATATAATACATGTATTAGTTATGTAGATATTAGTTATGCATGTATTAGTAATGCATGAATAAGTAATACATGAACTAGTTATGCATGTATTAGTTATGCAGGGACAAGTTATACAAGGCTGGGTTATGTTTGGATTAGTTACGCATAGATTAGTTATGCAGGGATTAGTTATATAAGGATTAGTAATATAAATGTAATGTGAGTGTTATTTATTATTAGCTTACTTTATTTTATTAAAATTGTTAGTATAGTTTAAATATATTTTTTTAAACAAAAAACAAGTTTGAATAAAGGGCATTCTTGTCATTTTGTGTTTTAATACAAGTATTACTAATACAGGTATAAGTTATTCCACCTTCTACCCTGCATAAATAATAGGGATAATACATAATTACCTTATTGGGGTTGTACTAAAGTTCCAGTTGCACCCCTTAAAAATACGGGTGTCCTATGACCCTCCTGGTTTTATTTGAACTGTAATAAATACTACCTTTTGAGATAATCACCAGTTTCAAGAAAATCAGTGGATTACACGCACCAACCAGATTGTGCCACACCATTTCTTTTTCATTATTTTTATTTTTATCATTATTTTAATTTCTTCTTTTTATATTTTTGCTTCTTCGTTTTTGGGACCTTCTTCTCTGACGAGCTCAGCCTCGCCGAAGATTTCCACCGGCAGAACTCCATTAAACCCACCCCACTTCCCTATGTCTTCTCTTCTTCCCAAAACAAACCCATCAGAGACTCATCCTTCGCAAAACTCAATCAATACTCATCCCCAAACTCAGTCAATACCTTCACAATGGAGCTCAAATCTGAACTACGAACTCACCAACAAAGAATCAACATCTAGATATTAATTTGAATAAATATTTGCAAAATTAAAGAAACCTAGTTCCTCGTCTTCACCGCAAAATAGTTTGAAATTTCTGACTGAAACTGCCTCAAATCAGTTCCAATCAACTCCCAATTGTGGATTCAGCTACGATTTATGTCTCTAGCAAGATTAGATCATACCCAATCGATTTCGAACTCACAATTTTGGACTTAGAGCGAAACCCCCCTCCCCCCCCAAAATTTGGTACCATTGTTCATCGATTTAAAATCTGATAGACTTTCTTATTATTGTTTAATATTTTAGAATTTTATTTTATGAGATTGAAGTGAACTCTATCATATTAATCTCCATTTTTTCAGGTGAGGAGTAAGTGAAGAAGAAGAGAGAAGAGGGAAAAAGAAAAGGAAACTTAGAAAAAAATATAATAAGAAAAGTAGGGGAATACATTTTAAAAAGAGGTGGCGAAATTAAATTTTTAACCTATATTTTTTGTCTCTCACTCTCCTCAAGAGAGTGTATATCACTCTCTATGCCACATCATCTTAAAAGGTGAAACTTTTTATATTTTGAATACATATAGGGGGTCATAGGACACCCATATTTTTAAGGGGTACAACTGGAGCTTTGGTACAACCCCAATGTGGTAATTATGTGTTATCCCTAAATAATACATAGATTCCCTCATAACTTATATATGTATTAGTTATGCGGAAAAGAAAAACATGAACCAAGCATTATATTAGCAATGCTACATTTTATGTGAAAAAGAGGAAAAAATAACCAAATATTGTATAACTTATGCTAGCTTCTATGTGGAGATTATTTTTCGCCTTTCTTTTAACCAAAAAATGTATAAAGTTATTCTAATTTTAATACATGGATAACTCCTCTCTAACAGGCTACCAAACGACCCCTAAGTGTTTTAGTTTCAAAATTTCCTTCCCAACTAAAGATCCAAATTATGTTATATTTGTCCCGTAATTGAGTTCACATCCTAGCCTCTTGAGTTTCACGTTCATAAACGATGAATTTTTTTTGATGATATTAGTAAATAGCCAATTTTTAGGTCGGCTATTAAAGTTTGACCATATGTTGTTGGTGTTGGCAAAGAAGTATTTTTCAATACGAAAATATAAGTATGAAATACCCCTATCCAAAACACGAAAAGAACTCTAGGAACGACTATTGAATTTTGAATATTTATAAGTTCGAAATCTAGGAATTATTACTAGAGTTTGAATCAACTGAAATAGCAGCTCTCAATTTTTGAAGTATAATGTGAATTCAAAAACCATGAATGTTCCTAGATTTTCCTGGATTTTGCACTAGTAAGATGTCTAAAACTAGTACTGATATATCCTGAATTTTATATTTAACGGTTAAAAATTACTAAAGTATGAGTGAATTCAAAAAAAAATCATTCCTGGATTTTCATGATTTTTGCACTATTAAAGGTAAAATTGCACGGGGCGCCCTATTTAGTGGCCCCGTTTTAACTTGTACCCATTTTATTTTTCTGTTTGCATTCGTACCTTTTTTTGTTAAAAGAGTTTTAAAAAGACGATTTTGCCTTCTTTAATAAAAGACTACTTTCTCTACAAGTATACGATATATTGTCTCTTGTCTTTGTCTCTCTATCCTTCGGCGATTTTTCATTATTTTCTGAAATCAAACAATTTTCGCTATTGCATTCTGCTTGATTAGCAATTGTTTCTTCTCCAACGAAACTAAGTATAATCACATGTACAATTTTAGTGGTTGCTTTTATACATTGCATTAACTTTGTATGGCGTTTTAGTTTAGGATTAGTGTTATGATTTAATTTCTTGGTTTTTTATTGATAGGAATTTTAGTTGAATCGTTTTTCTTTTTTTATTTGTGCTAAAATAGTTTCCTAGGTTTTACTTTGATTAGCACATTAGTTTTGTAGGTTTTACTTTTACGATTAGTATTTTTAGGGTTTTAAAACTGCGTTTTGTGTTTTTGATAAAAATTCTATATATTCTTAAGTGATTGTTGGATACGTTAAAATTTTTAAAAATTTTGAGACTCAAATAGATCATGCTATTAACGTGTGAAGTTTATAATACTTCAAGGATAACTTCATTCTAGGAGCCGCAGTTTTGTTTTGTGTTTTGTAAAAGTAAAGTATGTGTTGTCTGCAGTTTTTATTTTATTTTTGTTGAACTTCAGCATTATTAGAGTTGGAAATTGTGTTCTATATTTGTAAAAACTACAACATGTTTTGACTGAAATTTTTATTCTGTAATTGCGTAACTTCGGTATTCTTAGAGGTGGAGTTTTGTTCTGTATTTACTGAACTTCAGCATTCTTAGAGCTGAGGTTTTATTCTGTATATCTCTGAAATTAGAGGACTTTAAATGTCATGACCCAAATTCCATTATAGGTCGTGATGGCGCCCAACACCATTGTCAGGCAAGCCAACCCTAATCAAATAGTGAATTCTCATTATTTTACCAACACATCCCCAAGATTTTCTTAACAGTTAAGCTTTTAAATAGGCGATAATTAACAAGTTATAATAATAGTAATACATTTCCAAAATAATAGTGTCACGACCCAAAATTCATCAAAGGCCGTGATGGTGCCCACACCGTTGTCAGGCAAGCCATGTGGAAGTATTAGCAAATTCTTATTTTACTTACCAAAACAGTTACAACATTTTCCTTAATCTGTAATTAAAAGCTGGTGATAATATGAAACATTCATTAATAATTATACAATCCAAAATAATAGTCTACTAATGTGTGTGCCAAGACCTGGTGCCACAAGTTGTGCGCAACTAGTAGAATATACAAAAGAATCACACTATCCTACTGTCCGAAACTGAACAAACGACAAAAATACTAAGAGGGATGATCACTGCCAACTCGACGCTACACTAAGGTAGGAAGAGCGGGTCGCAATATCTTTTACCCGATATGAGGGTCGGGATCGATTTCCTCAGGGAGCTAGTAGTAGAGTTGGATTGTCTGTCTAGCCTAGAGATGTGTTTGTACTCCTAATGTCACTTCAAACATTTTTAGGTTTTCAAATTATAACTATTTTTTATAAAACTATTGATTAACACTAAATTATGCTACGAGAATATTGCTAAGTTGTATCTAATGGGAAGAAAGACACTAGAGTCGTGACACCACCTAGGTGGCTAATTGACGGATAGATGTTACTAAGGTTAGATTGACATAATTGGGGCTTATGCTATAACTGTTGCACAATTTTACCCACTCTCACACCTCTCGATAGAGAAAGTGATTTTGCCCAATTGACTCTCTCGAGACCAAATGGGTAGGCAAATTAGACCAAACAACTAGGGTTCAAGTAGGGTAATTACTCTCTCGAGGTTTAACCCGTTAATTGGGACTATCATTTCTCATGGGTCCATCCCAATTCCTTGTTGGGTCAATTTTGGGGTCATAGACTCTCTTTCTCAAGAAGAGTTAAACCCACAAAGCTTGAATCAGTGTTTGCAACCACCAATTCTAGATTAAAACATAAAATCAACCCAAATAGCAAACACCCATAGTCAATCTAACATTAGATGGCAACACCCATCAATTACCCACACTAGGGTTGAGCCACAACCCTAGCTAATGGGTTTAGCTACTCATGCTTGAAGAAGAAAATAAAGAAATAGATGGAGAACAAGGCATATTAATTAAATGCTAATGTAAATACAGAGAATCTATTGTTAATTTGAAGCTAAGATGCCAAAAATAGCTACAAATGATGTTCCCACTAGCGCAACTCAACTCTGATATATTTGATAACCTAAAAAATGGTAAAATATTCTATTTATACTAGGCTGGAAAAACTGGACAAAATACCCCTGCGAGGTCAGCGCGGGCCGCATTAAATGGACCGTGGCCGCACTGGGCTCTTTGACTTTGACTTTTGCTTCTCTGAACTTGGACATCGTGGACCGCGTAGAATGGACCGCGACCGCAAAGGGAGCTAGCGCGGTCCGCGCAATCACGACCGCGGACCGCATGTCATTAGCTTTGCAAACTTTCATCCCTCTGAATCTCATGACCGCGGACCAACCAAAAGAGTAGTGCGGCCGCGGAGCCTTCACCGCGGACCGTAAGATGTGTACCGCGGCCGCGCTTCTTCTAGCCTGGTTTACCAACTCTCTGAACCACCTAGTGAGGCCGCATTCAACTTTGCGTGGTCCGCACTGGGCCTTCTTTTGTTAGATTTCTTGGTCTTTGATACTTGAGCAGGTTTCACTCCTTTTTGAGCCGATCTTTGACATTTCGTCACTTTTTCGATCAAACCTGCAATAAAGCACAACTTGTGAGCCTTATAGGACTATTTTGTAACAATATATGATCAAAGCATAGGCAAGTAGGGGCATAAAACATGTTAAAATCCTAACTTATCAACTCCCCCAAACTTAAACCTTTGCTTGTCCTCAAACAAACAAAATAAGACCCACCCCTTAAAGGAAAATTTAAGTAATTCCAGCTGTCCTAAAATAACCTCAACAAGCATCAATTGGGACTAACAATTTCCCTCAATACAAATGGATCATTAACAAAATTTAAACTTTTAAAAACTATGGATCAAGTGTGACACAAGAGAATCAAGAATTGACTCATTACATCAAAGAACTCTCTTAATTACTTTGGTCGCTGTAGAACCCAAACTAACATATCCTCAACTCTCCCTAAGCAAACCTCATATTTTAGAGTATAAGCACATAAACCAAGGTTAATGGGAATTTACTCGTCTCTCTCAAGGAAAGGTCACAAGTCCGTCTCTAAGTACCATATGCTTGCCCTCATGTAAGTATCCACTTATGCGAGCGTCATCCAACTCAAGATCATATAGGGATTTTGTGGAATCAATGTGAAGGCTTTTGGTTTAGGGTAAGAAAAGTTGTTGGTCTATATGGGTTCCATCTTCCCTTAAGCACTTCTTTTGATTCATTTTGGCACAATTCTCTTTGACTCTTTGAGTATTTCACTTCTTTTCAAGGGGTTAGAGAGACACATTGTCACTCTTTCTTATGTAATTCAAAGCATTTCTCCCCTTTTTACTTTTTCCACACCTTTTTTACTTTTGTTTTTCTTGAATCCCGTTTTATTCTTTGCACATTGGGCTTTCTTTTTGTCTTTTTTCTTTTCTTTCTTTTTCATCGCCTTCCTTTCCTTTTCCTTTTGTACCTTTTACCACTTTGTTTCCTTTCTTGTCTCTCCCCTCCAAACTTAGACTTTTGCCATTACTCAAGGGACAATTTGGGTGCCAAGAGAGGGTATAATTTAGAACGGGTATAGGCTTGTAACATTGGTTCTTGAAAGAAAAAGGTTTAAGGCTCAAAAGGGTTAGCTAGGGATTATATCCTTAGTAGGCTATGGAATTGTTCGACTATTATTTGGATCAAGGAGAGTCTATAATCACTTCTCAAGTCGAATTTCACTCAAAATTTCGCCTCAACAAACATTCAGGGCAAGTTCTAGACCATTGGCTCAGGACTTGGACTCACAATTCGATTTCTCACCACACACACACTCAAGGATTGTTAAAGACATAGAGTCGGGGGCCCACAACAATCTTAGACACGATTGAGCACACAATAGTCCCGAAACACCACATGATGTTTGTTTGGTCAAAACAAGAGTCTCAAGGTCACTACTTTCACCATCCTAAACACAACCACTTGTCTTTGACCATGAGATCAAAGGCAAATGTGTTAGGCCCAAGTGAATCTTTGCTTGAGGTACTTTTAACTATAAACTACTAAAAACAAAAGAAAAATCAAAAACTAACTCAAACCCTTAAGAAGGTAGTCACGCCATCCATCATTAGGAAGAGCCACTCGGTTCGCACAGTACTCCATCCTTGGAAAGAACCGTGGCATTAAGAAAATCAAGGGCTTATTGAAAACGCCAAAAACGAAACAAAAAGGTTGCGAGCCTATCTACTAAGCTAAAAATGAAAAATTTGTACGAAAATAGAAAATAGAATGAATATTTACAATAGGGGATTAGAATATACAACGGGGGATGAATATATACAATAATGTAACTTTATATACAAACCAAATGAAAGATAAAAGTGCGATAAAAGTAACTAAATGTAAAGTTATATATAGACCAAATAGAAAATCAACAGAAACATAAACTAAGTCAATTAATATATACAATCATCCGGATAAAAAGTAGGGCGCACCCCCACAAATGAAAGCTGGCATTGTCCTCAATGACAACTAAACAAATAAGCATCAAAAATCAAGATGAAAGGATATAGGAGCTCCCTAATCCTCGTCTGTATGCATGGGAACATAAATGGTCCCCGAGTCCTCTGTATGTGTGGGAACCTCAGACTAGTTCCCGGTCTCCTACTGCTCAGCTGCTGAAACTGGGGCCTGGATTTGGATGGGCTGAATATTAGGAACATCCTGTGGCTGACTGGAGGAAGCCTGCGGTGGGTCCACCAACTGGATGATCGCCTCATCTGCACTAGAGAGCTTCCTCTTCTTCTTTGGAAGCTGCGGTGTCTGCTCCTGCTGTGGCTCTGCTACTGTAGCTGGATCCTCAATAACAAGTCTAAAGGCAGTTGGTCTGCCTTCAGTTTGTCAACATCCGCCCTCAGCGCCTTCATAGACTCCTTAGAAGCCCGTGTTTGCGCAGTTTCTTATGCTCTCTGACAAGCTCCTTCAGGGCCTTGCCATGTGAATCCACTGCTTTAGCCAAGGCAGCCTTAGAATCAAAGATCTTTTACTAGTTGGCAAGAATCTCCTTAAGTGAATCCTCGATAGACTGGGTACCTACACTGGCTGTGGGGCTGACTGAGCCGTAATGGTAGAAGTCAAGGTAGACAACTTGGATGAAGCATTTGCCATCCATTTGTTCAAGCTATGAAGTATCTGGCTCATCTGGTGGGCGGTGATAGGATGGGCCCGGGAAGATAGAATTCCCGGACCAGCTGAAGTAGAGGGACCAACAGTAGTGGAAGGTCCGGGAGGCATGTCAACGACTGTGGAAGCAGGCTCAGTGGAGGGCTCTACCGCAACCGGCTCTTCAGACTGGCCGATTGAAGCAGAAGCAGGTGGATTGTCATTTTTGTCCTTGGGGTTGTCTTATCCCTTCAGACTGTACCATGAAAACGGAGCCACAGGTTTGACCTTGATGTCAAAAGGTCTCTTCTCCACCTCTAGGTCCTTGAAAGACATAGTGAGACTGTTGGGAAAAGGGTAGTTCCGGTCATGCTCAACCCCCACTACAGAAATGACGCTGGACATCACATTGCCCACGTTGATAGGGTTTCCTGCCATAATAAATGCAACAAGAACAACCCGAGCAAGCGTAATTGTCTGATCATGGGTAGTGGGATCGAGCCGACTGTACACAAAAGTCAACAATCCCCTAGCCTCAAAGTTAAAAGTCCTCCAAAGTATTTTGACCCCTGCTTGCAACCACTATGGAACTGTACCCGGGACTGCCAGGTATGAGGCTAACCATAGACGAACCTCCTTGCCCATTACCAACTTTTCGTTGTAAAGGGACTCGTCTTCTTTAAGGAACCCTAGGAATTCATTTAGTGCCTTCCCGATAAATATCACATTCTTATTTCACACTTTGGACACTTTAGTGCCCTTCAAGATGTGGGCTACATTGCTATAAAATTCCTTGACCATGTGCTCATTCGCCTTCACACAATTATCTTTGAAGTGTTCCCAACCCACTCGAGCTCGAAACTGTCTATGTACATTGGGGTGTAGGGGTAGAAGATCTTTGTCAATGAAGCTTCTCTCAAGAATCAGCTTTCGTGCCAGCCACCATTCCCTAAACTTATGGAATGCCACCTGGCTGACGAATCTATCTTCCCAAACAGCAGGATTTCTAGTCTGGTCAACACCCCCAACTTGAGGCACACCACCCCCAGGTAACTCCCCATATCCCTCATCACCTCTAGCACCCTCTCTAGATATTGACACTATGGGAGAGGTAGAGTATTCATCCCCACTACCTGCCGCTGAGCCCTCAGATGACCCAGAAAAAATGTTGATTGAAGCTCGAGCACCGGGGGAAGAGGGAGAAGTGTCTCTATGTATGGCGTTCTCCGAATAAGGGATGTATAGAGGGACTGAATCTGAAGAGATCTCCCGGGAGGGCTCGTAGTCACTCCCTGAGTTGTCAATGGCTCTGTCAGCCGCTTTGATTGCTTTCCTCATGTCCTTTATGTTTTTTCTAGCCTGGGAGTGAGTTTTACTATCCTTTGCTTCCCTCCCCGGGAGGAATTACCTCGGCCGGGTTGTTTCGAGCCTTTGCCTCTTTGTTTGACCATTATCTGTAAGCATACACATCCAACATGGTTAGTATCAGCACAGGTAGTGAAACAAGTGTTAAAATTGAATTGCAGACAGCAGATTAAATGTTGCAGAAACAGTTGCAGAACAGAGCACCGCGACCCGCACAAACAGGAGTGCGACCACACTGGGGGCACCGCGGACCGTGTAAAAGTGACCGTGATCCACATTGGGACAAAGCCCTGAAAAACATCTCTCTGAATCCAACCACCGCGGCCCGTACAAAGTAGCACCGCGGCCGCGGTGGGCCAGCGCGGACCGCATAAAGTGCAATGCGGCCGCATTTGGCGTAGGTTCAATTTCTGTCACTTGGGCACCACGGTCCGTGCAAAATGACAATACGGACCACGTCAGTGCACCGCGGACCACACAAAGGCGACCGCAGGCCGCAAAGAGTATTTTGCATAGGCAGTAAGTTAGGGTTTCATTGTTTTTGCACAATTGTTCACGTTAGTTCACCTACTTTGTCCCTACTCACTTGCCCAACCATTATGCATATCCAACACACCAACCCAGCATTTAAAACTACCCTAATCTAACAACTAAATAAATAATAAGAAACTAACGAGAAGAAAAAGAAGTTATAAGCTAATGGTAATAAAATAAAATAAAATTAATCAAGTAATTGCACAAAGACTGAGTGAAACATTACCAGATGAGAAGATGAAATGTAATTAGTCAATCTTAAGCAAGAATCACTGTCACAAGAGGTTATGAACAGTACTTTTATGTCTCTGAGTGTTAAGAGTTCGAAAAGGGTAAATGGTGACCCGTGGGGTCTATTTATAGAAAAGCAATGGGACCCAACCTTACCTACCAGCGCGGCTGCACAAATTGACTGCGGACCGCACTGGGTTTTATTTACTTGAAGCTTGAGTAGGCAACCTCCGCGGACCGCATAAAAACAGACCGCGACCGCGGAGGTCCATCGCGGGCCGCACTAAATGGAATGCGGCCGCGGTGGCAAACTTCAGAGAGCACCACTTTTGACCATCACCAGTGTGGACCGCGCAAAGTGCAATACAACCGCGCTGGCAATCTTCAAAGACTGTTCAATTTTTTTTCAATCTATTTTGCACTGCATCAACTCAATCCCTGCAACATCTCACAATCAGTTAGCTCAAAAATCAAACCTACACTACCAAGAAAACACAGAAAATAACAAAAAGAAAAAGATATGGGTTTCCTCCCAAGCAGCGCCTGATTTAACGTCGCGACACGACGCATGTTACTAGCACATCATTTTAGATGGAGAAGTGTCACCACGTGGCTATCATCAAATTTCCCAAGATAATGCTTGACCCGATGTCCATTGACTCTGAATACTTCACCATTCTTGTTCCCTAGATCAAGAGAACTAAATGGGGTCATGAACACAACTTTAAAAGGCCCACTCCACTTTGACTTGAGCTTACCCGGAAACAGACGTAACCGGGAATTGAACAAGAGAACCATATCTCCAACCTTGAGCTCCTTGCCCCGAGCATATTTGTCATGAAGGTACTTCATTTTGTCCTTGTACAAGGACGAGCTGGAGTAAGCATGGAATCTAAACTCATCGAGCTCATTAAGTTGTTCAACCCGAAGATTTGCCGCAACATCCCATTCTAAGTTCAACTTCCTCAAAGCCCACGTGGCCTTGTGCTCTAATTCCATCAGAAGATGGCAAGCTTTCCCAAACATCAACTGATACGGAGACATACCAATTGGAGTTTTGTAAGCCGTCCGATAATCCCAAAGAGCGTCATCCAACTTTTTCGACCAATCGGTCCTATTAGCATTGACAATTTTAGACAAGATACTCTTAATTTATCTGTTGGAGACTTCCACTTGGCCACTAGCTTGAGGATGATAGGGGGAGAGAGCACGTGATTTTTGCCCTATATGAATTACTCCCATAAATTCAAAACAAAATAATTTCTTTTCATTATTTGCAATTTTGTGGATTTTGTGGCATTTTCTGTTAATTGTTTGCATTTGTCTGCGCATTTTCATTTTTGTTTAATTAATAAAAAATACAAAAATATGCTTCTTTTGCATTTATAATCTAATTTTGCATTCTTGAATTAATTAGTAATTTAGTTTTTTATAAAAATGGAAAGATCACAAAAAATAACTTATTTTGCATTTTTAAATTTTAGTTTTGAATTTTGGTGGTTTTCCCTTTATTTGGTATTTAATTAGTTGTGGTAATTATTACTTAGGGTTGATTAATTTAATTTGGTAGCATAATTTGATTTAGAGAGTAATTTAGGTGTTATTTTTAATTTTTCTTGAAAAAAAAAGAAGAGAAAAGGGAAAAGAATTTTGGAAAAATAAAAAGAAAAAGAGAAAAATTTGATTTAAAGAGGATCAGGTTTTTGGGCCAAAATTAGCTCGTTTTACCCCAGCCCAATTAAAATTCCCAAAAGCCTCCCCGTCTGAGCTCAATACCCGCGCCCCAGCCCGGTTCAGACCCCTCACTCACCAAACGACCCCGTTTAGTTTAAGTCTAATCTGGACCGTCGAGGTTAGTCGATCTGACGGTCCAGAACTAACCTCGTCTGATATATAAATGTCCAAACGCCCCCTACCCCTCACTCATCTTCCTCACCCTTCAAAACTCCCTTACCCTTAACAAACCCTAGCAACGCCGCCCTAACTCCCACCGCCCTAGCCCGGCGGTGCCGGCTCCAAACGCTACCAAAATCACACCACTGAACCACCATGGCTCCCTCTTCCCCAATCCGACACCATTTCCCCTCGAATCACCCTAATCCTTTTCGAATCTTAAATCGAATATCGGAGCGCTAAAATCCCAAGACCCCAAATCGTTGAGTTGATGGAATTTTTGAGGCCGAAATCAATCTTAATCGTGTATTTTCGCTTGAGAACATACGATTAAGGCCCGCTTCGGACAAAAAAATCGAAAATTCTTTTAAAAGTTGTCAATATTTTACCCGCCTGGTTTTAGGTATGTTCAGTTTCATTCCTTTCCTTTCATTTTTTTTTCTCTTTCTTCTTTTTCTTTTTGTTTCATTTAAAGTCCTAGTCTTCATCTCCTTTTACTTCGTTTTTTTAAAATTAGTTCTGTTTATGTGTTTTAAAATCAAAGTTGTTCGTGCATGTTATTTAATTTCTTTGTTCTGTGTGTTATTTCATTTTTTTTAAGTTTTTAAAGAAAGGAAATCTGAATTTCTCTCAGGCAATTATGTCTAGCCCAACGATTCTATATGGGCTCTGTTAGACGCAGGCCCAGGAGAAAGGATTCAGCCCGGTCTGGTTTGAACCATTGGGTTAATTTGACCCATTGGTTTCCTAAGAAAAACGGGGGGTCTGGGGGGTTATTTTAGGAATTCTAAGTTGGGGAATCTTCAATAACTGAACAAAGAAGCTTCTTAGATGCTGGGGTTTGGACTTGTGTGAAAACCTGATTTTTAAGTTAAGGATTAAATAGCAAAAACGAAAACTTCAGAAGGGAAAAAGTGCAAAAACTGATCTCATTATGGCCGCCCTAGTAGCTTGCCTATAAAGGCATTGTTACTTGAGGCTCAATTCAGAGATGAGGGAGCTGAAATTTAGAAAAAGGCAAAACGGCTGAAAATTAGAGTAAACTTACTGTTTCATTGAAATTCACTCTATAATTCCTTTAGTTTTCAAATCCTGAAAAGAGTTTCTGATTGATATAGTCTTAAAATGGACTGAGATTGGGAGTTTGAGGTTTAATTTTGAAGTTGTTTTGGGTATTGTTCGAGTGTGATTGTCTTCTATTTATTTTCAAGTTCATCTTGGTTGAGCTGGTATTGGCCTGCTACTGTTCTGTTGCTGATTCTCCATTTTCTGCTTTTATTTTCGAATTCCAGGTACAAGTTCTGAACCCTTCATGATGTAAGGCTTGATTCAAGGATGAAATGGAAGCACCATCGTGCTTTAGTTCTCTGTTTCTTTGCTTGATGTTTATATTCCCTCATTTATTCATAGTATAGCCCTAGTTAAATTCCCTTTAAGTAATCGAATTCTCATGCTGTAATTAGTTGTGAACTGTGGAGACTATGACATATTTGGATCTTGATGTTTATTTAGCTTTAGTGTTATAGGTCAATTTTGCAATCCTTGTTATCTGTATGTAGAAGTTATTGGGAAATTGTTAGGTTCCATTACTGTCAGCATGTGTAAGCTTGAAATTCATATAGCAATTTGGTCGAACCTTAATAATTGAGCTATGTTGTTCACAAGGTATGGAAATCATCAGTGGTGTGATTTATAAGGGTATTGTTTCCGGTCAAGTGTCTTCAAGGTTGCTTCATGTTTAAATGTTAGTTTAGGTTTAAAAGTTTGAAATATTATGCGAGCATGAAAGTGATTAATGTGTGTTTGGTACAAGTAATAACCCTGTGGTGAATGGATGCTTCAGTAGTCAGTGGCCATAGCTTCAGTTTTGTGGTCATTCAATTCGAGTGCGGAAATCTGCAAATTTTTAAAGTTCAGTCGTTCATGCGTTTTTTTGGTTTGAAAACTTTCCTCCTGCGGCTGTTTGGACTCGATACTCTGATTTCTTCCTCACTCGACTTGGGCATGCTTTTATTCGAATTGGGCCTGCCTCAAGCCCAATATCAATTCCGGCCTGGCATGCTAAGGCCTGACCGTGTTCAGCTATTGGGGGGCCTCTATCTTGCACGCATTTTATATGGACTGGGCTCCTTTGGGTTTATGAATTGAAATAGTAACTGGTCCACTAATGATTAAATATAGTAGGCTTTGAACTTTTCTAAAAATAGATATTATGATTTCAATAATGTGTTTTAGATTACTGTTAGGTCTTTCATTTCTTTAATCAAGTTCAAATAAATCGAGGCTCCATTTAGCTAATTTACCATGGCCCTCGCAAAACTGCAAATGTGTAGTTGCTTTAGGCGCGTTATTTTAATAAATTATTTCCTTAAACTCGAGTGTGCATTTCATGTGACCCAACTCAAAATCTTAACAACGTTAAATAAAATGTGTCTCGGACTGCGGGTGCATTTCATGTGGCGTGGTCCAAAGACGTGTTTTAGATGACGTTGAAATCTTCTTTAAAATAATTAAAAGCGGTTAAGGGTTTAAAATCTGCATGCAAGTTCATAATTGATTAAAATCAGATAATTAAGCCGATTATAACAGTTGAGCGACTGTGCTAGAACCACGGAACTCAGGAATGCCTAACACCTTCTCCCGGGTTAATATAATTCCTTACTCGGATTTCTGGTTCGCAGACTATTAAACAGAGTCAGTATTTTCCTCGATTCGGGATTCAACCGGTGACTTGGGACATCATAAATCTCCCGAGTGGCGACTCTGAATCTTTATAATAAATTCCGTTTTGATTGTCCTTTAATTGGAAAAACTCCCCTATATTTATGCCCTTTACGGGGTGTAGTTCAAAGGAGGTGTGACAGCTCTCGCGACTCTGCTGGGGACTGAACCCAGAATCTTTGGTTTAGGGTTCAAGAATTTGAGCTTAGAATAATTGTTATAGTTGGCTTTATCCATTATCTGATTTGTTACATGATTTGGGCCTAATGTGCTAGTTGATTGCTTTTACCGCTTTGATATTCAGTGAACTGCACATAAATTGTTGCGAAATCCCTCTTCTCTCTGAGTCTTCTAAATCATGAAGAAGTGTGTACTTCGTGTGACTTCTTTTCTGTTAGAGTCATATTCCAAATTTAGAACGAGGTTCAGACAAGTTGCAAAGCCGGTGAAGCTTCTGTATTCCCGGTACGCTGCCCCCCTCGGCTCGAGCTGTCCGCTCGGGTAAGCCAGGTTTAGAACAATAAACCCCAGGTTTTAAACCTAGTATAACAAGACCTCATGCCGAATCCCTAGTAGGAACGTTTGTTTGCATCATGTGCATTTTGACTTTGGAGACTCAACACAGGGGTTGGGTCTGTCTAGGACAGGTGCACCCGAAATAAAGAAGACCATCCTGATGCATCTTACTTGCTACTCGTGCATTTATTTGCTTCGGACTTGCATGCTGACCGGCTTATGAATATTGGGAAAAGTTGAGGAAAGAGAAATAGCAGTATGAGAGTTAATCGCCCGTTCTGGAAAAATCCAATGTCCAAATAGTGTCGAAACTCTACCGAATTTTTGAGGAAAGAAAAAAAGGAAAAAGGTTTTTGTTTTCAAAAATAGTTTTATTTGCCAATTAAATAATAATAATAAAAAAGAGTCTTGTTTTCAAAAATAGTTTGTTTTATTCGCCCGAACTACGCTAGTTTGATTCTCACAGGGTGTCAGATACGTAGGCAACCCCCATCGGGTCCAACTTCCTTTTTGCAAAAATAGCCCAGAAGCCCAAAAATTTTACTTTAATTTAAAAATAATTAGGGTGATGCCATTCTTGTCAGAAATAGCCAAATGTCCTTAAAAGGGCGCTGGAAGGCTGTTTTTGCAAGAACAACCACTTTTTGTCACTTTTAAAGGTTTTGGCTGGTTAGCTGACACAACCTTAAAATCTTTGTTTTTGAGGTGCTGAAAGGTCGTGTTGATAAGGCCGGATGTTTTTTGGAAATTTTGAATACGGTCTTTTCTCTTAAGTCAAAATGAGTCATAGTTTTCTTTTAATTAAAATCACCTTAATAAATGTGCAGGATGAGAACAAATCAAAATGAACCTTTCTCAGTCCGTGAAGAGATCCCTTTGGATCTACATATGTGGTGTCATGATTTGGGGGACGACAGCAGGAAAGTTGTGACAAAAGCATTGGGCGGTCTTATTGGGCTTTTGAAGGTTAAGCCCCGAAAAGACGTGATTGAGGCCTTGATACCGTTTTGGGACCCAGCACATAATGTGTTCCACTTTGCGGATTTCGAGTTAACTCCTACACTAGAAGAGATAGCAGGCTATGCCGGTTTCGAAGGGAATCTCAGAAGTCAATACCCGGTAGCACCAAGAACAGTGACCCCCCCACAAATATTTGGACTTTTTAAGCATCAGTCGGTATGTCCGAGATGGAAATCTGGCCAAAGGATTTTGTACCTTATACTTTCTGTATCGATGTTATGGGAATCCCCGTGGCTTTGAAACGCCAGATACTGGTCTTACTCACGCTGGAAATCAAGACAAGTGGGAAGCTCGGAGAGGATTAGCTTTCATAGGGGCGTTCCTGGGTATTTTGGTTTGCCCGAGAAAAGACGGGAACATAGAGATGGGGTTAGTAGGGATAGCTGACTTTATGATGAAAAAGGCAAATGGGACTATAGTGCCGCTGATCTTGACAGAAATTTACCGAGCTCTTACTCGTTGTCGAGAAGGAGCAAAGTTCTTTGAAGGGTGCAATATGCTGTTACAAATATGGATGGAGGAACATCTTTGCCACCGCCTCGGCTACTTGAATTGCGGTATGACTAGCCTCGAGTGCATTGAAAAACATGAAAAGCGAGGAGGGGGTTATGCGTTTCCAGATGGTACGGAAGCATGGCATGCTCATTTGAGATCTTTGACCGCAAATAAGATCGAATGGACATTTGGTTGGCTTTCTGTCGACGAAGTAATCTATATGTCGGCGGAGGTGAGTTTTTTGCTATTGATGGGACTCCGAAGTATACAACCTTATGCTCCACATAGAGTCTTAAGTCAGTTAGGCCGATACCAGACCATCCCGCACAATGAAGATTTGAGTCATCAAGTCATTGAGTTAGTGTCAAAAGCGGCCTTCCCAGAAGAGAAAGTGCGCCGGATTTGGCATAAGTGCAGATTCTTAGGGCCTAACACTCAAGTACGAGACCTATCCAGAGGCGAGGTGGAGCCCAGTTATATTGCTTGGTATGGTAAAAGATCCTGAGTGCAACATGAACCTGACAGGACCGCAAAGAGACCTCATGTCCAGCAATTCACCGACGGAGCTCAGGTGCAATGAGATTGGCTGACCAAAGAAAACGAGTACAGGGCTACCATAAGCAAGTTGGAAAAGTAAGTCAGAGAACTTCAATTCGAGAATAGCTTGCAAGTGGCGGCAGATGAAGGAGAAAAGAAAAGGCTAGCCAAAGAAAACGAAGCCCTTCGAGCTCAAATTCAGAAGTTGGAAGTAGTGGCAGAAAATCCAGTCCGAAGTGACAAAGATGAAAAGCTCATAGATAACCTGAGGCAGAAAGTGAGTGACTATAGTTTCGATTTGAACAAAGCAGAAAGTGAACTAGCCAAGGCTAAAAAATAATTGGCTAAGAACGCAGGCGAACGGGTACACCTGGTTAAGCAGTCGAGAGAAAGGTACGACGATGACGTCGCTGGGTTAAAGAAAAGGGCCATCGGCACGGAAAACAAATGATCAAACAGGAAAAAGACTTCAAAGTTGAAATGGAACATTGTTATACAGCATTGGCGCAGTTAGAATAGATTTGCAACAACTTCAGGAGCAAAATCATGCGACTGAGAAAACTTTGGAAGCTATGGCCCAGCAGATTGGGCGTTTGTTACAAGAAAAAGGTGTCATAAGAGAGAGAATTAGAAACATTGCTGACTACATCGTTATAAAGTGCCAGATCTGTGAGGATATGACTCGCACTACCTTCTTTGCAGCATTAATAAAATTTGTCAAACAGATAATGAGCGACTTGGATCGACTTCAAAGGGAGCTTGCATATAGGCCTGCGGTGAGACCGAATGATGTCCCGCGGGCACCAGGAGCATTGATTTATTCATGATTTGTTCGTTTGAGTCTGCATTTCCCTTTTGTTAGCGTCTATCAGTCATGTTGAGCTTGTATCTTCTTTCTGCTAGAGGTGGGAAAATTATTTTCGAGTCTGTATTTTTTGCTGTTGATGTCTATTTTCGGAGTCTATATTTCATCTTTGCGTCGAAATCTGTTAGTCTTTTGGGAGTTATTAATTTTGAGTTTTGTAATAGGAGCATTTGTTGTTTTTATTTTATTTTATGAAAACTGAAAATCCCAAAAATGTTTTATTTCGCACTTATCTACAAGAACTACGCTTGGTCTGATTCATGCGGGGTCATGATATGTGGGCAATCTCCATAGGATTCGACCGTAACCAAATAAAAGAGAGAAAGAAAGAGCGGAAAAACAAAAGAGAGAAAATAAGAAAATCAAGAGAGAATAGAAACACAGAGAGAACGAAAGGAAGGAAAAAAAAGAAAGAAAAGGGGGAGGTTTGCAATCAAAGGTAAGAAAAGGCTAGAATGACGCATGCAACCGATCAAATACATAATAGAGACGGTTAACTATTTAGGTGCATTCATGCCCAATGTGCGGTGACCAATCTGTTAAAGCCTAATCGCTAACAAGGTTGTTGTTTGATGTATTAAGTCCAGGCAAGTGGTTAGTTGACTGGCATTCTAGCAACTCACTCCTACAACACCCGATCGAAAGACAAGCTGAATATGGTCGACCAAGAACCAGAAACAAGTATTGTTGACCCATCGAAATAGGTGGAAGAAATGGACGTTAATGCGATGAGGGAAGAAATGTATAAGCTGAAGCAGCAGATGGCTGAAATGTACCAAGCTTGGGCGAAGGGGCATCCGCCACCGGTTTATCCCGCCAATCCCGCTTATATCCCACCATCAGCCCAACCTCCGGAGCCTCCCACTGTGAACTCATCTCCAGCCTTCCCCCTCTACCAACAATGCCATGGCACCACTTCCCATACTTCTCAAGCTCCACCACTCAAACAAGTCCCATACCCTCCTCCACCAATTACACCTATTTTTGTGGCACCTCCACCTGCTACATTACACCGATCTTCCAATGAACCCCTGTTCCAAACTCACGACAACCAGTACTATCCCTCTGAAACCCACCTTTAAAGTTCTAGAGCCATATCCTTACACTTCTCATCTTGATATCTCGGCAGAGACCGAGAAACCACCTAAAAACCCCAAGCATGAAGAGATGATCAGAAAGGTCAAAAGCTTAGAGCAATCGTTCCGAGATATGAGGGGGCTGGGAGCTCAAGTGAGTGTGGCCTATACGGATTTATGCTGTTCCAGATGTTCAGTTGCCAGCAGGGTTCAAAATGCCCAAGTTTGATCTGTACGATAGGCATGGTGACCCGGTAGCACACTTAAGAGGGTTCTGTAGCAAGATGAGAGGAGAAGGTGGAAGAGATGAATTGCTGATGGCGTTTTTCAGCTAAAGTTTGAGTGGGTCGGCGCTAGAATGGTACACCAGACAAGATCATAGCCGGTGGTACACATGGGAAAATTTGGCCCAAGCCTTCGCCTGTCATTTTCAGTACAACCTCGAAATTATCCCAGATCGTTTGTCATTGACAAAGCTGGAAAAGAAGCCCAGAGAGAGCTTCAGGGAATATGGATTCCGCTGGAGAGAGCAAGCAGCGAGGATTGACCTCCGATGAAAGAAAGCGAGATGGTTGATTATTTCTTGCAGGCTTTGGAGCCCACTTATTTTGGTCATTTGGTGTCAGCAATGGGCAAGTCCTTTAATGAAGTTGTGAAAATAGGAGGCATGGTTGAAGACGGACTCAAGTCCAACAAGATCATGAGTTATTCCGCAATCAAGGCGACCACTTAGGCCATTCAAAACGGTACTGGGGGTGTGCTCGTGAAGAAGAAGAAGGAGGATATTGCAACAATTGAGTCGGGAGATTGGGTTGGATCCAGGAACCTTCCACGTTACCACAACCAGCCTCGACCCTATCCCCTAACTTACCCCCACACTCCGTATAGCCCACCATAACACTACTACCCACCCCCAGATCCCCATTTTTCTGTCCATCACGCACAAACCTATACCCAACCTCCTGCTCACTCACAATGGCATGCACCAGCTCCACAAATCCCATACCAAGCTCCATAAAATAACTATCCATCCCCAAAAGCCTACAGAAACCCTCCTGGAACGGGTTTTCGACCCAATCAAACTTTTAAGAATGAGAGTCTACATAAGCAGAAGACTTTCACCCCATTGGGAGAATCCTATACTAGTCTATTCCACAGGCCGAGACAGTTGGGTCTGTTGAATCCGATCGAGGCCAAAATGTCGAATCCCCTTCCTAGAAATCTTGACCGCTTGGTGAGTTGTGAGTATTGTTCGGGGGCCCCGAGACATGACACAAAGAAGTGTTGGAAACTGAAAACAATTGTATAAAAGCTTATTGATGCTCATCGGATCGAGGTTCAGGCCCCAGAAGCACCAAATATCAATCAGAATCCGCTGCCAGCTCACCACGAGACCCATATGATTGAGTTGATACACAAGGGAGGGGAGCCTAAGAAACCCTCGCAGACGGTGATGATGATCTGTTCCAGTGAAACCAGACCCAAGGAAAGGGTAACCAGTGGGAAATCAGTGGTCTAGTTAAAAGGGGTAAATAACAAGCCAGCTGTGGTAGCCGGGAAAGGGTCGTCAAACGCTGACATAGTGAAACTAGAGAAAGCTAAAGTGGTGGTATCAAGGGTTATAAGTAAACCTGTTGTGGTCGTGAAGGGTGCTCGTACAGAGCCTGTTATTATAAAACCAGTAACTCAGCTTCCAGTGATCAACAGCAAGGCGGTCCCGTGGAATTATGAACGAGTGACAGTAACTTACCAAGGGAAAGAGGTTAAAGAAGAAGTGTGTGAGACCCATGGTTTAACTCGATCGAGGAGATGCTTTTCCCCCGAAGAGTTGAGAAAAGCTAAGACCTCAAAAGATAATCCAGTGTTGGTGAAGAAAGCGGTGACTGAGGAAGAAGCAGAAGAATTTCTGAGGAAGATGAAAGTGTAAGACTATTCCATTGTGGAACAGTTAAGGAAGACACCAGCTCAGATCTCACTCTTGTCATTATTGATCCATTCAGACGAACATCGTCGTGCTTTGATGAAGATCTTGAATGAAGCCCACGTTCCTGACAAAATCTCAGTAAACCACTTGGAAAAGATAGCTAACAAGATATTTGAGGTAAACAGAGTCACTTTTTCTGATGATGAGTTGCCCGTGGAGGGTACCGAGCATAATAGAGCCCTCTATCTGACGGTGAAATACAAAGATTCCGTGGTTACTCGGGTACTGGTTGACAATGGGTCTAGCACAAACATTTGTCCTCTCTCCACCTTGAACAAGCTGCAAGTGGAGGATGAAAGAATTCACAAGAACGGTATTTGCGTTCGGGGATTCGACGGTGGGGGTAAGGATTCAGTCGGGGACATAGTGCTTGAGCTCACAATAGGGCCAGTTGAATTTACTATGGAATTCCAGGTGCTCGATGTGGCTGTTTCGTACAATCTGCTATTGGGACGACCCTGGATCCATGCTGCCAAAGCAGTCCCGTCTACTCTGCATTAAATGGTCAAGTTTGAATGGGATCAACAGGAAATTGTTGTACATGGCGAAGATAATTTGTGTGTGCCCAACGGTGCCATTGTTCCGTTCATAGAGATTGACGATGATAAGGGACAATGGGTTTATCAGGTTTCCGGCACAGTATCGGTAGAGAAAATTCCGGAAGGAAAGTGCGTGCCAACTCCAAAGATGGCTGCGGCATCAGTCATGGTGACTGTTGAAATGTTGAAAAATGGTTTCGTACCAGGCAATGGTTTGGGTGCGTCTCTGCAAGGTGTTGTGCAACCAGTTTCTCTTCTAAATAATCTGGATACTTTTGGTCTGGGGTTCAAGCCTACCATTGCAGACGTGAGAAGAGCTAGAAAAATGAAACAGAAAGCATGGGCATTGCCACAGCCAATCCCGCGTCTGTCTAGATCATTCGTCAGGCCGGGTATCAGAAAGCAACTGCTGTCAAAGGTTCCTGGACCACTGATTGGTGCCGATGGAGATTTGGAGAAGGGGTTCGAAAGGTTATTCGCCGAGGTTAACATGGTTTAGGCTAGGGAAGGGTCCAGCAGGGCAGATGTTCAATTCGTGGGACCACGTGCAAAAGTCAACAACTAGGAAGCTACTCCTCTTTCTATCCGGAGGGAGCCTTGGTAGTGGGTTTTGATTTTCTTTTAGTTGTCTGGATTATTCCAGGGTCTATAATTCAGATATTATGTTCCGTCCAGTTGGATGTGTTAAAACCCTGTTGTCTTTATATTCAATAAAATGTAATTGTTCCTTTTCCTTCATTTCTTCTAATTTTATTTTTGTTTTCTTCTTTTGTACAGTTCTTTTTATGCTGATATTAATGACATGACATACATGAGAAATCTTCGGCCCAGTTTTAAAAGCCAATCTAACTCTGAAATAATAATACAAGAAATTGAGTGTGATGACGAGTTGGAACTTGAGGATGATGAGGCCTATGAAGAAATTAGTAAGGAACTAAGTCATTTTGAGGAAAAGCCCAAACCTAATTTGAATGACATAGAAGCAGTTAATCTAGGGGACCAAGAAATTGTCCATGAAACTAAAATAAGTGTCCATCTGGAACCTCAACTCAGGGAAGAGATAATTAAAGCACTGTTCGAATACAAAGATGTTTTTGCATGGTCTTATGACGACATGCCGGGTCTAAGCACTGATTTAGTGGTTCACAAGTTGCCCACTGACCCGATATTCCCTCTTGTCAAACAGAAGCTGAGAAAGTTCAAAACAGATATGAGTGTAAAGATCAAGGAAGAGGTCACCAAGCAGTTTGATGCCAAAGTCATTCGGGTCACCCGATATCCCACATGGTTAGCCAATGTTTTGCCTATACCGAAGAAGGATGGCAAGACCAGGGTGTGTGTTGACTATCGGGATCTCAACAAGGCAAGTCCAAAAGACAATTTCCCGTTGCCGAACATCCATATCTTGATTGATAATTGCGCCAAACATGAGATTGGTTCTTTTGTGGATTGTTACGTGGGTTATCATCAGATCTTAATGGACGAGGAAGATGTAGAAAAGACGGCATTCATCACACCGTGGGGAACGTACTGCTATCGGGTCCTGCCATTTGGTTTGAAAAATGCTGGGGCAACCTAAATGAGGGCAATGACAACAATATTCCATAATATGATACACCAGGAAATCGAGGTGTACGTGGATGATGTGATCGTGAAGTCTAGAAAGCAGTCTAACCATGTCAGGGATCTGAGGAAGTTCTTCCAAAGACTTCGCAAGTACAATCTCAAGCTTAATCTTGCAAAGTGTGCTTTTGGGGTGCCGTCTAGAAAGTTGTTGGGGTTCATAGTCAGCCGCTGGGGTATTGAATTGGACCCATCGAAAATCAAGGCCATCCAGGAATTGCCACCTCCGAATAACAAGACCGAGGTGATGAGTTTGTTGGGAAGATTGAATTATATCAGTAGGTTCATCGCTCAGCTCATGATAACTTGTGAGCCTATCTTCAAACTATTAAAGAAAGATGTTGTGGTTAAGTGGATAGATGAATGTCAGGAGTCGTTTGACAAGATAAAAGGGTATTTGTCAAATCCATCCGTGTTGGTCCCGCCAGAACCAGGGCGACCTTTGATTCTATATTTGACGGTTTTGGACAATTCATTCGGCTGTGTATTGGGTCAACATGATATCACTAGCAAGAAGGAGCAGGTCATTTATTATCTTAGCAAGAAATTCATGCCGTATGAGGTTAAGTATACTCATCTTGAGAGGACATGTTGCGCCCTGACTTGGGTGGCGCAGAAGCTGAAACATTATTTGTCATCTTACACTACCTATCTCATATCTCACTTGGATCCATTGAAGTATATCTTTCAGAAGCCTATGCCCACAGGGAGGCTTGCAAAGTGGTAGATCCTGCTCACAGAGATTGACATGTCTACGTGACTCGAACTGCAATGAAATCACAGGCCTTGGCGGACCATTTGGCCAAGAACCCGATTGATGAAGATTATGAACCTTTGAAAACTTATTTTCCTGATGAAGATGTGATGCACATTGATGAGTTGGAATAAGTCGAGAAGCCTGGATGGAAACTTTTCTTTGATGGAGCCGCAAACATGAAGGGCGTGGGAATAGAAGCAATACTTATTTCTGAAACAGGGCAACAATACCCTGTTACGGCTCAACTTCGTTTTTACTTTACCAACAACATGGCTGAGTACGAGGCATGTATTCTGGGTTTGAGGTTAATTGTGGATATGGGTGTCCAGGAAGTCTTGGTCTTGGGTGACTCGGACCTCCTGGTGCACCAAATTCAGGTAGAATAGGAAACACGGGATTTGAAACTCATACTGTACAGACAATGTTTGCATGATCTTTGTCAATGGTTTTAGTCGATAGAATTCATGCATATCCCAAGGATCTATAATGAAGTTGCCGATGTTTTGGCTACTCTGGCGTCAATGTTACATCATCCAGATAAGGCTTATGTAGACCCTCTACAAATTCAGGTCGGCGATCATCATGCTTACTATAATATGGTAGAAGAAGAACTTGATGGGGAGCCATGGTTCCACGATATCAAAGAATACCTCCGGATGGGGGTATATCCGGTACAGGCCACAAGTGATCAGAAAAGAACAATTCGACGTTTGGCAAGCAGATTTTTCCTCAGTGGAGGGGTGTTATACAAAAGAACTCCAGATCTTGGATTGCTAAGATGCGTAGATGCTAGACAGGCCACAACTATCATGACTGAGGTACACTCCGGAGTTTGTGGACCGCATATGAGTGGGTACGTTCTGGCAAAGAAGATTCTCCGAGTAGGTTATTACTGGCTCACTATGGAGCGGGATTGCATCAGTTTTGTGCCTAAATGTCATCAGTTCCAAGTGCATGGAGATTTGATTTATTCTCCACCATCTGAATTACATACAATGTCTGCACCATGGCCTTTTGTTGCTTGGGGCATGGATGTCATTGGGCCAATCGAGCTAGCAGCATCAAACGTACACAGGTTTATTCTGGTAGCCATTGATTATTTCACTAAGTGGGTTGAAGCAAAAACGTTCAAATCTGTGATCAAGAAAGGAATGGTAGACTTTGTGTATTCAAATATCATCTGTCGGTTTGGGATTCCGAAGGTAATCATCACGAACAATGGCGCTAATCTCAACAGTCATCTAATGACGGAGACATGTCACCAGTTTAAGATTATACATCGCAATTCCACCCCATATCGCCCTAAGGCGAATGGAGCAGTCGAGGCAGCCAACAAGAATATAAAGAAGATACTTCAAAAAATGGTGGAAGGTTCTAAAAAGTGGCATGAAAAGTTGCTGTTTGCATTGCTGGGTTATCGCACTACTGTCCGTACTTTAGTAGGGGCCACTCCTTATTTGTTGGTGTATGGCACGAAGGCGGTGATACCCACAGAAATTGAAATCCTATCCCTTCGGATTGTCGCTGAGGTAGAAATTGATGACGTTGAATGGGTCAAAACCCATTTGGAACAATTAAGTCTGATTGATGAAAAGAGATTGGCAGCAGTGTGTCACGGCTTATTGTACCAATAGAGAATGGCAGGGGCATATAACAAGAAGGTACATCCATGGAAGTTTGAAGTGGGTCAGTTAGTGTTGAGACGTATTTTACCTCATCAGGCTGAAGCAAAAGGAAAATTCGCCCCAAACTGGCAGGGGACATTTGTTGTATCCAGAGTATTTTCCAATGGCACATTGTATTTGACAGATGTAGAAGGGAAATATATAGAAATGGCTATCAATTCTGATGCAGTCAAAAGATACTATGTATGATTTCTTCCTTTGATTGTACTTGTTTGTATTTGGCATATTTTGAAGATTGAAATGATGAAGGCGTTTTGTTCTGCTATCCAAACACTTTATCCTTTGTTACCCCCTTTTTGAGCCTTATTTATTTTCTTTCATACCCCTCTTTCGGGATCAGTAGCGAATATCAGAAACACAAGTGTGAAAGATAAGAAAAGGAAGAAAAGAAAAAGAGAAAGAAAAGAATGGAAAAAGAAGAAAAAAAGAAGAAAAAGGAAAAGAAGAGAAGAAAGAGGAAAAGAGAAAAGAAGAAGAAAAACAACAAAAAGGAGGAGAGAGAAGCAAAAAGAGAAAGAAAAGAAAAAGAAAAGAGAAAATCACAACAACAAAGTAATTCCTATGGCATGAACTACGTTCAACCTAATTCCTTTTAAGGATACGTAGGCAGCCTCACGGTTCGGTCTCATCAAAACAAAAATCCAAAAATCCCCAAGCAAGAAACTGGGGCAGAAGTCGTGGTTGTTGTGGGAAACCTGATTCCAAAAGTTGTAATTCTAACCCAGCTGAATTGTTTTGAGCCTTTTATGCCCTTTCTTTGTTTTGAGTACCAATTAAATTTAGCTTTCAAATTCTTTGTTTTGTCTATTTTGAAGTCAGGAGCCCGCTTGGAGAGCAGGGAATACATTCAAGTTTAGCAGTCAGGAGCCCGCCTGGAGAGCAGGGAATACATTTCAAGTTGAAGTCAGGAGCCCGCCTGGAAAGCAGGGAATACTTTCAAGTCAGCAATCAGGATCCCGCCTGGAGAACAATGGAGTACAATTTAAGTTTCAAGTTTTTAAATTCTTTGTTTTGTTTAATGTGATCCATTTTACACTTACATCTGTGCCCAGCCACCAAACTGGGGCAGAAAAGTTTTCCTTGTTTTGTCTATGTTGAAGTCAGGAGACCGCCTGGAGAGTAGGGAATACATTTCAAATGCAGTAGTCAGGAGCCCGCCTGGAGATCAGGGAATACTTTCAAGCCAGCAATCAGGATCCCGCCTGGAGAACAAGGGAGTACAATTCAAGTTTTAGCTTTCAAGTTCTTATCGATATTTGGTAATGTGGTCAATTTTACACTTACATTTGTGCCCAGCCACCAAACTGTGGCAGAAATTTTTTCCTTGTTTTGTCTATGTTGAAGTCAGGAGCCCGCCCGGAGAGCAGAGAATACATTTCAAGTTAACAGTCAGGAGCCCGCCAGGAGAGCAGGAAATACATTTCAAGTCAGCAGTCAGGAGCCCGCTTGGATAGCATGGGAATACATATCAAGTTCAGCAGTTAGGCACCCACCTGAAGAAGGGGAAAACAACTCAGTTTACAATTCAAGAGGGCAACAAACGGATGTTTCCGAGAGAATGGAGGATAAAAAGGCAACAAGCAACACAAGAGCAAGCTTAAAGCTATAGATAGGACTTTTGTAATCCATAGACCATAGTCTAGTCTAGCTTCTTGTTTTATTTTGACATGGTGTAATAATGGGGTTTAGTAAGTAGTAGTAGCAGCAACAACAACAGTGGAAGCCCAGCTTCATGGTAGTCCCAGCTGCCAAACATTCCTGAACTACACTGACATGATTCCTTTTTAGCCAAGGATATGTAGGAAACCTCGGAAGCAGGGTGCGGTCAAATCTTTCAAAAAATGCCTCCCACGGAGTATTCAAACGGGCAAAAATCGCTCGTATCCACTCACTTATCTTTGCACGAAAACTCTTCGTGTTTCCGGGCAAAGAGGGGCAGCTGTGAGCACGTGATTTTTGCCCTATATGAATTACTCCCATAAATTCAAAACAAAACAATTTCTTTTCATTATTTGCAATTTTGTGGATTTTGTGGCATTTTCTGTTAATTGTTTGCATTTGTCTGCGCATTTTCATTTTTGTTTAATTAATGAAAAATACAAAAATATGCTGCATTTGCATTTATAATCTAATTTTGCATTCTTGAATTAATTAGTAATTTAGTTTTTTATAAAAATGGAAAGATCACAAAAAATAACTTATTTTGCATTTTTAAATTTTAGTTTTGAATTTTGGTGGTTTTCCCTTTATTTGGTATTTAATTAGTTGTGGTAATTATTACTTAGGGTTGATTAATTTAATTTGGTAGCATAATTTGATTTAAGAGAGTAATTTAGGTGTTATTTTTAATTTTTCTTGAAAAAAAAGAAGAGAAAAGGGAAAAGAATTTTGGAAAAATAAAAAGAAAAAGAGAAAAATTTGATTTAAAGAGGATCAGGGTTTTGGGCCAAAATTAGCTCGTTTTACCCCAGCCCAATTAAAATTCCCAAAAGCCTCCCCGTCTGAGCTCAATACCCGCGCCCCAGCCCGGTTCAGACCCCTCACTCACCAAACGACCCCGTTTAGTTTAAGTCTAATCTGGACCGTCGAGGTTAGTCGATCTGACGGTCCAGAACTAACCTCGTCTGATATATAAATGTCCAAACGCCCCCTATCCCTCACTCATCTTCTTCACCCTTTAGAACTCCCTTACCCCTAACAAACCCTAGCAACACCGCCCTAGCCCGGCGGCGCCGGCTCCAAACACCACCAAAATCACACCACTGAACCACCATGGCTCCCTCTTCCCCAATCCGGCACCATTTCCCCTCGAATCACCCTAATCCTTTTCGAATCTTAAATCGAAGATCAGAGCGCTAAAATCCCAAGACCCCAAATCGTTGAGTTGATGAAATTTTTGAGGCCGAAATCGATCTTAATCGTGTATTTTCGCTTGAGAACATACAATTAAGGCCTGCTTCGGTAAAAAAAAATCAAAGATTCCTTTAAAAGTTGTCAAGATTTTACCCGCCTGGTTTTAGGCATGTTCAGTTTCATTTCTTTCCTTTCATTTTTTTTTCTCTCTCTTCTTCTTCTTTTTGTTTCATTTAAAGTCCTAGTCTTCATCTCCTTTTACTACATTTTTTTAAAATTAGTTCTGTTTATGTGTTTTAAAATCAAAGTTGTTCGTGCATGTCATTTAATTTCTTTGTTCTGTGTGTTATTTCATTTTTTTTTAAGTTTTCAAAGAAAGGAAATATGAATTTCTCTCGGGCAATTCTGTCTAGCCCAACGATTCTATATGGGCTCTGTTAGACGGAGGCCCAGGAGAAAGGATTCAGCCCGGTCTGGTTTGAACCATTGGGTTAATTTGACCCATTGGTTTCCTAAGAAAAACGGGGGGTCTAGGGGGTTATTTTAGGAATTCTAAGTTGGGGAATCTTCAATAACTGAACAAGGAAGCTTCTTAGAAGCTGGGGTTGGGACTTGCGTGAAAACCTGATTTTTAAGTTAAGGATTAAATAGCAAAAACGAAAACTTCAGAAGGGAAAAAGTGCAAAAACTGATCTCATTATGGCTGCCCTAGTAGCTTGCCTATAAAAGCATTGTTACTTGAGGCTCAATTCAGAGATGAGGGAGCTGAAATTCAGAAAAAGGCAAAACGGCTGAAAATTAGTGTAAAATTACTGTTTCATTGAAATTCACTCAGTAATTCCTTCAGTTTTCAAATCTTGAAAAGAGTTTCTGATTGATATAGTCTTAAAATGGTCTGAGATTGGGTGTTTGAGGTTTAATTTTGAAGTTGTTTTGGGTATTGTTCGAGTGGGATTGTCTTCCATTTATTTTCAAGTTCATCTTGGTTGAGCTGGTGTTGCTGGTATTGGCATGCTACTGTTCTGTTGCTGATTCTCCATTTTTCTGCTTTTATTTTCGAATTCCAGGTACAAGTACTGAACCCTTCATGATGTAAGGCTTGATTCAAGGATGAAATGGAAGCACCATCGTGCTTTAGTTCTCTGTTTCTTTGCTTGATGTTTATATTCCCTCATTTATTCATAGTATAGCCCTAGTTAAATTCCCTTTAAGTAATCGAATTCTCATGCTGTAATTAGTTGTGAACTGTGGAGACTATGACATATTTGGATCTTGCTGTTTATTTAGCTTTAGTGTTATAGGTCAATTTTGCAATCCTTGTTATCTGTATGTAGAAGTTATTGGGAAATTGTTAGGTTCCATTACTGTCAGCATGTGTAAGCTTGAAATTCATATAGCAATTTGGTCGAACCTTAATAATTGAGCTATGTTGTTCACAAAGTATGGAAATCATCAGTGATTTAATTTATAAGGGTATTGTTTCCGGTCAAGTGTCTTCAAGGTTGCTTCATGTTTAAATGTTAGTTTAGGTTTAAAAGTTTGAAATATTATGCGAGCATGAAAGTGATTAAGGTGTGTTTGGTGCAAGTAATAACCCTGTGGTGAATGGATGCTTCAGTAGTCAGTGGCCATAGCTTCAGTTTTGTGGTCATTCGATTCGAGTGTGGAAATCTGCAAATTTTTAAAGTTCAGTCGTTCATGTATTTTTTAGTTTGAAAACTATCCTCCTACGACTGTTTGGACTCGATCCTCTGATCTCTTCCTCACTCGACTTGGGCATGATTTTGTTCGAATTGGGCCTGCCTCAAGCCCAATATTAATTCCAGCCTGGCATGCTAAGGCCTGACCGTCTTCAGCTATTGGGGGGCCTCTATCTTGCACACATTTTATATGGACTGGGTTCCTTTGGGTTTATGAATTGAAATAGTAACCGGTCCACTAATGATTAAATATAGTAGGCTTTGGACTTTTCTAAAATTAGATATTAGGATTTCAATAAGATGTTTTAGATTACTGTTAGGTTTTGCATTTCTTTAATCAAGTTCAAATAAATCGAGTCGTGCCATTCAACGAATTTACCATGGCCCTCGCAAAGCTGCAAATGCGTAGTTGCTTTAGGCGCGTTATTTTAATAAATTATTTCCTTAAACTCGGGTGTGCATTTCATGTGACCCAACTCCAAATCTTAATAACGTTAAATAAAATGTGTCTCGGACAGCGGGTGCATTTCATGTGGCATGGTCCAAAGACGTGTTTTAGATGACGTTGAAATCTTCTTTAAAATAATTAAAAGCGGTTAAGGGTTTAAAATCTGCACACAAGTTCATAATTGATTAAAAGCAGATAATTAAGCCGATTATAACAGTTGAGCGACCGTGCTAGAACCACGGAACTCGGGAATGCCTAACACCTTCTCCCGGGTTAACAGAATTCCTTACTCAGATTTCTGGTTCGCGGACTGTTACACAGAGTCAGTATTTTCCTTGATTCGGGATTCAACCGGTGACTTGGGACACCATAAATCTCCCGAGTGGCGAGTTTGAATCTTTATTAGCATTGACAGTTTTAGACAAGATACTCTTAATTTCTCTATTGGATACTTCCACTTGGCCACTAGCTTGAGGATGATAGGGGGTCGAAACCTTATGATTGACACCGTACTTAGAAAGCAACGTGTCGAAAGCCTTGTTGCAAAAGTGAGACCCCCCATCACTAATGATAGCACGAGGAGTGCCAAACCTTGTGAAGAAACTCTTTTTCAAAAATGCCACAACACTCCGGACTTGATTGTTGGGCAAAGCCACGACTTCAACCCACTTTGAGACATAGTCCAAGGCCACGAGAATGTAAGTGTTCCCACAAAAGCTCACAAAAGGACCCATGAAATTGATGCCCCAAACATCAAAAATATCCACTTCGAGAATTGTATTGAGGGGCATCTCATCCCTTTTAGAAATTCTACAGGCTCTTTGGCATTCATCACATCTCTTGACCACATCACCCGTATCTTTAAACAAGGTAGGCCAATAAAATCCGCAACTAAGCACTTTAGAAGTCGTTCTCACCCCGCCACGATGACCACCATAGGGAGAGGAATGGCAAGCCTCCAAAATACCCAATTGTTCCTCCTCCGGGACACATCGTCGAATCACACCATCGGTGCAAATTTTAAACAAATATGGCTCGTCCCAATAAAAATCCAAGCTATCCCGCTTGAGCTTCTTCCTTTGTTTGGAAGAGAGCTCACATAGGATGATTCTGGTAACAGATAATTTGCGACATCGGCGAACAACGACATTCCATTTATTGACACCGCAAGGAGTTTCTCATCGGGAAATGCATCGTTTATCTCAAGGCCATCACAAGGCCTCCCCTCCTCCTCCAAACGGGACAAGTGGTCCGCCACTTGATTGTCACTCTCTTTTCGGTCAACAATTTCCAAATCAAACTCTTGGAAAAGTAATACCTATCTCATCAATCTTGCCTTTGAGTCTTTCTTGGTCATCAAATACCTAAGGGCGGCATGGTCGGTATGAACTATAACTTTTGCCCCCATAAGGTAAGGTTGGAACTTTTCCATAGCAAAAACAATAGCCAATAACTCCTTCTCGGTGACTGTGTAGTTCCTTTGAGCCTCATTCATTGTCTTGCTTGCATAGTAAACCGGATGGAACATTTTGTTGATCCTTTGTCCCAAAACAGCCCCAAACGCAACATCACTAGCATCACACATGAGCTCAAAAGGCAAGCTCCAATTTGGTGCGGTAATGATGGGGGTAGAAGTCAACTTTTAAGAAGCTCGAATGCTTGCATACAACTCTCATCGAACAAGAACTTTGCATCTTTCTCTAGCAATTTGCACAACGGATGTACCACTTTAGAAAAATCCTTTATGAACCTCCGTTAGAAACCCGCGTGCCCAAGGAAACTCCTCATCCCTTTGACAGAAGTAGGGGGAGGGAGCCTCGAAATAACCTCAATCTTGGCCTTATCAACTTCAATTCCTTGCTTCGAGATCTTGTGACCCAACACTATACCTTCTTCTACCATAAAATGACACTTTTCCCAATTGAGAACAAGGTTGGTGTCTTCACATTGGGCCAACACTCTATCCAAGTTTACCAAGCAATCCTCAAAATAATTCCCAACCACGCTAAAATCATCCATGAAGACCTCCAAGATATCCTCCACCATGTCGGTGAAAATATCCATCATGCAACATTGTAAAGTCGCCGGAGCTTTACACAATCCAAATGGCATTCTAGAGAAAGTGAATGTACCATAAGGACATGTAAAAATGGCCTTCTCTTGGTCCTCCAGGGCAATTAGAATTTGATTGTACCCCGAGTAACCATACAGAAAGCAATAGAAAGCCCAGCCCGCAAGACGATCAAGCATTTGGTCAAGGAATGGCAATGGGAAATGATCTTTTCTAGTCACCTTGTTTAGCTTCCGGTAATCCATACAAACTCTCCACCTGGTGACCGTTCTAGTGGGAATGAGCTCATTGTTGTCATTGGTCACCACAGTCATACCACCCTTCTTCGGCATACATTGCACCAGAGAAGTCCACAAACTGTCAAAAATAGGATAAACCACCCAAGCATCTAGCCACTTGATAACCTCTTTCTTCACCACCTCTTGCATCGCCTCATTTAGTCTTCTTTGATGCTCCAAGGAAGGCCTTGCATCCTCCTCCAAAATGATCTTATGCATGCAAAATGCAGGGCTTATACCCCGAATATCGGCTAATGTCCATCCAATCACCTTTTTCCGCTTTTGAAGTACCGCCAAAGTGGCGTCAACCTGCATGTTAGTTAAGCAAGATGAAAGAATAACAGGTAAAGTGGAATTTGAAACCAAGAATTTATATCTGAGGTGTGGAGGAAGTGGCTTCAACTCCAACACCGGTGGCTCCTCAATCGATGGCTTTGTTGGTGGAGTTTTGCGGTTTTCAAGATCCAAATATAGCTTCCTAGGCTCATATGAATATGATCATACCATGCAATGCATTCACGCACTCCACTCTACTAGCATCATCATTAATATCCATATTAAGAAGCACAGCCTCAAGGGGATCTTCAACATGGATCATGGAACTTGTGTCATCCACTATACAGCTGTGACAATGTCCACAAATGAACACACCTCCGTGCTATTGGGTTGTCTCATTGATTTGCAAACATGGAATACCACCTTCTCATCCCCCACTCGAAAAGTCAACTCACCCGCTTCAACATCAACCAATGCCTACCCCGTAGCGAGGAAAGGTCTACCAAGAATAATCGTCACTTCAAAGTCCACCTCACAATCTAATATGACAAAGTCGGCCGGCAATATAAACTTATCCACCCAGACAAGTACATCATCAATTATGCCCAAAGGTCACTTCATCGATCGATCCCTTTGAAGTCTCATTGAGGTAGGTCAAAGTTATCCAATTCCCAAAGTCTTGAAGAACGAGTACGGCATCAAATTAATGCTAGCCCCCAAGTCACAAAGGGCCTTTGCAAAATCCGCACTCCCAATGGTGCAAGGAATGGTGAAAGCACCGGGATCTTTAAGCTTCATGGCCATTGAATGCACTATAGCACTAACTTGGTGAGTCATCTTTATAGTCTCACAATCCATAAAACGCTTCTTTGTGACCAAGTCTTTCATGAATTTTGCATAGCCTGGAATTTGTTCAAGTGCCTCCACCAATGGCACATTTATAGATAAACTCTTCATCATATCAATGAACTTTTTAAACTGATTATCATTCTTCTGCTTCGCGAGCCTCTGAGGAGAAGGTGGAGGTGGCCTTGGCAAAGGAGCCTTGGCCTTTGGTACAACCGGCTCGGGCATGTCAATCACGTGTTCCCTAGACGGGTTCATGACATCTTGATTCTCTACCTCGGCTTCATCATCAATATCAATCCGCACATCATTGTTCACATTCTCTTCAACCACATCTATAACACCCAAAGGTACATTATCATCACGCAACTCAACATCTTCATCCATAACTTGCTTTTGCTTTGAGGCATTCAAATCACTGCCTCTCCCACTTCTTGTTGTAACTGCCATCACATGATTGTTATTTCCACCCTTCGGGTTCACTACCGTATCACTTGGTAGAGCACCCTTGGGATGAGTATTCAATGCTTGAGAGATTTGGCCTAATTGCACCTCTAAGTTCTGGATAGATGTATTATGAGAAGCCAAATGGGCATCGAAATCTTGGTTCTTTTTCATCATTTGCTCGAACATGCTTTCAATTCTTCCCATATCACCTCCGAAAGAACTAGGACCTTGAGAAGGGAAAGGGGATGGATTGCTTGGTTGTTAATACATTGGGGGCCTTTGAAAGCCTTACCCCCGGTTGCCTTGGTTCCCGCTATTGTTCCACCCTCCTTGATTGTTGTTGTTGCTCCAATTATTGTTGTTCCCATTCCAATTGCCTTGATTACCCCAATTGTTGTTTTGATTGTTGTTGTTCCAATTGCCACCACCTTGTTATTGGTTGTTGTTATTCCAATTACCTCCGCCTTGTTGTTGATTACCCCAATTTCCTTGAGGTTGCCATTGTTAGTTGGATGAGTTGCTTCTATTACCTTGATAGTTGTTGACATATTGAACCTCTTCACTTTGGTCATCATAACACTCATTTGAAAACCCACTACCATCATTGTCATATTGTTCAAAATTCCCTTGAGATTGATGCCCTCTTTGCCTTCTCTTAAGCATAGTGACACCTTCCATTCGTTGACTTGGCGTGGATTTTGGATTTGTTGTAACTGCGCCTTCGCCAGTTGATTCATAGTTGTTGTAAGCTTGGAAATAGTTTGGCCATAATCGTGCAATTCCTTGTGCAAATGGATGACCGTGGGGTCACATTGGGGCACATTTGCTCGGCTTTGCCATGCCGAAGAGGTGTTCGGCATTTTATCAAGTACATCACATGCCTCTTGGTAAGAAAGTTTCATAAAGTTCCCTCCAGCCAATTGGTTCACAATGCATTGAATTGTGGTGTTGATGCCCCGATAAAAGGTTTGTTGAATCATAGCCTCGGTCATGTCGCTATTAGGGCACTCTTTCACCATTGTTCTATATCTTTCCCATATCTCGTGCAAAGGTTCCGTTGGCTCTTGCTTGAAGGCTAGAATTTCATCTCGAACAACCGCCATATGACTTAGAGAAAAGAACTTGGCAATAAATTTTTCCGCCAATTCATCCAATGTTGTAATAGAATGATTGGAGAGCCTTTCTAACCAATCCAATGCTTTACCCCGAAAAGAGAACTGGAAAAGCCTCAATCTCAACGCATCCTCGGACACGTTTGTCTGAGAGCTACCCCAGCATGTATCCACGAACCCCTTCAAGTGCTTGTAGGCATTTTGATCGGAGCCGCCTGTGAAATACCCTCTTTGCTCGATCAAGGTCAACATAACATTTGTGATTTGAAAGTTCCCCGCCCGGATTCGGGGAGGAACAATAGCACTAACGTATCCTTGATTTGGTAAAACTCTAGGGGCCACTCTCGGCGGTGGCAGAGGAGGGTCTGGAATATTGTTGTTCTCATTTGCATTTACATTGGCATTTCGGCCTCTCCGTGGAACTTGAGGTAAGACCTTATCTTGTTCTAGATCCTCTACCTCCTCCCCCGCTATCACATTGCCGAGAGGGTCATTTGCATTAAGAGACATTTGTACCTGATTGATCGACAAACAAAATTAGTAAACAAGAAGGAAAGAGAAGCAAAACACAAAACTAAATAAACAGATTGTCAACACCGTAAGCTCCCCAGCAATGGCACCAAAAAGTGATCGCTGCCAACTCGACGCTACACTAAGGTAGGAAGAGTGGGTCGCAATAGCTTTTACCCGATATGAGGGTCAGGATCGATTTCCTCAGGGAGCTAGTAGTGGAGTTGGATTGTCTGTCTAGCCTAGAGATGTGTTTGTACTCCTAATGTCACTTCAAACATTTTTAGGTTTTCGAATTATAACTATTTTTATAAAACTATTGATTAACACTAAATTTTGCTATGAGAATATTGCTAAGTTGTATCTAATGGGAAGAAAGGCACTAGGGTCGTGACACCACCTAGGTGGCTAATTGACGGGTAGATGTTACTAAGGTTTGATTGACATAATTGGGGCTTATGCTATAATCATTGCACAATTTTACCCACTCTCACACCTCTCAGTAGAGAGAGTAATTTTGCCCAATTGGCTCTCTTGATACCAAATGGGTAGGCAAATTAGACCAAGCAACTAGGGTTCAAGTAGGGTAATTACTCTCTCGAGGTTTAACCCGTTAATTGGGACTATCATTTCTCATGAGTCCATTCCAATTCCTTGTTGGGTCAATTTTGGGGTCATAGACTCTCTTTCTCAAGAAGAGTTAAACCCACAAAGCTTGAATCAGTGTTTGCAACCACCAATTCTAGATTAAAATATAAAATCAACCCAAATAGCAAACACCCATAGTCAATCTAACATTAGATGGCAACACCCATCATTTACCTACACTAGGGTTGAACCACGACCCTAGCTAATGGGTTTAGCTACTCATGCTTGAAGAAGAAAGTAAAGAAATAGATGAAGAACAAGGCATATTAATTAAATACTAATGTAAATACAAAGAATCTATTGTTAATTTGAAGCTAAGATGCCAAAAATGGCTACAAATGATGTTCCCACGAGCGCAGCTCAACTATGATATATCTGATAACCTAAAAAATGGCAAAATGTTCTATTTATACTAGGCTGGAAAAATTGGACAAAAATACCCCTGCGAGGTCAGCGCGGACTGCATTAAATGGAACGCGGCCGCACTAGGCTCTTTGACTTTGACTCTTGCTTCTCTGAACTTGGACACCGCGGACCGCGTAGAATGGACCGCAGCCGCGGAGGGAGCTAGCGTGGTCTGTGCAATCACGACCGTGGACCGTACGACATTGGCTTTGCAAACTTTCATCCCTCTGAATCGCATGACCGCGGACCGCACAAAAGAGTAGTGTGGCCGCGGAGCCTTCACTGCGGACCACAAGATGTATACCGCGGCCGCACTTCTTCTAGCCTAGTTTACCAACTCTCTGAACCACCTAGTGCGTCCGCATTCAACTTTGCGCGGTCCGCACTGGGCCTTCTTTTCTTAGATTTATTGGTCTTTGATACTTGAGCAGGTTTCACTCCTTTTTGAGCCGATCTTTGACATTTCGTCACTTTGTCGATCAAACCTGCGATCAAGCACAACTTGTGAGCCTTTTAGGACTATTTTGTAACAATATATGATCAAAGCATAGGCAAGTAGGGGCATAAAACATGTTAAAATACGAACTTATCAACTCCCCCAAACTTAAACCTTTGTTTGTCCTCAAGCAAACAAAATAAGACCCACCCCTTAAAGGAAAATCCAAGTAATTCCAGCTGTCCTAAAGTAACCTCAACAAGCATCAATTGGGACTAACAATTGCCCTCAATACGAATGGATCATTAACAAAATTTAATCTTTTAAAAACTATGGATCAAGTGTGACACAAGAGAATCAAGAATTGACTCACTACATTAAAGAACTCTCTCAATTACTTTGGTCGCTGTGGAACCCAAACTCATACATCCTCAACTCTCCGTAAGCAAACCTCACCTTTTAGAGTATAAGTACACAAACTAAGGTTAATGGGAATTCACTCGTCTCTCTCAAGGAAAGGTCACAAGTCCGGCTCTAAGTACCATATGCTTGACCCTCATATAAGTATCCACTAATGCGAGCATCATCCAACTCAAGATCATATGGGGCTTTTGTGGAGTCAATGTGAAGGCTTTTGGTTCTGGGTAGGAAAAGTTGTTGGTCTATATGGGTTCCATCTTTCCTTAAGCACTTCTTTTGATTCATTTTGGCACAATTCTCTTTGACTCTTTGAGTATTTCACTTCTTTTCAAGGGGTTAGAGAGACATATTGTCACTCTTTCTTATGCAATTCAAAGCATTTCTCCTTTTTCTACTTTTCCACACCTTTTTCTCTTTTATTTTTCTTGAATCCCGTTTTATTCTTTGCACATTGGGCTTTCTTTTTGTCTTTTTTCTTTTCTTTCTTTTTCATCGCCTTCCTTTCCTTTTGCTTTTGTACCTTTTAACACTTTGTTTCCTTTCTTGTCTCCCCCCAAACTTAGACTTTTGCCATTACTCAAGGGACGATTTGGGTGCCAAGAGAGGGTATAATTTAGAACGGGTATAGGCTTGTAGCATTGGTTCTTGAAAGAAAAAGGTTTAAGGCTCAAAAGGGTTAGCTAGGGATTATATCCTTAGTAGGCTATGGAATTGTTCGACTATTATTTGGATCAAGGAGAGCCTATAATCACTTCTCAAGTCGAATTTCTCTCAAAATTTCGCCTCAACAAACATTCAGGGCAAGTTCTAGGCCATTGGCTCGGGACTTGGACTCACAATTCGATTTCTCATCACACACACTCAAGCATTGCTAAAGACATAGAGTCGAGGGCCCATAACAACCTTAGACACGATTGAGCACACAATAGTCCTGAAAGACCACATGATGTTTGTTTGGTCAAAACAAGAGTCTCAAGGTCACTACTTTCACCATCCTAACCACAACCACTTGTGTTTGACCATGAGATCAAAGGCAAATGTGTTAGGCCCAAGTGAAGCTTTGCTTGAGGTACCCTTAACTATAAACAACTAAAAATAAAAGAAAAATAAAAAACGGACTCAAACCCTTAAGAAGGTTGTCACACCATCCATCATTGGGAAGAGCCACCCGGTTCGCACAATACTCCACCCTTGGAAGAACCGTGACATTAAGAAAACCAAGGGCTTATTGAAAACGCCAAAACGAAACAAAAAGGCTGCGAGCCTATCTACTAAGATAAAAATGAAAAAATTGTACGAAAATAGAAAATAGAATGAATATTTACAATAGGGGATTAGAATATACAACGGGGGATGAATATATACAATAATGTAACTTTATATACAGACCAAATGAAAGATAAAAAGTGCGATAAAAGTAACTAAATGTAAAGTTATATACAGACCAAATAGAAAATCAACAGTAACATAAACTAAGTCAATTAATATATACAATCATCCGGATAAAAAGTAGGGCGCACCCCCACAAATGAAAGCTGGCATTGTCCCCAATGACAACTAAACAAATAAGCATTAAACTCAAGATGAAAGGATATAAGAGCTCCCTAAGCCTCGTCTGTATGCATGGGAACATGAGTGGTCCCCGGGTCCTCTGTATGTGTGGGAGCCTCAGACTAGTTCTCGGTCTCCTGCTGCACAGTTGCTGGGACTGGGGCCTGGATCTGGACAGGCTAAATATCAGGAACATCTTGTGGCTGATTGGAGGAAGCCTCCGGTGTGTCCACCAACTAGATGATCGCCTCATCTGCACTAGGGAGCTTCCTCTTCTTCTTTGGAAGCTGCGGTGTCTGCTCCTGCTGTGGCTCTGCTACTGTAGCTAAAGGAAGTTGGTCTACCTTCAGTTTGTCAACATCCGCCGTAAGCGCCTTCACGGACTAAATATAAGCCTGTGTTTTGCGCAGTTTCTTGTGCTCCTTGGCAAGCTCCTTCAGGGCCTTGCCATATGAATCCTCTGCCTTAGCCAAGGTAGCCTGAGAATCAAGGATCTTTTGTTGGTTGGCAAGAATCTCCTTAAGTGAATCCTCGATAGACTAGGGCACCTGCACTGGCTGTGGTGCCGACTGAGCCGCAATGGTGGAGGTCAATGTAGACAACTTGGATGAAGCAATTGCCATCCAGTTGTTCAAGCTATGAAGTGTCTGGCTCAGCTGGTGGGCAGTGATAGGATGGGCCCGGGAAGATGGAATCCCCGGGCCAGCTGAAGTAGAGGGACCAGCAGTAGTGGAAGGTCCGGGAGGCATGTCAGCGACTGTGGAAGCAGGCTTAGTGGATGGCTCTACTGCAACCGGCTCTTCAAACTGGCCGATTGGAGCAGAAGCAGGTGGCTTGTAATTTTTGTCCTTGGGGTTGTCTGACCCCTTCAGACTGTTCCATGAAAACAGAGCCACAGGTTTGACCTTGATGTCAAAAGGTCTCTTCTCCATCTCTAGGTCCCTGAAATACATAGTGAGGGTGCTGGGAAAAGGGTAGTTCTGGTCATGCTCAACCCCCACTACAGAAATGACGCGGGACATCACATTGCCCACGTTGATAGGGTATCCCTCCATAATAGATGTAACAAGAACAGCCCGGGCAAGCCGAATAGTCTGATCATGGGTAGTGGGATCGAGCCGACTGCACACAAAAGTCAACCATCCCCTAGCCTCAAATTTAAAATTCCTACGAAGTATTTTGACCCCTGCTTGCAACCACTCTGGAACCGTACCCGGGACTGCCAGGTATAAGGCTAACCACGGACGAACCTTCTCGCCCATTGCAAACTTTTCATTGTAAAGGGACTCGTCTTCTTCAAGGAACCCCAGGTATTCATTTAGTGCCTTCCCGGTAAATATCACATTCTTGTTTCGCACTTTGTTCACTTTAGTGCCCTTCAAGATGTGGGCCACATTGCTATAAAATTACTTGACCATGTGCTCATTCGCCTTCACACAATTATCTTTGAAGTGTTCCCAACCCACTCGTGCTCGAAACTGTCTATGTACATTGGGGTGTAGGGGTAGAAGATCTCTGTCAATGAAGCTCCTCTTAAGAATCAGCTTTCCTGCCGGCCACCATTCCCTAAACTTATGGAACGCCACCTGGATGACGAATCTATCTTCCCAAATAGCAGGATTTCTAGTCCGGTCAACACCCCAACTTGAGGCACACCACCCCCAGGTAACTCCCCATCTCCCTCATCACCTCTAGCACCCTCTCAAGATATTTTTGTTGTGGGAGAGGTAGAGTATTCATCCCCACTACCTACCGCTGAGCCCTCAGACGACCCAGAACAAATGTTGATTGAAGCTCGAGCACCGGGGGAAGAGGGAGGAGTGTCTCTATGTATGGCGTTCTCTGAATACGGGATGTATAAAGGGACTGAATCTGAAGAGATCTCCTGGGAGGGCTCGTACTCACTCCCCGAGTTTTCAATGGCTCTATCAGCCGCCTTGATTGCTTTCCTCATGTCCTTTATGTTTTTTCTAGCCTGGGGAGTGAGTTTTACCTTCCTTTGCTTCCCTCCCCAGGAGGAATTACCTCGGCCGAGTTGTTTCGAGCCTTTGCCTCTTTGTTTGACCATTATCTGTAAGTATACACATCCAACATGGTTAGTATCAGCACAGGTAGTGAAACAAGTGTTGAAATTGAATTACAGACATCAGATTAAATGTTGCAGAAACAGTTGCAAAATAGAGCACCGCGACCTGCACAAACAGGAGTGCGACCGCACTAAGGGCACCGCAGACCGTGCAAAGGCGACCGTGATCCGCATTGGGACAAAGCCCTAAAAAACATCTCTCTGAATCCAACCACCGCGGCCTGCACAAAGTAGCACCACGGCCGCGGTGGGCCAGCGCGGACCGCATAAAATGCAATGCGGCCACGCTGGGCATAGGTTCAATTTCAGTCACTTGGGCACCGCGGTCCGTGCAAAATTTCAATGTGGACCGCGTCAGGGCACCGCGGACCGCACAAAGCCAACTCCGGGCCGCGAAGTGTATTTTGCACAGGAACTAAGTTAGGTTTTCATTTTGTTTTGCACAAATGTTCACGTTAGTTCACCTACTTTGTCCTTACTCACTTGCCCAACCATTATGCATATCCAGCACACCAACCCAACATTTAAAACTACCCTAATCTAACAACTAAATAAAGAAAAAGAAACTAACGAGAAGAAAAAGAAGCTATAAGCTAATGGTAATAAAATAAAATAAAATAAATCAAGTAATTGCACAAGGACTGAGTGAAATATTACCAGATGAGAAGATGGAATGTAATTAGTCAATCTTAAGCAAGAATCACTGTCACAAGAGGTTATGAACAATACTTTTATGTCTCTGAGTGTTAAGAGTTTGAAAAGGGTAAATGGTGACCCGTGGGGTCTATTTATAGAAAAGTAATGGGACCCATCCTTACCTACCAACGCGGCTACACAAAATCGACTGCGGACCGCGCTGGGTTTTATTCACTTGAAGCTTGAGTAGTCAACCTCCGCGGACCGCATGAAAGAAGACCGCGGCCGCGGAGGTCCATCGCGGAACGCACTAAATGGAATGCTCCGCGGTGGCAAACTTCAGAGAACACCACTTTTGACCATCACCAGTGCGGACCGCGCAAAGTGCAATGCGGCCGCACTGGCAATCTTTAGAGACTATTCAATTTTTTTTCAAACTATTTTGCACTGCATCAACTCAATCTCTTCAACATCTCACAATCAGTTAGCTTAAAAAATCAAACCTACACTACCAAGAAAACACAAAAAACAACAAAAAGAAAAAGACATGGGATGCCTCCCAAGCAGCGCTTGATTTAACGTCGCGGCACGACGCATGTTACCAGCACATCACTTTAGATGGAGAAGTGTCACCACGTGGCTATCATCAAATTTCCCAAGATAATGCTTGACCCGATGTCCATTGACTCTGAATACTTCATCATTCTTGTTCCCTAGATCAAGAGCAACAAATGGGGTCATGAAAACAATTTCAAAAGGCCCACTCCACTTTGACTTGAGCTTACCCGAAAACAGACGTAACCGGGAATTGAACAAAAGAACCATATCTCCAACCTTGAACTCCTTGCCCCAAGCATATTTGTCATGAAGGTACTTCATTTTGTCCTTATACAAGGACGAGCTGGAGTAAGCATGGAATCTAAACTCATCGAGCTCATTAAGTTGTTCAACCTGAAGATTTGACGCAACATCCCATTCTAAGTTCAACTTCCTCAAAGACCACATGGCCGTGTGCTCTAATTCCACCGGAAGATGGCAAGCTTTCCCAAACACCAACCAATACAGAGACATACCAATCGGAGTTTTGTAAGCCGTCCGATAAGCCCAAAGAGCGTCATCCAACTTTTTCGACCAATCGGTCCTATTAGCATTGACAGTTTTAGACAAGATACTCTTAATTTCTCTGTTGGAGACTTCCACTTGGCCACTAGCTTGAGGATGATAGGGGGTCTAAACCTTATGATTGACACCGTACTTAGAAAGCAACGTGTCGAAAGCCTTGTTGCAAAAGTGAGACCCCCCATCACTAATGATAGCACGAGGAGTGTCAAACCTTGTAAAGATATTCTTTTTAAAAAATGCCACAACACTCCGGGCTTCATTGTTGGGCAAAGCCACGGCTTCAACCCACTTTGAGACATAGTCCACCGCCAAGAGAATGTAAGTGTTCCCACAACAGCTCACAAAAGGACGCATGAAATCGATGCCCCAAACATAAAAAATATCCACTTCGAGAATTGTATTGAGGAGCATCTCATCCCTTTTAGAAATTCCACCGGCTCTTTGGCATTCATCACATCTCTTGACCACATCACTCACATCTTTAAACAAGGTAGGCCAATAAAATCCGCAACTAATCACTTTAGAAGCCGTTCCCTCCCCGCCATGATAGCCACCATAGGGAGAGGAATGACAAGCCTCCAAAATACCCAATTGTTCCTCCTCCAGGACACATCGTCGAATCAAACCATCGGTGCAAATTTTAAACAAATATGGCTCGTCCTAATAAAAATCCAAGCTATCCCGCTTGAGCTTCTTCCTTTGGTTGGAAGAGAGCTCACACGGGATGATTTCGGTAACAAGATAATTTGCGACATCGGCGAACCACGACATTCCATTCATTGACACCGCAAGGAGTTGCTCGTCGGAAAATGCATGGTCGGTATGCACTATCACTTTTGCCCCCATAAGGTAAGGTTGGAACTTTTCCATAGCAAAAACAATGGCCAATAACTCCTTCTCGGTGACTGTGTAGTTCCTTTGAGCCTCATTCATTGTCTTGCTTGCGTAGTAAACCGAATGAAACATTTTGTTGATACTTTGTCCCAAAACATCCCCAAACGCAACGTCACTAGCATCGCACATGAGCTCCAAAGGCAAGCTCCAATTTGGTGCAGTAATGATGGGGGTAGAAGTCAACTTGAGCTTAAGAAGCTCGAATGCTTGCATACAACTCTCATCGAACAAGAACTTTGCATCTTTCTCTAGCAACTTGCACAACGGATGTACCACTTTAGAAAAATCCTTTATGAACCTCCGTTAGAAACCCGCGTGCCCAAGGAAACTCCTCACCCCTTTGACAGAAGTAGGGGGAGGGAGCCTCGAAATAACCTCAATCTTGGCCTTATCAACTTCAATTCCTCACTTCGAGATCTTGTGACCCAACACTATACCTTCTTCTACCATAAAATGACACTTTTCCCAATTGAGAACAAGGTTGGTGTCTTCACATCGGGACAACACTCTATCCAAGTTTACCAAGCACTCCTCAAAAGAATTCCCAACCACACTGAAATCATCCATGAAGACCTCCAATATATCCTCCACCATGTCAGTAAAAATAGCCATCATGCAATGTTGGAAGGTCGCCAGAGCATTACACAATCCAAATGGCATTCTAGAGAAAGCGAATGTGCCATAAGGACATGTAAAAGTGGTCTTCTCTTGGTCCTCTGGGGCAATTAGAATTTGATTGTACCCCGAGTAACCATCAGAAAGCAATAGAAAGCCTGGCCCGCAAGACGATCAAGCATTTGGTCAAGGAATGGCAATGAGAAATGATCTTTTCTAGTCACCTTGTTCAGCTTCCGGTAATCCATACAAACTCTCCACCCGGTGACCGTTCTAGTGGGAATGAGCTCATTGTTGTCATTGGTCACCACGGTCATACCACCCTTCTTCGGCACACATTGAACCAGAGAAGTCCACAAACTGTCAGAAATAGGATAAACTACCCCAGTATCTAGCCACTTGATAACCTCTTTCTTCACCACCTCTTGCATCACCTCATTTAGTCTTCTTTGATTCTCCAAGGAAGGCCTTACATCCTCCTCCAAAATGATCTTATGCATGCAAAATGTGGGGCTTATACCTTGAATGTCGGATAATGTCCGTCCAATCGCCTTTTTCCGCTTTTGAAGTACCGCCAAAGTGGCGTCAACCTGCATGTTAGTTAAGCAAGACGAAAGAATAACAGGTAAAGTGGAATTTGAAACCGAGAATTCATACCTGAGGTGTGGAGGATGTGGCTTCAACTCTAACACCGGTGGCTCCTCAATCGATGTCTTTTTTGGTGGAGTTTTGCGGTTTTCAAGATCCAAAGATAGCTTCAATGCATTCACGCAATCCACTCTACTAGCATCATCATTGACATCCATATTAAGAAGCATGACCTCAAGGGGATCTTCAATGTGGATCATGGAACTTGTGTCATCCACTATCACAGCTGTGACAATGTCCACAAATGAACACACCTCTGTGCTATTGGGTTGTCTCATTGATTTGCAAACATGGAATACCACCTTCTCATCCCCCACTTGGAAAGTCAACTCACCCGTTTCAACATCAATCAATGCCTTACCCATAGCGAGGAAAGGTCTACCAAGTATAATTGGCACTTCAAAGTCCACCTCACAATCTAATATGACAAATTCGGCTAGCAATATAAACTTATCCACCCAGACAAGTACATCATCAATTATGCCCAAAGGTCGCTTCATCGATCGATCCGCCATTTGAAGTCTCATTGAGGTAGGTTGAGGTTATCCAATTCCCAAATTCTTGAAGAATGAGTACGACATCAAATTTATGCTAGCCCCCAAGTCACAAAGGGCCTTTGCAAAATCCGCACTCCCAATGGTGCAAGGAATGGTGAAAGCACCGGTATCTTCAAGTTTCGGGGCCATTGAATACACTATAGCACTAACTTGGTGAGTCATCTGTATAGTCTCACAATTCATAGAACGCTTCTTTGTGACCAAGTCTTTCATGAATTTTGCATAGCCCGACATTTGTTCAAGTGCCTCCACCAATGGCACATTAATAGATAAGCTCTTCATCATATCAATGAACTTTTTAAACTAATTATCATTCTTTTGCTTCGCGAGCCTCTGAGGATAAGGTGGAGGTTGCCTTGGCAAAGGATCCTTGGCCTTTGGTACAACCGGCTTGGGCATGTCAATCACGTGTTCCCTAGATGGGTTTATGGCATTTTGAGTCTTTACCTCGGCTTCATCATTAATATCAATCCACACATAATTGTTCACATTCTCTTCAACCACATCTTCAACACCCAAAGGTACATTATCATCACGCAACTCAACATCTTCATCCACAACTTGCTTTTGCTTTGAGGCATTCACATCACCGCCTCTCCCACTTCTTGTTGTAACCGCCATCACATAATTGTTATTCCCACCCTTCGGGTTCACTACCGTATCACTTGGTAGAGCACCCTTGGGACGAGTATTCAACGCTTGAGAGATTTGGCCTAATTGCACCTCCAAGTTCCGGATAGATGTATTATGAGAAGTTAATTGGGCATCAGAATCTTGGATCTTTTTCATCATTTGCTCGAACATGCTTTCAATTCTTCCTATATCGCCTCCGGAAGAACTAGGACCTTGAGAAGGGAAAGGGGATGGATTGCTCGGTTGTTGATACATTGGGGGCCTTTCGAAGCCTTGCCCCCGGTTGCCTTGGTTCCCGCTATTGTTCCGCCCTCCTTGATTGTTATTGTTGCTCCAATTATTGTTGTTCCCATTCCAATTGCCTTGATTGCTACCTTGATTACCCAATTGTTGTTTTGATGTTGTTGTTCCAATGCCACCACCTTGTTGTTGGTTATTGTTATTCCAATTACCTCCGCCTTGTTGTTGATTACCCCAATTTCCTTGAGGTTGCCATTGTTGGTTGGAAGAGTTGCTTCTATTGCCTTGATAGTTGTTGACATATTGAACCTCTTCACTTTGGTCATCATAACACTCATTTGAAAACCCACTACCATCATTTTCATATTGTTCAAAATTCCCTTGAGATTGTTGCCCTCTTTTCCTTCTCTTAAGCATAGTGACACCTTCCATTCGTTGACTTGGCGCGGATTTTGGATTTGTTGTAACTGCACCTTCGCCAGTTGATTCATAATTGTTGTAAGCTCAGTAATATCTTGGCCATGATCGTGCAATTCCTTGTGCAAATGGATGACCGTGGGGTCACCTTGGGGCACATTTGCTCGGCTTTGCCATGCCGAAGAGGTGTCGGCCATTTCATCAAGTACATCACATGCCTCTTGGTAAGAAAGTTTCATAAAGTTCCCTCCGACCAATTGGTTCACAATGCATTAATTCGTGGTGTTTATGCCCCGATAAAAGGTTTGTTGAATCATAGCCTCGGTCATGTCGTTTAGGGCACTCTTTCACCATTGCTTTATATCTTTCCCATATCTCGTGCAAAGGTTTTGTTGGCTCTTGCTTGAAGGCTAGAATTTCATCCCGAAGAGCCGCCATATGACTTGGAGAAAAGAACTTGGCAATAAATTTGTTCGCCAATTCATCCCACGTTGTAATAGAATGATTGGGGATCTATTCTAACCAATCCAATGCTTTACCCCGAAGAGAGAACAGGAAAAGCCTCAATTTCAATGCATCCTCGGACACGTTTGTCTGAGAGCTACCCCAACATGTATCTACGAACCCCTTCAAGTTCTTGTAGGCATTTTGATCGGAGACGCCTGTGAAATATCTCGAGCAAGGTCAACATAACATTTGTGATTTGAAAGTTCCCCGCCCGGATTCGGGGAGGAACAATAGCACTGGCGTATCCTTGATTTGGTAAAACTCTAGGGGCCACTCTCGGCGGTGGCGGAGGAGGGTCTGGAATATTGTTGTTCTCATTTGCATTTACATTGGCATTTGGGCCTCTCCGTGTAACTTGAGGTAAGACCTCATCTTGTTCTAGATCCTCTACCTCCTCCCCCACTATCACATTGTCGAGAGGGTCATTTGCATTAAGAGACATTTGTACCTAATTGATCGACATAAACAAAATTAGTAAACAAGAAAGAAAGAGAAGCAAAACACAAAACTAAATAAACAGATAGTCAATACCATAAGCTCCCCGACAACGGCGCCAAAAAGCGATCACTGCCAACTCGATGCTATACTAAGGTAGGAAGAGCGGGTCGCAATAGCTTTTACCCGATATGAGGGCCAGGATCGATTTCCTCAGGGAGCTAGTAGTGGAGTTGGATTGTCTGTCTAGCCTAGAGATGTGTTTGTACTCCTAATGTCACTTCAAACATTTTTAGGTTTTCGAATTATAACTATTTTTATAAAACTATTGATTAACACTAAATTTTGCTACGAGAATATTGCTAAGTTGTATCTAATGGGAAGAAGGGCACTAGGGTCGTGACACCACCTAGGTGGCTAATTGAGGGGTAGATGTTACTAAGGTTCGATTGACATAATTGGGGCTTATGCTATAACTGTTGCACAATTTTACCCACTCTCACACCTCTCGGTAGAGAAAGTGATTTTGCCCAATTGACTCTCTCGAGACCAAATGGGTAGGCAAATTAGACCAAGCAACTAGGGTTCAAGTAGGGTAATTACTCTCTCGAGGTTTAACCCGTTAATTGGGACTATCATTTCTCATGGGTCCATCCCAATTCCTTGTTGGGTCAATTTTGGGGTCATAGACTCTCTTTCTCAAGAAGAGTTAAATCCACAAAGCTTGAATCAGTGTTTGCAACCACCAATTCTAGATTAAAACATAAAATCAACCCAAATAGCAAACACCCATAGTCAATCTAACATTAGATGGAAACACCCATCAATTACCCACACTAGGGTTGAGCCACAACCCTAGCTAATGGGTTTAGCTACTCATGCTTGAAGAAGAAAATAAAGAAATAAATGGAGAACAAGGCATATTAATTAAATGCTAATGTAAATACAGAAAATCTATTGTTAATTTGAAGCTAAGATGCCAAAAATGGCTACAAATGATGTTCCCACGAGCGCAGCTCAACTCTGATATATCTGATAACCTAATAAATGGTAAAATATTCTATTTATACTAGGCTAGAAAAACTGGACAAAAATACCCCTGCGAGGTCAGCGCGGGCTGCATTAAATGGAACGCGGCCGCACTGGGCTCTTTGACTTTGACTTTTGCTTCTCTGAACTTGGACACCACGAACCGCGTAGAATGGACCGCGGAGGGAGCTGGCACGGTCCGCACAGTCACGACCGCGGACCGCATGGCATTGGCTTTGCAAACTTTCATCCCTCTGAATCTCATGACCGCGGACCACACAAAAGAGTAGTGCGGCCGTGGAGCCTTCGCCGCGGACCGCAAGATGTGTATCGCGGCCGCGCTTCTTTTAGCCTGGTTTACCAACTCTCTGAACCACCTAGTGCAGCTGCATTCAACTTTGTGCGGTCCGCACTGGGCCTTCTTTCCTTAGATTTCTTGGTCTTTTATACTTGAGCAAGTTTCACTCTCTTTTGGGCCGATCTTTGACATTTCATCACTTTGTCGATCAAACCTGCAATCAAGCACAACTTGTGAGCCTTTTAGGACTATTTTGTAACAATATATGATCAAAGCCTAGGCAAGTAGGGGCATAAAACATGTTAAAATCCTAACTTATCAAGAGACTCCTTCAGGCTGCTGAATGGCATAAGAAGGGGAGCAGCTCACCGTAGAAGTCTCGAAATCCGCTCAAGGATGCGCACCAAACTGATAGCCAGAGACACCTGCCTCAGATCTTGTACAATTAAGTACAGAAGTGTAGTATGAGTACTTAAACAATATGTACCCAGTAAGTATTTCGTCTAATCTCGAAGAAGTAGAGACGAGAGGTCGACTTGATACTTACTAGGGTCAAATAATATGATAAAAGAATTTATAATAAGCATTGATAGTACAATTAATTAACATTTTTTGGCAAGGAAGAACAGTTCTTTCTCCAGATAATATCATGGGTAATATCCATTTACGTTTCAAGGCATATATGAAGTTCAGTCCACAAAAAATACTAAATAAAACATGCGCAAGTAACACCGAGGGACGTACGGCCCGATCCAACATAAAAGTAAATTGTGCACTGCCGAGGGTCGAACGACTCGAACCATAGATACATCTATTACCCCGCTCGCGAATCACATGTGCGATGCGGTCAAATATAATAAACTCATCAACAAGCAGACAATAATGTATATCTGAGGAGTAGTTATTCACAAGAATATTCAAATTCTCTTTTAAAAGACCAAGCAGATAAGGTTCCTCTTACTAGTCTCATTTACCTTAATCAACATAATTTATACGAATCCGAATTTATCATCAAGTTACAAGAATAACACATAGCGCATGCTTTTGGGTCCTAGACTACTCAGACTTAACATAATAGTAGCTACGCACGGACTCTCGTCACCTAGTACGTACGTAGGCCTCGCATATAATGACAATTAATTCAATTATTACACATATGGGGACAATTCTCTTTTACAAGGTTAGAAATGAAACTCACCTCACTCCAAAATGCACTTCCAATATCAAGAACGAGCCCAAACTCTCAATTTGGAGCCGAACGATCCAAAACTAGTTAAATAAGGTAAGAACTAGTCAATATAAGCTCATAAGATCAAATTCTATCTATTTAAGCCATTTTCCAACCATTAATACAAGTTTCCAAAAATCCGACCCCGGGCCCACGTGCCCGGATTTCGAAATTTTCCGAAGGAAGTTGTTCTCTATGACCTAAGGATCAATAATATATGATTTCTAATCCATTTCATAACCAATTTTGTGGTAAAATCAAAGTTTTATTAAAACCTTAGGTCTATCTCTAACCCACTTTATTTCTCCAAATATTTAGGTGTTAATCTACCCAAAACTCGAGTGTTAAACATGGAAATAAGGGGGATGAACTTACCTCACGATGCTATGTGGAAATCCCTTCTCAAGAGCTCCAAAATCGCTCAATACCCGAGTGCCAAATGGTCAAAAATGGCTGGACCTCGACTTAAATGAAGCTCACTGCTTTAGCAGTTTCCGCATTTGCGGTCAGGGGACCGCATCTGCGGTCAGGGGACCGCATCTGCGGTCTCGCATCTGCGAATGGATACCGCATCTGCGGAATTGGCTAAAAGGGCTGGGACTGCTTCTGCGGTCTTGAAGCCGCATCTGCGAGGCTACGACCGCTTCTACAGTCTCGCACCTGCGGTCGACCAACCGCAGGTGCGGTTATGACAGAAGCAGATGCTTCAACACTTCTTCAAATTCTCAACTTCACTCGAGCCTCATCCGTTTGACGCTCGGGGCTTCCGGGCCCTACCCAAACATACCGACAAGTCTGAAATCACAAGACGAACCTACTCGAACCTTCGGAACGCCCGAAACAATGCTAAATGTAAGAGTCACCCCCTAAAACCAAATGAATCAAATTTATGAACTTCAAGTTCTTAATTTTCCTCTAACGAGCCGAAACGCCCTAAAATTACTCGAATTGACAACAAATTTTGCGGACAAGTCTTAAATGATATATCGAACTTATACCGGGCTCCAGAACCGACATACGAGCCAGAGGCACGGAATCAATCATTAATTAGTTTCTTTAAATCTTTAACACTTCAGATTAACAATTTTTGATAAAAATTCATTACCCAGGCTAGAGACCTCAGAATTCGATTCCGGGCATGCGCCCAAGTCCCATATTTTCCTACGGACTCTTCGGGTCCATCAAATCACGAATCCGGGTCCGTTTGCTCAAAACGTTGACCAAAGTAAAACTTAGCCTTTTAAGAAATCCTAAGGAATCAAATGGGCATATTGCACTCCAAACTCTTCCAAATCCCGAGCCAACCATCTGCGCAAGTCGTAAATTAGTTAAAGCAAGCGCGAGACGTTTTATTTAAAGGAACATGGTTCTAAAAGGCAAAACGACCAGTCAGGTCGTTACATTCTCCACCTCTTAAACAAACGTTCATCCTCAAACGGACATAGAAAAGTACCTGAGCTGCTGAATAACTGTGGATATTTGCTCCACATGTCCTCCTCAGACTCCCAGGTCGCCTCCTCGACTGGTTGGCCCCTCCATTGGACCCTCACCGCAGAAATCCTCTTAGACCTCAACCGGCGATCCTGTCTATCAATAATGACAACTGGCTCCTCCTCATAACCCAAACTCTCATCTAGCTGAATAGTACTGTAGTCTAACACATGGGACAGGTCGACATGATACTTCCAAAGCATCGATACATGAAAAACCGGATGAACTCCCGATAAGCTGCGGGTAAAGCAAGCTCGTAAGCAACCTCCCCAACTCGCCTCAACACCTCAAATGGGCCAATAACTCTTGGTCTCAACTTACCTTTCTTCCCAAATCTCATAACGCCCTTCATTGGTGAGACTTTCAAGAGGACCTTCTCGCCAACCATGAATGATACATCACGCGCCTTCTGATCCGCGTAGCTCTTCTGTCTGAACTGAGATGTGCGAAGCCTTTCCTGAATCAACTTTACCTTGTCCATGGCATCTTGTATCAAATCTGTACCATATAACTTAGCCTCACCAGGCTCAAACCACCCGATAGGAGAACGACAATGTTGACCATATAAAGCCTCGAATGGAGCCATCTCTATGCTAGACTGATAGCTGTTGTTGTACATAAACTATGCCAAGGGCAAGAACTGATCCCACTGCCCTCCAAAGTCAATCACACATGATCTGAGCATGTCCTCCAAAATCTGAACTGTCCGCTCCGACTGCCCATCGGTCTGTGGATAAAATGTCGTGCTAAGCTCCACGGGTCCCCAACTCACCCTGAACAGCTCTCCAGAAATGCAAAGTGAACCGAGGGCCTCTATTTGATATGATGGAAACAGGCACACCGTGCAACCGGACTATCTCCCGAATGTAAATTTGAGCCTGTCTCTCCGAAGTATAAGTAGTCACCACTGGTATGAAGTGTGCCGACTTGGTCAATCTGTCAACAATGACCCACACTGAATGAAACTTCTGCAAAGTCCGCGGCAACCTAACTACGAAATCTATGGTAATGCGCTCCCACTTCCACTCTGGTATATGTATCTGCTGAAGTAGACCACCCAGCCTCTGGTGTTCATACTTGACCTGTTGGCAATTCAAACACCTAGCCACATACTCCACTATGTTCTTCTTCATCCTCTGCCACCAATAATGCTATCTCAAGTCACGATACATCTTTGTAGCTCCCGAATGAATGGAATACCGCAAACTGTGTGCCTTTTCTAGAATCCTCTCCCTTAGACCATCAACATTAGGAAAACATAGATGACCCTGGAGTCGCAAAACACCATCCTCGCCAATAGAAACCTCCTTGGCACCTCCCTGAATTACCGTCTCTCTGAGAACTGTCAAATGGGGATCATCGAACTGCCGGGCCTTGATCTGCCCCAATAATGAAGACTGAGCAACAACACACGCAAGAACTCGACAGGGCTCCGAAATGCCCAATCTCATAAGTCTGTTAGCCAAGGACTGAATGTCAAAATCTAGGGGTCTCTTCTCTTCTGGAATGAATGCCAAGCTACACATACTCTCTGCCTTTCTGCTTAAGACATCCGCAAACACATTTACCTTGCTCGAATGATAAAGAATGGTGATGTCATAATCCTTCAGTAACTCAAGCCACCTGCGCTGCCTCAAATTAAGGTCCCTCTGTTTGCACAAATGTTGTAAGCTGCGATAATCCATATAAACCTCACATGGCACCATATACAGGTAATTCCTCAATATCTTAAGAGCATTAACGATCGCGACAAACTTTAGATCTTGCATAGGATAATTCTTCTCATGAACCTTCAGCTGGCGCGAAGCATAGGCAATAACTCGCCCCCATGCATCAATACACATCCCAATCTAATGCGCGAAGAGTCGCAATATACCATATACATCCCTGAACCGGAAGGCAACACAAGGACTGGTGCTGTAGTCAAGGCTGTCTTGAGCTTCTGAAAGCTCACCTCACAATCATCGGACCAATGGAAAGGAGCACCCTTCTGGGTCAATCTAGTCAGAGGTGATGCAATAGATGAAAAGCCCTGCACGAATCGTCTATAGTAACCTGCTAACCCCAGGAAACTCCTAATCTCGGTTACCGAAGTAGGACGTGGCCAACTCTGAACTGCCTCAATCTTCTTGGGGTCCACCTTAATACCCTCTCCTAACACAATATACCTCAAGAATGCCACTGACTCTAGCCATAACTCACACTTGGATAACTTAGCATATAGCTTCTGCTCTCACAAGGTCTGAAGCACTACCCTCAAATGCTGCTTGTGCTCCCCCAGGCTACGGGAGTATATCAAGATGTCGTCAATGAAGACCGTGACAAATGAATCAATGTAAGGATTGTATATCCTTTTCATCAAGTCCATGAATACTGCTGGGGCATTAGTCAAGCCAAAGGACATCACTAGGAACTCATAACGGCCATATCTAGTACAGAATGCAGTCTTCGGAACATCCGAGTCCCAAATCTTCAGCTGATGATACCCTGACCTCAAGTTAATCTTGGAGAACACCCTAGCACCCTACAACTGGTCGAACAAATCATCGATACGATGCAATGGATACTTGTTCTTTACGGTGACTTTGTTCAACTAGCGGTAATCAATGCACATGCGAATAGTTCCATCCTTCTTCTTTACAAATAACACTGGTGCACTCCAAAACGATACACTGGGTCTAACAAACCCCTTTTCTAACAACTCCTCAAGCTGCTCCTTCAACTCCTTCAACTCCTTCGGAGCCATACGGTACGGTGGATAGATACAGGCTAGGTTCCTGGAGCCAAATCAATGTGGAAATCAATATCACGATCTGGTGGCATGCTAGGAAGATCAAAAGGAAACACATCAGCGAACTCTCGAACTACTGGAACTGAATCAATCATCGAAAACTCTGCGGTGGTGTCTCGAACATAAGCCAAATAAGCCAAACACCCCTTCTCGACCATTTGACGAGCCTTCAGGAAAGAGATAACCCGACTAGATGTATCAACTATGGAACCCTTCCACTCCAACCTCGGTAACCCTAGCATCACTAATGAAACAGTCTTGGCATGGCAATCTAAGACAACGTGATATGGATATAACCAATCCATGCCTAGGATGACCTCAAAGTTGATCATGTCAAGCAACATGAGATCCGCTCTAGTCTCGAAACCATAGAATGTGACCACATAGGACTGGTAGATCCGATCAACAACCATAGAATCGCCCACATGAGTAGACACATGAACAGGAGTGCCCAAAGGCTAAGGGGAAATAACCAGGAAATGAGCAAATAGAGATGATACATATGAATAAGAAGACCCTAGATCAAATAATACCAAAGCATCTCTACCGCCGACGGAAATAATACCTGTGATGATGGCATCTGAGGCTAATGCATCTAGCCTGGCCGAAAGGGCGTAGAATCTGGCTGGAGCGTCGGCTGGCCTCCACCTAACTGAGCAATAGTTGGCTGACCTCTCCGTGCCTGGCCTCCACCTCTAGGATGGCCCCTGCCAATCTGCCCTCCACCTCTAGGTGGCGGGGCAGTCGGTGCTGAAATCATAGGCTGTTGATCCTGCTGCACTGCCTTGCCCCGAAGTCTATGGAAGGTCCTCTTCATGTGACTCGGATCTCCACACTCGTAGCACACTCTCGGTGCCATAGCCTGCTAACCCAAATACCCACTAGAGGAACCCTGGATGGCTGGTGGGCGATATAAACTCTCTAGCATGGCACTGAAGTGAGCACTGGAAGAATCCCGATGACCAGAATACCCACCGGAGGAACCCTGAATAACTGGCGGGCGATATGAGCTCTCCGGCATTGCACTAAAATAAAGTCTCACTGGAGCACCTCGAGAAGGGGGTGATGGTGCTGAATACGGGGGTATGCTGAGCTGAGCCCTCCCATAGTGACCTCTACCCCTAACTGGGGCGCCTCTAAACTCTCCCGAAAATCGGGCCCTCTTGTCCTGCTGAATCTGCTCTCTACCCCTCAGGAGATACCCCTCAATCCTGCGAGCAATCTTTACCACTAGCTGATACTCAGTACCCATCTCCACCTCTCGGGCCATGCTAGCTCGAATACCGGGGTGCAACCCCATAACAAATCTCCACACTCTCTCTGCATCTATGGGAAGTATCATGAGTGCATGGCGAGACAACTCAAAAAACCTCACCTCATAATCGGTCACAGACATCTGACCCTACTCAAGATGCTCAAACTGATATCGCAGCTCTTCCCTCTCAGAGGGTAGGATATACCTATCCAAGAATAACTGTGTGAACTGACCCCAAGTGAGGGGAGGGGAACCTGCTGGCATGCCAAGAACATAGGACTTCCACCATCTACGGGCCCTGCCCTCTAGCTGAAAAGTAGTGAAGTCAACCCCATGCGACTCCAATATCCTCATGTTGTGCAGTCTATCCCTACACCTATCTATGAAGTCCTAGGCATCCTCATGACGCTCACCCCCGAAGATAGGAGGGTGAAGTCTAGTCCATTTGTCCACCAACTTCTGCGGGTCACCGTCTGCAGCTGGTCTGGGCTGGGGGTGCCACTGCAGCAACTAGCTGGGCCCCATCTACGGGTAGTGCATCCGGAGTCTGATACATTATAGCTGCGTGTCCAAGAGCCTGAGAAATAGGGGTATGTGCTCCCCCTCTTGCTTGTGATGTAGCTGGAACTGCTGGAAATAAACTAGCAAATAAACTAGCATGAGTCATAGAATCCATGAACCGCAGTATACGGCCCATGACCTCCTGGAATCCTGGTGCTATCATAAAGTCCGTCGGGGTAGGCTCAGCTGCGGGCACCTCGCCCTGCTCCTCGATGATAGGATCTCCCGCGGGATCTGCTGGTGGTACTACTAGGATAACTCTGGGACGCCCTCATCCCCTACCTCGGACTGGTGCCCTCCCCCGGCCTCTGCCTCGGCCTCTAGCAACGGGGGAGCAGCTCTGCCTGGGTCTGGAATATCAGCCATGCGTGTCCTCACAATCTGTGAGAGAATAGAAGAGGGAAAATTAGCATAACAACCACTGCACGATAGAAAATGAATAAAGACTAGTTTTTTAACACCCTATAGCCTCTCGAAGATAAATACAGACGTCTCTGTACCGATCCGCAAGACTCTATTAGGTTTTCCCATGACTTGTGAGACCTACGTGAACCTAGTGCTATGATACCATGTTGTCACGACCCAAAATCCATCAAAGGCTGTGATGGCGTCCAACACCGTTGTCAGGCAAGCCACGCGGAAGTATTAGTAAATTCTTATTTTACTTACCAAAACAATTACAACATTTTCCTTAATCTGGAATTAAAATCTGGTGATAATATGAAACATTCATTAATAATTATACAATCAAAAATAATAGTCTACTAATGTGTGTGCCAAGACCTGGTGTCACAAGCTGTGGGCAACTAGTAGAATATACAAAAGAATCACACTATCATACTGTCCGAAATAGAATAGATAGCAAAAATACATAAGAGAGACTCCTTCAGGCTGCTGAACGGCATGGGAAGGGGAGCAGCTCACCGTAGAAGTCTCGAAATCCGCTTAGGGATGCGCACCAGACTGATAGCCAGAGACACCTGCCTCAGATCCTATACAATTAAGTATAGAAGTGTAGTATGAGTACATAAACAATATGAACCCAGTAAGTATCCCGTCTAATCTCGAAGAAGTAGAGACGAGAGGTCGACTTGAGACTTACTAGGGTCAAATAATATGAGAAAAGAATTTATAATAAGCATGGATAGCACAATTAATTAACATTTTATGGCAAGGAAGAATAGTTCTTTCTCCAGATAATATCATGGGTATCCATTTACGTTTCAAGGCATATATGAAGTTCAGTCCGCAGAAAATACTAAATAAAACATGCGCAAGTAACACCGAGGGACGTACGGCCCGATACAACATAAAAGTAAATTGTGCACTGCCGAGGGTCAAACGGCTTGAACCATAGATGCATCTATTACCCCGCTCGAGAATCACACGTGCGACACAGTCAAATATAATAAACTCATCAACAAGCAGACGATAATGTATATATGAGGAGTAGTTATTCACAGGAATATTCAACTCCTCTTTTTAAAAGACCAAGCAGATAAGGTTCCTCTTACTAGTCTCATTTACCTTAATCAACATAATTTATACAAATCCGAATTTATCATCAAGTTACAAGAATATCACATAGAGCATGTTTTTGGGTCCTAGACTACCCGGACTTAACATAATAGTAGCTGCGCACGGACTCTCGTCACCTAGTGCATATGTAGCCCCCGCATATAATGGCAATTAATTCAATTGTTACACCTATGGGGACAATTCCCTCTTACAAAGTTAGAAAGGAGACCCACCTCGCTCCAAAATGCACTTCCAATACCAAGAACGAGCTCAAACTCTCAATTTGGAGCCGAACGATCCAAAACTAGTTAAATAAGGTAGGAACTAGTCAATATAAGCTCACAAGATCGAATTCTAGCTATTCAAGCCATTTCCCAACAATTAATACAAGTTTCCAAAAATCTGACCCCGGGCCAACGTGCCCCGATTCCGAAATTTTCTGACGGAAATTATTCTCTATAACCTAAGGATCAATAATATATGATTTTTAATCAATTTCATAACCAATTTCGTGGTAAAATCTAAGTTTTATTAAAACCCTAGGTCTAGCTTTAACCCCATTGATTTCTCCAAATCTTTAGGTGTTAATCTACCCAAAACTCGAATGTTAAAGATGGAAAATAGGGGGATGAACTTACCTCACGATGATATGTGGAAATCCCTTCTCAAGACCTCCAAAATCGCTCAATACCTGAGTGCCAAATGGTCAAAAATGGCTGGAACTCGACTTAAATGAAGCTCACTGCTTCAACAGTTTCCGCATTTGCGGTCAGGGGACCACATCTGTGGTCCCGCATCTGCGAAAGGAGACCGCATCTGCAGAATTGGCTAAAAGGGCTGAGACTTCTTCTGCGGTCTTGAAGCCGCATCTGCGAAGCCACTTCTGCGGTTTGGCCTGGCCAACTCTAGGCCGCATCTGCGAGGCTACGACCGCTTCTACGGTCTCGCACCTGCGGTCGACCAACCACAGGTGCAGTTATGAAAGAAGTAGATGCTTCAGCACTTCTCCCAATTCTCAACTTCACTCGAGCCTTGTCCGTTTGACGTTCAGGGCTCCCGAGCCATGCCCAAATATACCGACAAGTCTGAAATCATGAGACGGACCTACTCGAACCTTCGGAACGCCTGAAACAACACTAAATCTAAGAGTCACCCCCTAAAACCAAGTGAATCAAACTTATGAACTTCAAGTTCTTAATTTTCCTCTAACGAGCCGAAACACCCTAAAACTACTCGGATTGACACCAAATTTTGCGGGCAAGTATTAATCGATATATTAGACCTGTACCGGGATCCGAAACCAACATACGAGCCCGATACCCATGGAATCAATCATTAATTGATTTCTTTAAATCTTTAAAACTTCAAATTAACAATTTCTGATAAAAATTCATTACCCGGGCTAGGGACCTCGAAATTTGATTCCGGACATACGCCTAGGTCCTATATTTTTCTGCAGACCCTCCAGGACTGTCAAATCACGAATCTGGGTCCGTTTGCTCAAAATGTTGACCAAAGTCAAACTTAGCCTTTTAAGAAAATCCTAAGGAATCAAATGTGCATATTGCACTCCAAACTCTTCCAAATCCCGAACAAACCATCCCCGCAAGTCATAAATTAGTTAAAGCAAGTGCGGGAAGTTTTATTTAAGGAAACAGGGTTCTAAAAGGCAAAATGACCAGTCGAGTCGTTACAAATAGTCTACAAATGTGTGCTAGGAACTAGTGTCATAAGTCCTATGGCAACTGGTAGAATATACAAAAGAATACAACTATCCTACTGCCTGAAATAGAATAGACAATAATAAGAAAAGAAGAGACTCCAGCATGCTACTGAATGGCTAAAAAGGGGCAACTCACCGTGGAATCTCGGTCAAGTATCAGGAACGCGCGCCAGACTGGTAGCTGGATGCACCTGCCTTAGATCCTATATATTTAAGTCCAGAAGCATATTATGAGTAAATAAACAATATGTACCCAGTAAGTATCCAGTCTAACCTCGAAGAAGTAGTACGAAGGGTCGACTTGACACTTACTAGGGTCAATAATGATGTAATTTTAAGTGTTACGCTAAGCATGGATGCCATGAATAAATAAATGTTGATAACAGGAGGTGACAAGTTCTTTCATGAATAACATTTTAGTTAAAAATCTATATTTCAAGGCATTTTAAATAGTTCAAATCACAGAAAGTACCAAGAAAGTAGCATGCGCAAATAATGTCGAGGTCGTACGGCCCGATCCAACATAAAATAAAGTGTGCACTACCGAAGGGTTGAACGACACGATCCATATATGCATTTATTACCCCGCTCGCGAATCATGCATGCGACACGGTCATACACAGATAAACATATCAAGCAATCAATCAATAATTTATCAGGAAAACAATTGTCCAAGGTAATGTCAAACTTATCTTTGACGGTCAAGAAAGTGATGTTTAACTTTTTAGAAATTCATTGCCAAATTTGATATGATTTACGCATTTTAAATTAACAATAAAGTTACAACTATGAAAAGTAAGGCATGCTCTTGGGTCCTAAACTACTTGGACTTAAACAAAATAGTAGCTATGCACAGACTCTCGTCACCTCGTGCATACGTAGCCCCTGCATTTAGTGGCAAATATTCACTTATTTCTCCTATGGGGACAATTCCCTCTTACAAGGTTAGAAAGGAGACTTACCTCGTCCTAAAGCTAACTTCCAATTTCAAGAATGTGCTCAAAACCCTCAATTTGGAGTCGAGCGATCCAAAACTAATCAAACGGAGTAAGAACTAGTCAATACAAGCTCAAGAGTTCATATTCTAACTATTAAAGTAATTCCCCAACCCTAAATGCAAGGTTTCTAAAATTCATCCCCAGGCCCACGTGCCCGGATTTCGGAAATTTTTGAAGGAAGTTATTACCCATAACCTAAGGATCAAGAATATATGACTTTTTCTCCATTCCATAACAAATTTCGTGGTTAGATCTTGTTTTTGTAAAAACCCTTGGTTTTGCTCTAATCCCATAATTTTCACTAATCTTTGTGTGTTAATCTACCCAAAAACCAAGTATTAAACTCACATTAAGTAGAATTATCTTAACTCAAAGTGCTAGGTTGAAATCCCCTCTTTGGAAGCTCCAAAATCGCCCAAGTGTAGAAGTGAAATAAAATAAATGGCCTAAGTCCCGTTTTTAAAAGCTGTGTCCAGGCCAATGTGACATCAGGTTCGCAAATGCGAAGGTCACAATTGTGACAAAACCATCGCACATGCGAACCTAGACTCCCACTGCAAGGGTCGCAAATGCGACAAAAGGGTCGCAAATGCGACAAAAGGGTCGCAATTGCAGACCCTGCTGGGTTCGTAAATGCGAAGGAAATGTCGCAAATGCGACGACTGCCCAGCTCATGCTTCTTCACAATTGCAAAGCCTTCCTTGCAAATGCGGTCATCGCAAATGCGAACAAATCCTTGCATTTGCGAGACCTGCAACTCCTACCCAGAAATACCAGAAAACTAGAGTGTTTTCACTCTCAACACACGTCCGAAACTCACCCGAGCCCTCGGGGCTCCACACCAAATACTCACACAAGTCTAACAATATCATACAAACTTGATCACACAATCGAAACACCGAAATAACATCAAAAACTAAGAATCGCCACCCAAAACCAATGAATCAAACTTAAGAACTTCAAGTTCTTCAATTTACTTTAAACATGCCAAAACGTACTTATACTACTCGGATTGACACCAAATTTTGCGTGCAAGTCTTAAATGACATTACGGAAATATTCCAGATCTCGAAATTCTGTTTGGACCTCGATAATACAAAAACCCGCTCCAAACCAAATATTTAAAAACTTCTAAAACCTTCAAGAACCAACTTTTACTATTCCAAAACCCGATCCGGACATACGCCCAAGTCTGAAATCATCATACGAATCCATTGGAACCGTCAATCCCGATTTCGAGGTCGTTTACTCAAAATGTTGGCCGAAGTTAAACTTGGCCTTTTAAGCCAACCTTAAGGAACCAAGTGCTCCGATTTCAACCCAAACTCTTCCAAATTCCGAATCAACCATCCCCACAAGTCATAAATTAGTTAAAGCATGTATGTGAGGTCTCATTTAGGGGAACGAGGTTCTATAAATCAAAATGACCAGCCGGGTCGTTACATTCTCCACCTCTTAAACAAACGTTCGTCCTCGAACGAGTTTAGATTCATACCTGAAGTGCCAAATAAGTGTGGATATCTGCTCTACATGTCCTCCTCGGACTCCCAGATCGCCTCCTCGACTGGTTGGCCCCTCCACTGGACCTTTACCGTAGAAATCCTCTTGGATATCAATTGGTGATCCTGTCTACAACAATGGCAACTAGATCCTCCTCATAACCCAAGCTCTCATCTAGCTGAATGGTAATGAAGTCTAACACATGGGACAAGTCGACGTGATACCTTCGGAGCATAGACACGTGAAAAACTAGATGAACTCCCGATAAGCTGGGAGGTAAAGCAAGCTCATAAGCAACCTCCCTAACTCACCTCAACACCTCAAAAGGGCCTATAAACCTGGGGCTCAACTTCCCTTCTTCCCGAATCTCATAATACCCTTCATCGGTGAGACTTTCAAGAGAACTTTCTCGCCGACCATGAATGATACATCACGCGTCTTTCAATCCGTGTAACTCTTCTATCTGGACTGTGTTGTGCAAAGTCTCTCCTAAATCAACTTTACCTTTTCCAAGGCATTTTTTACCAAATCCGTACCATACAACTTAGCCTCACTAGGCTCAAACCACCCGATAGGAGAACAACATCGCCGACCATATAAAGCCTCAAATGGAGCCATCTCGATGTTGGACTGGTAACTGTTATTGTAAGCAAACTCGGTCAAAGGCAAGAACTGATCCCACTGCCCTCCAAAGTCAATCACATATGCTCTGAGCATGTCCTCCAAAATCTGAACTGTCCGCTCTGACTGCTCATCGGTCTGCGAGTGAAATGCTGTGTTGAGCTCTACACGGGTCCCCAACTCACTCTGTATGGATCTCTAGAAATGGGAAGTAAACTGAGGGCCTCTATCTGATATGATGGAAATGGCACACCGTGCAGCCAAACTATCTCCCGAATGTAGATCTGAGCCAGCCTCTCTGAAGTATAAGTAGTCACCACCGGAATGAAGTGTGCTGACTTGGTCAACCTATCAACAATGACCCAAACTGCATCAAACTTCTACAATGTCCGCGGTAACCCAACTACGAAGTCCATAGTAATGCGCTCTCACTTCTACTCAAGTATAGGCATCTGCTGAAGTAGGCCACCTGGCCTCTGGTGCTCAAACTTAACCTGCTGGCAATTCAAACACCTAGCCACATACTCAACTATGTATTTCTTCATCCACTACAACAACTAATGTTGCCTTAGGTCACGATACATTTTCGTAGCACCTGGATGGATGGAATACCGTGAACTGTGTGCCTCCTCTAGAATCCTCTCCCTCAAGCCATCGACATTAGGAACACATAGGTGACCCTGGAGTCGCAGAACATCATCCTTGCCAATAGAAACTCCTTGGAACCACCCTGTAGTACCGTCTCTTTAAGAACTGCCAAATGCGGATCATCGAACTGCCGAGCCTTGATCTGCCCCAATAATGAAGACTGAGCAATAACACACGCATGAACTCAAGTGGGCTATGAAATATCTAACCTTACAAGTCTGTTAGCCAAGGACTGAATGTCTAAAGCTAGTGGTCTCTCCTCCGGTGAAATGAATGCCAAGCTACCCATACTCTCTGCCTTCCTACTCAAGTCATCCGTGACCACATTTGCCTTGCCCGAGTGATAAAGAATGGTGATGTCGTAATCCTTTAGTAACTCAAACCATCTATGTTGCCTCAAATTGTTCTTAAACAAATGTTGTAAGCTGGGATGATCAGTATAAACCTCACATGACACCCCATAAAGATAATGCCTCCATATATTAAGAGCATGAACAATCGCTGCTAACTCTAGGTCATGCCCGGGGTACTTCTTCTCATAAATCTTCATCTGACGAGAAGCATATATAATAACTCGTCCCTCCTACATCAATACACATCCCAAGCCAATGCGTGAAGCGTCGCAATATACCGTATACATCCCTGAAGCGGAAGGCAACACTAGAACCGGTGATGTGGTCAAAGATGTCTTGAGCTTCTGAAAGCTCACCTCACAACCATTGGACCAACGGAAAGGAGAACCCTTCTAGGTAAATGATGCAATGGATGAAAAGCCCTGCACAAATTGGTGGTAATAACCTGCTAACCCCAGGAAACTCCTGATCTTAGTCACTGAAGTAGGACGTGGCCAACTCTGAACTGCCTCAATCTTCTTGGGATCCATCTTAATACCCTCTCCTGATACAATATGCCCCAAGAATGGTACTGACTCTAGCCAAAACTCACACTTGGAGAACTTAACATATAACTTCTGCTCTCGTAAGGTCTAAAGCACTACTCTCAAATGCTGCTCGTGCTTCTAGGCTACGTGAGTATATCAAGATGTCGTCAATGAAGATGATAACAAAGGAATCAATATAAGGCATGAACACCCTGTTCATCAAGTCCATAAACACCGCTGGGGCATTAGTCAAGCCAAAAGACATCACCAGAAACTCATAATGGCCATATCTAGTATGGAAAGAAGTCTTCGGGACATATGAGTCCCAAATCTTCAATTGATGATACCCGACTTCAAGTCGATCTTAGAGAACACCCTAGCACCCTGCAACTGTCGAACAAATCATCAATGCACGACAACGGGTACTTGTTCTTGATGGTAGCCTTGTTCAACTGGTGGTAATCAATGCATATTCGCATAGTCACATCCTTCTTTTTCACAAACAATACTGGTGCACCCCAAGGTGACACACTCAATCTAAGAAACCCCTTTTCTAACAATTCCTCCAACTGCTCCTTCAACTCTTTCGGAGCCATATGGTACGGTGGGATAGATACAGGCTTAGTTCTTGGAGCCAAATCAATATCACGATTCGGTGGCATGCCAGGGAGGTCAGAAGGAAACACATCGGCGAACTCCCGAACTACTGGAACTGAATCAATCATCAGAGACTCTGGGGTGGTGTCTCGAACATAAGCTAGATAAGCCAAATAACCCTTCTCGACCATATGTCGAGCCTCCAGAAAAGAGATAACCCGACTAGATGTACTAACTGAGGAACCCTTCCACTCCAATATTGGTAACTCTAGCATTGCTAAAGTAACAGTCTTGGCATGGAAATCTAGGATAATGTGATATGGGGACAACCAATCCATGCCCATGATGACCTCAAAGTCAGTCATATCAAGTAGCAAGAGGTTTGTTCTAGTCTCAAAACCACAGAATGTGACCACACAGGATCGGTAGATCCGATCCACAACTATAGAATTGCCCACAAGAGTGGACACATGAACATGAGTACCTAAGGACTCACGAGGTATATCTAGAAAATGAGCAAAACAAAGACGATACATATGAATAGGTAGACCTTGGATCAAATAGCACTGAAGCATCTCTACCGCAAACTAAAATAATACCTATAATAACGGCATCTGAGGCCAATGCATCTGGCCTGGTCAGAAAAATATAGAATCTGGCTGGAGCATTGGCTGGCTGGCCTCCACCTGACTGAACAGTAGCTGGATAACCTCTCCCTGTCTAGCCTCTACCTCTAGGATAGCCCCTACCAGTCTATCCCCTGCCTCTGAGCGGCTGGGCTGCTGACTCTGCTGCAGTGCCTTGCCTCGAAATCTAGGGCAGGTCCTCTTCATGTGACTCAAATCTCCACACTCGTAACAACCTCTCGGCACTATAGACCGTTGTCTTGAATTCTGGCCCTGATGGCCTGAATACCCACTAGAAGAACTCTAAATAGTTAGTGGGCGGTATGAACTCTCCGGTATACCACTAAAGTGGGAGCTGGAAGAACCCTAGGGACCTGAATATCTACTGGAAGAACCCTTGATAGCCAGCAAGCGGTAAGAACTCTCCGGTATGGCGCTGAAATAGGGGTGCACTGGAGCACCTCGAGGAGGTGGTGGTGCTAAATATGGGGCCTGATGGGCTGACCCCTCCCAAATTGACCTCTTCTCCTAGCCGAGTAACCTCTAAAATCTCCATAGAATCAAGTCCTCTTGTCTTGCTACATCTGCTCTCTACCTCTTAGACGGTATCCCTCAATCCTCTGAGCAATCTCCACAACCAGCTGATAAGAAGTCCCCATCTCCACCTCTCGGGCCATGTTGGCCCTAATACCAGAATGCAACCCTGCAACAAACTTCCGTACCCTCTTTGCGTCAGTAGGAAATATCATCAGTGCATGGCGGGACAACTCAGAAAACGTTGCCTCATAGTCGGTCACTGATATCTGACCCTACTCTGGCTGCTCAAACTGATACTGCAGCTCTTCCCTCTCAGAGGGTGGAATATAGCTATCCAGAAAAAGCTGTGTGAACTGACCCCAAGTAATGGGAGGAGAACCCACTGGCCTGCCAAGAACATGATACTGCCACCACCTACGGGCCCTGCCCTTCAACTGGAATACAGTGAAGTCAACCTCATGAGACTCCAATGTCCTTATGTTGTGCAATCTGTCCCTGTACCTATCAATGAAATCTTGGTCATCCTCATGACGCTCCTCTCCGAAGATGGGAGGGTGTAGCCTAGTCCATCTGTCCAGTAACTTCTGCGGATCACCATCCATAGTCGGTCTAGGCTCGGGTACCACTGTAGCAACTAGATGAGTCCCATCCACGGGTAGTGCACCCAGAGTCTGATACACTGTACCTGTATGACCAGGAACCTAGGTAGTAGGGGTCTGTGCTCCCCCTCCCACTTGAGATGTGGCAGGGTTTGCTATAAATAAACCAGCCTGAGTCATGGTGTCCATGAACCGTAATATACGGCCCATGACCTCCTAGAAATTTGGTGCTGTCATGAAGTCCGTCGGGATAGGCTCAGCTGCAGTCACCTCGCCCTGCTCCTAAATGATAGGATCCCCCGGTGGTGCAACTAGGGCAGCTCTAAGACGCCCCCATCCCCTACCTCGGGCTGGTGCCCTCCCCCGGCCTCTGCCTCGGCCTCTAACAACAAAGGGAGCAGCTCCTCTTGGGTTTGGAACATCTATCATGAGAGTCCTCACTATCAGTGAGAGATTAGAAGAAGGAAATTTAGTATACCATCAACTGCATGATTAAAGATGAATAAAGAGTGGTTTCCTAACATCTTATAGCCTCTCGAAGATAAATACAGACGTCTCTGTATCGATCCTCAAGACTCTATTAGGTTTGCCCATGACTTGTGAGACCTACATGAACCTAGTGCTCTGATACCATATTGTCACGACTCAAATTCCATTATAGATCGTGATGGCACCAAACACCGTTGTCAGGCAAGCCAACTCTAATCAACTAGTGAGTTCTTATTATTTTAACAACACATCCCCAACATTTCCTTAACAGTTAAGCTTTTAAACATGCGATAATTAAGAAGTTATAATAATAGAAATACATTCCGAAAATAATAGTTTACAATGTGTGTGCCAGGAACTAGTGTCACAAGTCCTAGGGCAACTAGTAGAATGTACAAAAGAATACAACTATCCTACTGCCTGAAATAGAATAGACAGTAATAACAAAAGATGAGACTCTAGCATGTTGCTGAATGACTCAGAAGGGGTAGCTCATCATGGAATCTCGGTCAAGTATCAGGAATGCGCGCCGGACTGGCAGCTAGATGCACTTACCTCAGATCTTATTAAGTACAGAAGCGTAGTATGAGTGCATAAACAATATGTACCCAGTAAGTATCCAGTCTAACCTCGAAGAAGTAGTGAGGAGGGGTCGACTTGACACTTACTAGGGTGAATAACGATGTAATTTAGGTGTTACACTAAGCATGGATGTCATGAATAAATAACAGTTGATAACAGGAGGTGAAAAGTTCTTTCATAAATAACATTTTAGTTAAAAATCTATATTTCAAGGCGTTTTAAACAATTCAAATCATAGAAAGTACCAAGCAAGTAGCATGCACAAATAATGCCGAGGTCGTACGACCCAATCCAACATAAAATAAAGTGTGCACTGTCGGAGGGTCGAACGGCGCGAACCATAGATGCATCTATTACCCCGCTCACGAATCATACATGCGATGAGGTCATACACAGATAAACATATCAAGCAGTCAATCAATAATTTATCAGGAAAACAATTGTTCAAGGTAATGTCAAACGTCTCTTTAACGTTCAAGAAAATGATGTTTAACTTTTTAGAAATTCATTGCCAAGTTTGATATGATTTATGCATTTTAAATTTAAAGTAAAGTTACAACTACGACAAGTAAGGCATGCTCTTGGGTCCTAAACTACCCAGACTTAAGCATAATAGTAGCAACATGCAGACTCTCGTCACCTCGTGCGTACGTAGCTCCCACATTTACTGCAAATATTCACTTATTTCTCCTATGGGGACAATTCCCTCTTACAAGGTTAGAAATGAGACTTACCTCATCCCAAAGCTCACTTCCAAATTGAAGAATGTGCTCAAAACCCTCAATTTGGAGCCGAACGATCCAAAACCAATCAAACGGGGTAAGAACTAGTCAATACAAGCTCAAAAGTTCATATTCTAACTATTAAAGTAATTCCCCAACCCTAAATGCAAGGTTCCTAAAATTCATCCCCGGGCCCACGTGCCCGGATTCTAGAATTTTTTTGAAGGAAGTTGTTACCCATAACCTAAGGATCGAGAATATATGATTTTTACTCCATTCCATAACAAATTTAGTGGTTAAATCTTGTTTTTATCAAAACACTAGGTTTTTCTCTAATCCCATGATTTTCACTAATCTTTGTATGTTAATCTACCCAAAAACCAAGTATTAAACTCATATTAAGTCGAATTATCTTACCTCAAAGTGCTAGGCTGAAATCCCCTCTTTGGAAGCTCCCAAATTGCCCAACTGTAGAAGTGAAATGAAATAAATGGCCTAAGTCCTATTTTTAAAAGTTGTGTCCAGGCCTCTGATGTCGCATTTTCGACATCAGGTTCGCAAATGCGAAGGTTGAAATTGCGAAAAAACCATCGCAAATGCGAACCTGGGCTCCCACTACAAGGGTCGCAAATACAGACCCTGCTGGGTTTGCAAATGCGAAAGAAATGTCGCAAATGCGATGATTGCCCAGATCAGCCTTCTTTGCAATTGCGAAGACTTCCTCACAAATGCGGTCAATGGAAATGCGAACAAATCCTCGCATTCGCGAGACCTGCAACTCCTTCCCAGAAATGCCAGAAAACTGGAGTGTTTTCACTCCCAACACACGTCCGAAACTCACCTGAGCCCTCGGGGCTCCACACCGAATACTCACACAAGTCTAACAATATCATACGAACTTGCTCGTGCGATCTTAACACCAAAATAACTTCAAAAACTAAGAATCGCCACCCAAAACCAATAAATCAAACTTAAGAACTTCAAGTTCTTCAATTTACTTTCAACGTGCCGAAACGTACTTATACCACTCGGATTGACATCAAATTTTGCGTGCAAGTCTTAAATGACATTACAGAACTATTCTCAGTCTCGAAATTCCATTTGGACCTCGATAACATAAAAACCCGCTCCAAACCAATGTTTACTATTATGTGCTAAAACGCTCCCGGATCATCCAAAACTCGATTTGGTCATACATCCATGTCTGAAATAATCATACGAACTCTTGGAATAGTAAAATCTCGATTTCGAGGTCGTATACTCAAAATATTGACCGAAGTCAAACTTGATTTTTTAAGCCAATCTTAAGGAACCAAGTGCTCCGATTTTAACCCAAACTCTTCTAAAGTCCGAACCAACCATCCTCACAAGTCATAAATTAGTTAAAGCAAGTACGGGAAGTCTTACTTAGGGGAATGGGGTTCTATAAAGCAAAATGACTAATCGGGTCGTTACATTAAAATATAACTTAAGCCAAATTGTGTTGAAGTTTTAACTGATTTTTTTGATAATGTTCTGAAGTTATTTTTTCTACCTTTAATTTTTTTTTAATAGATGGCATCTACAAAATCCAAAGCACCTAAAGATCCTAAAGAACCTAGAATACATAACACTCCTTCAGTCCCTGTTGGTGTACCTACAAAAGCAGGGGAGAGGTATTATGAGTTTCGAGATTGGTTTAACTATCGTGCCTACTAGAAGGGGAACCACGATTTAAAGGGTTTAATTACAACTTTCTTGACTCCTGCACAACAGGAAAAACTGAATAATGGTACATTTCGGTATATCATGGCTATGGAGAATTTCCATTGCAACATGCAGTTGGTTTATTGTTTGATTCTTTCTCCCGTATTCACCAATGATCGAGATTCCATTAGTTTCAAGATTTTTGGCTGTGATGTGTCGTTCAGCCTTGAAGACTTTCACATTATGTGCGGTTTGAGGATCATAACACATAATGTTGAAAAACTAATTAAACGAGAGCGTAAGATTCTGAAGCGCTATTTTGGAAAGTCTAAGGGTGTGACCTTGAAGGACATTCGAGAGTATATGATACAGAATCAAATTAAAAAGGATGATGTGAATTTCAAACACGTATGCGAGAGTGATGAAGATCCTGTGAAACTTATGGAAATTCTTATTGTGGAGTCTATTTTGTTCCGAAGAAAGAATTAAATCAACTATGTTGGAGGAGTACGCAGCTATTGTTGAAGATGATGAGGATTGTCTTAATTATCCTTGGGGTAATGCATCTTATGAGAAGCTTATTACCTCAATGAAACATGCTTTGGACAACAAGGAAAAAATTGGTCCAACTGACTATACTATAGGCGGACTTCCATATCCATTATGTGTTTGGTTCTATGAGTGCTTCCTAGATATTCGGGACAACTATTTGAAAGATGACGACTACCTTGATGTCCCTCAGGTTCCCAGGATGTTACGTTATCAATCTTTGGGAGAGCCTAAATTTAATGAACTTCATGAGGATTACTTCAGTAATCATGGTGTAAGTTAATGTTCTTTATTTTTCCTTTTTTTCTATAGTTTGTTAACATGTTGACGTATCAGTTTTATTTTATTTTTTCTAATATACTTTTTTGTATTAAATAAAAAATATCAGACATTTAGGGTATTGGAGATAATTCCTACCAAAGAGGAATTGAATTCAATGCCTTTAATTGGACAATTACCATGTAGTTGCATTCGTTCGAAGGTACTAATTCTGATTCCTTCAATTGGTGAATCACCACATATTCGGAGTCGATCAAAAGAAACCAATAAAACTCCTATAATTGGAGAATCACCTCAAACCCAGAGTCGTTCTAAACATTCTACAACGACGTTGGATGATGAATTAGTTAACGCAATATGTCGTGTAAGTTTTTTTGTGTGTTTAATCTGAAGTTTTTCATACTATTTTTTGCTTAATTATAGGATATTTTATGTGATGTTTTTGTTCTGTATTTAACATTATTTTTTAAGCTGAAATTTTTGTTCTGTGTTTTGTAAAACTACAACATGTCTTGTGTGCACTTTTTGTTCTGTTTTTGATGAAATTTAGCATTCTAGGAGCTGATGTTTTGTTTTGTGTTTTGTAAAAGTAAAGTATGTTTTGTCTGTAGTTTTTGTTTTATTTTTGATGAACTTCAGCATTATTGGAGTTGAAGTTATGTTCTGTATTTGTAAAACTATAGCATGTTTTGGCTGAAGTTTTTGTGTATTTGTTGAATTTCAGTATTCTTAGAGATGAAGTTTTGTTCTGTATTTGCTAAACTTCAGTATTCTTAGAGCTGAAGTTTTGTTCTGTGTTACTATTCTCTGAATTTATTGTGTTGTTTCTATTTCTATACTAGAGGGTAAGGAGGGAATTTAAAAACCATGCAACAGAAGAAAGGCGAATGATCGCGAAAGAAGTTGTTCAAGAGTTTCGACTGGATGAGCGATCTGTTATTATAGACGAGGTTGTGAAAAAGGTCAAGGTAGACTTATTTACTGAAAAGTCTTTTTTCCGGCTAATGTTATTCATTTATTCAGAATAATCATTGTTAGTAATTTTTTATAGGAATATTTTGATAAGAAGTTTGAAAAGTTGTTTGAGATTGTCGATAAGTCAAAAGGAAGAGATGATGGCGATGCAGATTTTGAATTCATGAACTATCGACAATATGATAGGATGAACGAATCCTTCGAACCTCAATCTGATATTAATACTGGTCATAATGGACTACATATAGTTGTAGATGAAAATGTAAGAGGTGAGGACGCAGCTCTTGAAGGCCAAGTTCAAGTATTCGAGAAAGTTCAATGTATTGAACGACAAGTTGAAGTGGAATGTTCTAGTGTTGATAAACTAGGCAAAATTGCTAGATATGATGAAAACTTATCAACCGAGAATGTAGGAAGCAAGAAAGGTGCAGATGATAAAGGTTTCATTACTGAAGACATGTACCGACATGTGATTGAGGTAGTCCTATTGCAAAAGGAAAAGTATTTGCGAATGCAGATGATGAACCTACTCCTATTGGGAAAGGCAATGCGTTTGCGGAGGCATTAGCTATTTGCCAAGATATTTTAGGTGCAGAGACACATGAAGTTGTCACTACAAGTATAAATATCTCTCTATATATATATATATATATGTGTGTGTGTGTGTGTGTGTGTGTGTGTGTGTGTGTGTTTACATGCTCCCTTTTCCCTCATGAATATGCAGTGGAAGTTGAAAATAGTGGTGCTTCAATTGATATGACTCAAAAACTCTCCGATGATGCTGCATTGCATGGAGATAGAGTCGAGAAAATCCTTTCGCAGAATACTCCAAGGCTCCCCGATAATGCTGCACCATTGAATGAAGCTGGAGCTACTGAGATCAACAAAGGTATGCAGTCTAGCGATAGCCTAGTGAAAGGTAAACGTCAAAATATTCTATATATCACGAACTTATTACATTTGATACAAGTTTTTATTTTCGGTTTGAAATTTTACATATTTTTTTTCTTTTTTGTGCTTTTTGATAATTATTTAGAAGAATTGATGCAATAGAAAAAGAAATTGGTGAGTTCATTCGGCTATATGAAAAAGGAGAAATACATCTTTTCACACATGTTGGCTCACCGATAGATGTGAAGTATCTTTGTAGTATTTTCAAAATTTAGGCAGTATTATTTAATATTTTTGCCTTTTTTCGCATTAAGATATAGGCTTATATGAGGGTAATGCAAGCAGATCTATTGGTATGAAAACACCATCTGTGTCGCAACACTTAGACCAGGTAGTTACTTACTGCAATTCAATTACAAGGCATTTTTTGCCTAATGTGTGTTTGTATCAGCTGTATTTATGTATATATTTTCCTTGTTTTTTTGTAGATCTCATCTGATGCATCACAACTTCTTCCAAATTCTAAGAGAAGGAAGGTGTTTAATTCTCCTAATGTTTTGCGTGACACCAGTGATATCCCAACTTTAATTTATGTTCATTTTCGCTAGGTAGTACATAAAAGACTGGTTCAAAAACTAATTCTACTGCTATTGTTGTTGGCGAAGAGAGATAAGAAGATCATGAATAGCAGGGAGTTGGAGAAGTATCTGTTCCTATGGCTCTGGATTTTTCCTATACTGCTGAACCGCAGCAGTTAGTTGCCACTGAGTAGTAGGAACAACAAGCAAAAAGAAAACCAGCTAAAGTAGGGAAAAATATTCGTATGGAGAGTATTTATAACGACCCGGCCGATCGTTTTGAGAGTTGTATTCCTGTTCCCCCATTTATTGATCATTTTGTACTTTATAGCTATTATGTGACTTGTCAAGTTAGTCGGTTCGAGTCCGGAGGGATTTTGAAATGAATTAAGACACCAAGCCTCAAGGTTGAAAGCTTAAGTTGAGATGGTTGACCGGATGTTGACTTATGTGTAAACGACTCCGGAATGGAGTTTTGATGGTTCTATTAGATCCATTGGTGATTTTGGACTTAGGAACGTATCCAGATTGTGATTTGGAGGTCCGTAGTGGAATTAGGCTTGAAATGGCGAAAGTTGGAAATTTGAAAGTTTGGCTGAGAGTGGACTTTGTGGTTACCGAGCTCAGTTTGGAGTTCTGGGAGTTAGAGTAGGTCCGTGGTATCTTTTGTGTCTTGTGTGCAAAATTTAGGGTCAATCAGACGTGATTTGATAGGTTTCAACACCTTTTGTAGAAGTTGAAATTTCTTAGTTTTCAATAGGCTTGAATTGGGGTGCAATTCATGTTGTTGATGTTTTTTGAGGGCTCGACTAAGTTCGTATGATGTTTTGGGACTTGTTGGTATGTTTGGTTGAGGTCCCGAGAGCCTCGGGTTGATTTCGGATGGTTAACGGATCAAAAATGGGGCTTGGTGCATGGCTGAAGCAGAGAGTCTGCTAGTGTAATCGCACCTGCGGAGCTTTGATCGCATGTGTGAGCTGAGGAGCACATATGCGGCCAAGATTGGTAAGGAATATGGTCGCAGGTGCGTGGAATTTCTGCACCTGCGTGGTCACAGGTGCAGCGTGATAGACGCAGAAGCGGATAGGTGCAATGGGGATTCTGCACCTGCGATTACAGAGATGCGGGGGAAAGGATCGCAGAAGTGGAGGCCCAACTCTAGTGTTTCACTGCAGAAGTGGAATTTAGGTCGCTTCTGCAACGCCGCAAGTGCAGTTAAGTGGATGCAAAAGTTGAAAGGCTGGACATAATGTTTAAATTCAAGGGTTCTCAATTTTCTTCATTTTGAACATTTCAAGCTCGGGTTTGGGCGATTATTGAGAGGATTTTAGAGGGGTTTCTTGAGGTAATTCACTTGTGCTTATTTTTATTCAATAATCTTGTTTCCCTATTGATTTTCCCACCTAGATTGTGTGGTTTTGAGATGAAATTTGAGGGTTTAAGGCTAGGGATTTGGAGAGTTCGATTTGGGGATTTGAGTGATGATTAGGTGTCGGATTATTGTAAATTTGGTATGGTTGGACTCGTGATTGAATGAACTTTTGGTTTTTGTGACTTTTATCGGATTTCAAGATATAGGCTCGAGGGCCGACTTTTGAGTTGACTTTTTGACTTTTGATTAAGAGTTTAGTATTTTCTTATGGAATTGATTCCTTTTGCCCGTGTTGATTGTATCGCATTGTTTGTGGCTAGATTCGAGGCATTGAGAGTTCGTTTTGTGAGGCAAAGGTGTGTTGGAGTAGAGATTTGCATAGTCTGAGATAAGTAACACTTTTAAATTTGGTCTTGAGGGTTCGAAACCCCGAATTTATGTGTTATATATTGGTGTTGAGGTGACGCACATGTCAAGTGATGGGCGTGTGGACGTGCACCATGAGAACTGTGATCTAGTCGATTCCATGGAACTGTATAGTTGATTTATCTTGTGATATCCGTGTTTTCATCATGTGATAAAGTAATTGGGCTGCCAATCATGCTAGAAGTTATATTTAGGCTATATAATGGTACTGTTGGGACTCATAGTAGGGCTGAGTCAGAGGATGCCCAGGGCTTCTTGGATAAGTGCCAGCAGATTCTTCGCACGACAGGCATTCTAGATACCAGTAGGGTCTTGTTCACTACTTTTCAATTTTCTGGGAATGTCTTCAGATGGTAGTGGGCTTATGAGAGGTGTAGGTCAGTTGGTGCAGCACCACTTATATGGTAAGAGTTCTCTGTTCTCTTCTTAGAGAAGTTTGTACCGCGGTCTCGCAGGGAGGAGCTGTGCAAACTGTTTGATCAGCTACATCAGGAGGGCATGTCTCTGACTTAGTACAAGATGAGGTTTTCTGAGTTGGCGCGTCATGCAGTTTGTTCCCAATGATAGGGAGAGGATTAGGAGGTTCATTAATGGCATCACATATCAACTGCAATTGCTTATGACTAGGGAGAGGGTATCTGGTGCTAATTTCGACGAGGTGGTCGATATTGCTCGGCAGATAGAGATGGTCCGCGGTTAGGAGCGTGGTAAGAGGAAGGCCAATAGGCCTTGTGGATTGGGTGGTTTCGGTGGTGTTCCTTCTGGGGGTCAGTTCTACCACATCAAGGGACGTCCTTATAGGCACATCCAGATGGCTCATCTAGTTCACCGTGGTGCAACATCCAGCCATGGTTCATACAGTGCTCATCGGGGTCAGTTATCTCCCAATGCCCTTCCAACTTAGAGTTCGTCTCGTGCGCCATCAGTTCAGGGTTTATTTGTATCAGGTCCCTCTAATAGTTATTCTAGTTATCGGGGTCTGCCTCAGTACTCACCGCCATTCAGAGGGAGGGGTTGTTTTAAGTGTGGAGATTTGGGTCACATAAAGAGGCATTACCCCTGCCTTTCAGGAGGTCCAGCTCAGTAGATGAGTTAGATTATGACTTCAGTACCAATTACTTCACCACCCCCTTGCCAGCTCGAGGTGGGGCTCAGGCAGCTAGGGGTTACTCTAGAAGGGGAACCGATTAGGTGGTGGCCAGACCCGATTCTATGCTCTTCCTGCCAGACGAGATGCCATTGCTTCAGACACAGTGATCACAGGTGTTGTCTCAATATTCCACAGAGATGCTTATGTATTATTTGACCCTGGTTCCACTTATTCGTATGTATCATCATATTTTGCCCATTATCTGGATATTCCCCGTGAGTCCTTAGTTTCATTTGTTCATGTATCTACGCCGGTGGATGATATTATTGTTGTAACGACCCAAGCAGTCATTTTGCTTTCTAGATCCCTGTTCCACTAAATAAGACTCCCCGTATGTGCTTTAATTATTTTATGACTTGCGGGGATGGTTAGTTTGGTATTTGGAAAGGTACGGGTTGAAATCAAAACACTTGGTTCCTTAATGTTGGCTAAGTAGGGCTAAGTTTGACTTAAGTCAATGTTTTAAGTAAACGACCTCGGAATCGGTATTTGACGGTTCCAATAGGTTAGTATGATAATTTTAGATTTGGACGTATGTTCGGATCGGGTTTTGGATGACCCCGGGAGCGTTTCGGCGCTTAATATTGAAAGTTGACATATTGAAGGTTTTAAAGTTCTTTAAATTTGGTTTGGAGTAGGTTTTGATGTTATCGAGATCTGTTTGGGATATGAGTCTGAGAATAGTTTGTATGGTAATTTAAAACTTACACACAAAATTTGGTGTCATTCCGAGTAGTCTAAGTATGATTCGGCGCATTCGGAGCGAATTGGAAACTTGAAGTTCATAATTTGATTCAATTTGGTTTCGGGGTGTGATCCTTAGTTCCATTGTTGTTTTACGTATTTTGAGAGTTTGAGCAGGTCTGTATTATGTTTATGGACTTATTGGTGCATTTGGGTGGGGTCCCGAGTGGATTGGGTGCATTTTGGACCGCTCGAAGCTAAGTTGGAAACACCAGAATTTCCAATTCTAGTTTCCTTCTTAGCGAATGCTGAAGGACCCCCGCGTTCGGTAGAATGATTTGGGGGTATTGTGGCTGGGGGCTTTTTCCCCTTCGCGTTAACATAGGAAGGGCTACTTTCGCGGAGGCTTGGGCCCTTTGGCCTTCACGTTCGTGATTGGTGAGCCGCATTCGCGTAACAACCTTGGCCTGGGCCACCCAGTTGCCCTTCGCGTTCATGTGTTGTGTCTTGCGATTGCGTAGAGTCTTTTCTGGGCTCCTCTGGCTTTTGCTTTCACGATCACGTGTGCTTGGCCGTGATCGCATATAAGGACCCCTAGGCAAAAACATTTTAAAAATGGGACTTAGGCCATTTTGAGTTCATTTATTACACTCTCGGGCGAGTTTGGAGCTTTAAAGAGGGGGATTTTAACCTAGCTTTCTAAGGTAAATAATTCCTGCCTAATGTGAGTTTAATACATAGGTTATGGGTAGATTTTAACATGTAAAATTGTGGAAATTATGGGTTTAGATGAAAAACCTAGATTTTGATAAAAATAGGATTTAACCACGAAAATGGTTGTGGAATGGAGTGAAAGTTATATATTTGAGTTTGTGAGATTATGGGTAACATTTATCTGTGAAAATTTCCAGAATCTGGGCACGTGGGCCCGGGGTTAAATTTTAGGAATCTTTCAATTGGGGTTGTGTAATCACTCTAATAGTTAGAATATGAACTTTTGGGCATGTATTGATTAATTTATATAACATTTCGGATTGTTCGGCAGCTAGTTGAGGCTTATGAGTGAATTTGAGGCCAGAAAGTGAGCTTTGAGATGAGGTAAGTCTCTTGCCTAACCTTGTAAGAGGAAATTTACCCCATAGGTGATTTAAATTAATGTTTGTTTCTAAATATGGGGGCTACATACGCACGAGGTGATGAGAGTCAGTGCGTAGCTACTAATTATGCTTATGTCCGAGTAGTTTAGGACTCAAATCATGAAATACTTGAAATGTTTGTGCCTACTTGTTAATTAAATTGTTTAAATCATATTGGAACATGATAAAGGAACTGTAACAGACGAATTTCATTTGCTTGAATTTAGAGCGGATTACTTGACCGTTAATGGAAATTGTATTACATTGTGTATTAGCCTTGTAATAACGTTTAAGTCAAATGCTTATAAAGTACCCTCATTTCTTATGGAGTGGGCCAAATGCCTTGGCAGTTGAATAGATGCATCTATGGATCGTGTTGCACGTCCCTCAGTAGTGTACACGTTATTCTAGAATGGGTCGTACGACCTCAGCATAAATCATGCTTAATAATACTCGGTGCCTAATCATACTTAATATTATTTTGTGACTTGTTTACAATTATTAATGACAGAAATTTACTCGGAATTTATTAATTTGTGAAAGAATTATTGGTTCATGCTTGTTAATGAGTTATTATTATTATTACATATTCCATGCATATTTAGAATTTCTGTATTTTATTTGTTGGCACAAAGTAAGTGTCGATGTCGACCCGTCGTCACTACTTCTTCGAGGTTAGACTGGATACTTACTGGGTACATGTTGTTTATGTACTCACGCTACATTTCTGCACTAATCGTGCAGGATCTGAGGCAGGTGCATCTGGCATTCATTCAGGCGCGCACCCCTGTTACCTTAAGGCATACTGGTGAGCTGTTTCTTGAGCCATTCCGGAGGCCTAGTACTCACACTACACTTCTGCACTGACCGTGCAGGATCTGAAGCAGGTGCATCTGATGATCACACCGGTGCGTATCCCTGTTACCCAGAGACCTAGTGGTGAGCTGCTTCCTAAGCCATTCCGTAGCACCTAGAGTCTCTCCTTTGCATTCATTTCTGCCTATTTTTATTTCAAATAGTAGCTAGAGTTTTGTATAATCTATTAGTGCTCATACACTTGTGACACCATGTCTTGGCACACACTAGCAGACTTGTGGTTTTGGATTATTATTATGGTTATGATTGCACTCAGCTACTTTTGTTTTATTTATTTAAGTCTGATGTTTCTTAAATCTGTAATTAAGGAAAAATTTAATTACTTGAAAATTTATTAAAAAGAGAAATTACGTGGTTAGTTCACTATTGGCTTGCCTAGCGGCGGTTCTAGGCGCCATCACGTCCTATTGGAGAATTGGGTTGTGACAATTGTTGTGGACCGTATATACCGATTGTGTGTAGTGACTATTGGGGGACTGGAGACTAGAGTTGATCTCTTATTGCTTAGTATGGTTGATTTTGACATGATCTTGGGTATAGATTGGTTGTCTCCATGTCATGTTTTTCTGGATTGTCACTCTAAGACCGTGACGTTGGCGATGCCGGGATTTCTAAGGATTGAGTGGAGAGGTTCTCTAGACTATATTCCCAGTAGGGTGATTTCATATTTGAAGGCCCAACGGATGGTTGGAAAGGGTTGTTTATCTTATTTGGCCTTTGAGGGGATGTTGGTGCTGATACCCCTACTATAGATTCTGTTCCGGTGGTACGAGATTTTTCGGATGTTTTTCCTGCAAACCTGCATGGCATGCCACCCGATAGGGATATTGACTTTAGTATTGACTTGCACTCAGCATATTTCTACTCCTCCGTATTGTATGGCACCGGCTGAGTTGAAGTAATTGGAAGAGCACCTCCAGGAACTTGTTGATAAGGGGTTTATTAGGCCTAGTGTTCTGCCTTGGGGTGCACCAGTTCTGTTTGTAAGAAAAGGGATGTTACTAAGCAGATGTGCATCGACTATAGGCAGTTGAACAAAGTTACAATCAAGAACAAGTATCCATTGCCGCGCATTGATGATATATTTGACGAGTTTCAGGGAGTGAGGGTGTTCTCTAATATTTATTTGAGGTCTGGGTATCACCAGTTGAAGATTCGAGACTCAGATATTCTAAAGACAACATTCAAGAACCGTTATGGTCATTATGAGTTCCTTGTGATGTCTTTTAGGATGACCAACACCCCAACAACATTCATGCATATGATGAACAGTGTATTTCAGCCTTATCTCGACTCGTTTGTCATAGTATTCATTGATAATATCCTGGTGTACTCTCGTAGCCAGGAGGAGCATGCCCAATATTTGAGGATTGTGTTGCAGTGGTTGAGGGATGAGAAGCTTCATGCCAAGTTCTCCAAGTTTGAGTTTTGGCTTAGTTCAGTGGCGTTCTTGGGGCATGTGGTGTATAGTGAGGGGATTCAGGTGGACCCAAAGAAAATATAAGCAATTTAGAGTTGGCCCAGACCGTCCTCAACTATAGAGATTCTGAGCTTTCTCGGCTTGGCCGGTTATTATCGTCGCTTTGTGGAGGGTTTCTCATTTATTACATCTCGTTTGACCAAATTGACCCAAAAGGGTGTTCCTTTTAGGAGGTCGGATGAGGGTGAGGAGAGCTTTTAGAAGCTCAAGACTGCCTTGACCACAACTCAAGTTCTAGTTTTGCCTTCAGCTTCAGGCTCTTATACATTGTATTGTGATGCTTCTCGGATCGGTATTGGGTGTGTCTTGATGTAGGAGGGTAGAGTGATTACTTATGATTTGCGAAAGTTGAAGCCTTATGGGAAGAACTACCATGTTCATGATTTGGAGTTGATTGCCATCGTTCATGCGTTGAAGATTTGGAGATACTATCTCTATGGTGTGTCTTGTGAGGTATTTATAGATCATCAGAGTCTCCATACTTGCATAAATACAAGGACCTAAATTTGAGGTAGCTGAGATGGTTGGAGCTCTAAAGGACTATGATATTACTATTCTGTATCATCCCAGGAAGGCCAATGTGGTGGTCGATGCCTTGAGTATAAAGGAAATGAGTATGGGTAGCCTTGCATTTCTTCCTGTTGATGAGAGGCCGCTTGCAGTTGATGTTCAGGCCTTGGTCAACTAGTTTGTGAGATTAGATGTTTCGAAGCCCAATCGGGTTCTGGCTTGTGTGGGTTCTCGGTCTTTCTTATATGATCGCATCAGAGAGTGACAATATGATAATCCTCGTTTGCTTGTCCTCAAGGACAAGGTTCAACATGGTGATGCCAGAGATATCACTATTGGGATAATAAAGTGTTGAGGATGCAGGGCTAGATATGTGTGCCTAATGTAGAGGGGCTACGTGAGTTGATTTTTGAGGAGGCCCACAATTCGTGATATTTCATTCATCCGAGTGCTGCAAAGATGTACCAGGACTTGAGGCAGCACTATTGGTGAGGAGAATGAAGAAGGATATAGTGGGGTTTATAGCTCGCTGCCTTAACTGTCAGCATGTAAAGTATGAGCATCAGAGACCAAGTGGATTTCTTCAGAGGCTAGAGATTCCAGAGTATAAATGGGAGTGGATCACCATGAATTTTGTAGTTGGGCTCCCATAGACTTCGAGGAAGTTCGATGCTACTTGGGTGATTGTGGATCGACAGACCAAGTTTGCACACTTCATTCCAGTTGGGACTACTTATTCGTCAGAGCGGTTGGCTGCGATTTACATCTGCGAGATTGTTCGCCTTCACGGGTGCCAGTGTCCATCATTTCAGATCGGGGAACGCAGTTTACATCACAATTTTGGAGAGCTATGCAGCGAGAGTTAGACACCCAGGTTGAGTTGAGTACATCATTTCACCCTCAGACGGACGGACAGTCCGAACGCACCATTCAGATATTGGAGGATATGCTACGTGCTTGTGTCATTGATTTTGGGGGTTCTTGGGATCAGTTTATGCCACTTGCACAGTTTGCCTACAATAATAGCTACCGGTTAAGCATTCAGATGGCTCCATATGAGGCTTTGTATCAGATATGATGTCGATCTCCGGTGGGTTGGTTTGAGCCGGGTGAGGCTAGGCTATTAGGTACTGACTTGGTTTAGGATGATTTGGATAAGGTTAAATTAATTCAGGATGCTTCGCAAGATGCAGTCTAGAAAAAAAGTTACGCCGATAGGAAGGTTCATGATGTTTCTTTCATGGTTGGGAGAATGTACTACTCAAGGTTTCACCCATGAAGGGTGTTATGAGGTTCGGCAAGAAGGGCAAGTTGAGCCCTTGGTATATTGGGCCGTTTGAGGTGCTTCAGAGGATTGGAGAGGTGGCTTACAAGCTTGCCTTTCCACCTAGTTTGTCGAGTATGCATCTAGTATTTCATGTTTCTATGCTCTGGAAGTATGTCCACAATCCGTCTCATGTTTTGGATTTCAACACAGTTTAGTTAGATGGTGATTTGACTTATGATGTGGAGCCGGTGGCCATTTTGGGTCGACAGGTTCGAAAGTTGAGGTCAAAGGATATAGCTTCAGTGAAGGTACAGTGGGGAGGTCAAACATTTGAGGAGGCTACTTGGGAGACCGAGTGGGAGATGCAGAGCAGATATCCACACCTATTTGAGAATCCAGGTATGTTTCTAGACATGTTCGAGGATGAACGCCTGTTTAAGAAAGGGAGGATGTAACAACCCGGCGGGTCCTTTTGAGATTTATAGCCTCATTTCCTTTTTATTGCTCATTTTGTACTTTATAGGTGTTATGTGACTTGTCGGGCTAGTCGGTTCGGGTCCGGAGGGATTTCGGAATGAATTGAGACACTTAGTCTCAAAGTTGAAAGTTTAAGTTAAGATGGTTGACCAGATGTTGAATTATATGTAAACGACTTCGGAATGGAGTTTTGATGGTTACATTAGCTCCGTTGGATGATTTTGGACTTAAGAGCGTGTCCACATTGTGATTTGGAGGTCCGTAGTAGAATTAGGCTTGAAATGGCTAAAGTTGGAAATTTGAAAGTTTGACCGAGAGTGGACTTTGTGATTACCGGGCTCGAATTAGAGTCCCGGGAGTTGAAGTAGGTCCGTGGTGTCATTTGTGACTTGTGTGCAAAATTTGGGGTTAATCGGACGTAATTTGATAGGTTTCGGCGTCGTTTGTAGAAGTTGAAATTTCTTAGTTTTCAATAGGCTTGAATTAGGGTGTGATTCGTGGTTTTGATGTTGTTTGAGGTGATTTGATGGCTCGACTAAGTTCGTATGATGTTTTGGGACATGTTGGTATGTTTGGTTGAGGTCCTAGGGTAACGGATCGAAAATGGGACTTGCTGCATGGCTGAAGTAGGGAGTTTGTTGGTGTAACCGCACCTGCGAAGCTTTGATCACAGGTGCAAGCTCGCAGGAGTGAGCTGAGGAGCGCAGATGCGTCCAAGATTGGGAAGGACTGTGGTCGCAGGTGCGGCGTGATGGGCACATAAGTGGATTATATGCAGGTGTGATGGGGATTCCGCACCTGCGGTTGCGCAGATACGGGGGAAAGGATCGCAGAAGCGGAGGCCCAGCTTCAGTGTTTCACCGTAGAAGCGGAATTTTGGTCGCTTCTACGACGCCGCAGGTGCGGTTAAGTGGCCGAAGAAGCAGAAAGGCTGGACAGAATGTTTAAATTCAAGGTTCGCGATTTTCTTCATTTTTGAACATTTCAAGCTCGGGTTTGGGCGATTTTTGAGAGGATTTTAGAGCAGTTTTTTGAGGTAAGTCTTTTTTATTTAATAATCTTGTTTCCCCATTGATTTTCCCACCTAGATTGTGTGGTTCTGAGGTAAAATTTGGGGGTTTGAGGCTAGGGATTTGGAGAGTTTGATTTGGGGATTTGGTATCGGATTATGGTAGATTTGGTGTGGTTGGACTCGGGGTTGAATATACTTTCGAGTTTATTGACTTTTATCAGATTTCGAGACATGGTCCCGGGGCCCGGCTTTTGAGTTGACTTTTGATTAATAGTATAATACTTTCTTATGGAATTAATTCTTTTATCCTGTGTTGATTGTATCGCATTGTTTGTGGCTAGATTCGAGGCATTCGGAGGCCGTTTCACGAGGCAAAGGTGTGTTGGAGTAGATATTTGCTTAGTCTGAGGTAAGTAAACATCTAAAATTAGTCTTGAGGGTTTGAAACCCCGAATTTATGTGTTATATGATTGGTGTTGAGGTGACACACATGTCAAGTGACGAGCGTATGGGCGTGCACCATAAGAACTGTGATCTGGTCGATTTCGTGGAATTGTATAGCTGATTTATCTTGTATATATCCATGTTTTCATCATGTGATAAAGTAACTGAGCTACCAATCATACTAGAAATCATGATTAGGCTATATGTTGGTACTGTTGGGACCCATAAAGGTCGTTTCTTGCTGTTGACTTATTGATTACAATGAAATTTTGTACTCATTCATATTTATTCATTGCATATCATATCTCAGTCTCTGTTGCTGTTTATTGATACGTCATATCATCATTTTCGGGCTATTTTCATGACATTGTGAGCCCGAGAGAGAGTCTGGAGAGATTGATGACTGAGTGAGGCCAAAGTCCTGATTATGAGTGACATTTATGGGATCGAGCTGCACGCCACATCAGGTTTTATTGATTTATGCTTGGATCTGGCTTATGATAACGCTTGGGATGAAGGATCCCCTCCGGAGTCTGTATATACCCCTAGTGAACGCAGTTGATTTATATTGATGGATGGATCTTCCCTGGACATGGATCTTGTCCGGATTATTTATACCTAGGGATGGATCTTCCCCATGGGTTGGATTCGCCCTAATCAGTACTGAGTGACTGGCTGTCAGTTGATGTATATATATCCGGGATGCATCTTCCCTGGACTGGATTGGCCATATACAGTACTGAGTAATTGAGTATTTTGAGAGTGTGAGTACACGAGGCTTTCAACATTGTCAAGACCCAGATTTTCCCCCCCTCGGGAGTCGTGATGATGCTTACTAGTGAAAGCTAGGCAAGCCAATCATTCCAAGCATTTACCTTTTTCATCTTTAAATCCCTTAGCAGTTATGGATTAACATTTGTAACATCAGCGGAAATAATAAAGCGGAAGAATGAAATATAACAAATTAAACATTACCAATACAAATTCTTAAACATAAACTACCCAGAACTGGTGTCACAATTTCACAGACTATCTAAGAGTACTACAAATAAGGGTCTGAAAGAAAAATACAAGCTGTTTCTGAATTACATAGAAGAAACTCAATGGGAAGATAAAAGGAGATGTCAAGGCCTGCGAATGCCAGCGGGACTACCTCGGGTCGCCTGCTGGACTGAAGGTAGAAACCTCACTGCGGTCCAAAAGCTGCAGCACCGGGATCTGCACACAGTGCAGAGTGTAGTATTAGCACAACCGATCCCATGTGCTAGTAAGTGCCTAGCCTAACCTCAGCGAAGTAGTGACGAGGCTAGGACAAGACTACCAAATAAACCTGTGCAGTTAAATCATATACTACGGAAAATAAAAGTAGAAACTAGTAGTTAAGATGGGAAGGGGGAAACATGCTACGGGGAACAACAAGTATCAACAGAAAAAAAAAGCAAATGAATGTAAAGGACACCATAATCCAATTATCAACAAGAATCAAAAATCAAGGCAAGTGCACGGCATCACCCTGCGTACTTTTACTCTAGTCCTCACCATAAGAATCAATAAAATCGTCACGACATCACCCTTCATACTTTTACCTCACATAATCATGGCACAGAATTATCCTTCGTGCATTATCACTCATATCATGACATAGAATTGTACATCGTGCGGCACAGCATCACCCTTCGTGCTTTTACCTTACAATATCGGTACGACATTACCCTTCGTGCATTAACACTCTCAAATATCATACATGGCATCACCCTTCATGCTTTACACTCTTCCTCACCCAAGCAACAATCACAAGGCAGTTTGGGCAAGGGAATCAATAATATTTCAATAAAATTCCGGCAAGGGAACAATAGCAATACAACAACATGCCGGCAAGGGAAACAATATCATGAATAATAACGTCCCGGCAAGGGAGATAATATCAAAAGCAATAACATCTCGGCAAGGGAGACAATATTATAAACCTATTATCTTTTCCACAATTTCTTCACAACTCATTTCTCAACTTGAGCCAGCGCTCTACAATGTTCAATTACCAATAATACTTCCACAAGTCTTGTTCATCAATAGAAATCATCATATAAAGCATGAACAATATGAAACAGAGTCACATTAATCATAGTATAAGACTCACGGGCATGATTGACACCAACGTATAGATACTCGTCACTATGCCTATACGTCGTACTCGACAATTAACACATAGCAAATAAGACTCAACTCTTAATCCCTCAAGCTAAGGTTAGACCAAACACTTACCTCAAAGCCACGAACACAATCAAGCCTCAACTACCGCTTTACCTCTTGGTTCCACTTCCAATTCGCTTATATCTAGTCACAATTTACTTAATAATATTAGTAAATGCTAAATAAGTCAATTCTAATGCATGAAAATAGGTTTTCTAATGATTCCCCCCAAAGGTAAAAAATCGACCCCGGGCCCGCTTGGTACAAACCCAAAATTCGGACCAAAACCCGATTACCCAATTACCCCCGAGCCCAGATATATAATTGATTTTGGAATCCGACCTCAATTTGAGGTCTAAATCCCCAAATTTCAATATTCTTAGGTTTTACCCAAAATTCCCAATTCCACCATGAAGACCCTAAATTCTAGGATGAAATCTTGTAAAACGAAGTTAAGGAGTGAAAGAAATAAGTTAAAAATCACTTACTAGTGTTTTGGAGAAGAAAGAGTGTTTGAAAAATCGCCTCTTATGTTTCAGGATTTTGAAAATCGAAAAATAGCTAAGAGTCCCGTTTATATACTCCTCTCACAGCCTCACAGTGGATCGCATAAAAAGGACCGCGGCCACGGAGCTCCACCGTGGACCGTGAAATATCGAGCATGGCCGCGAAGACTCAACCTTGCTCACCGCTGACCGCATAAATCCCCCACGGTGGCGAAAATTCCACCACGGACAGCGAAACCTGACTTCAGAGACCTGCAATTTTCTCTGAACCTGCAACTGTAATGTTCTAAGTCTAAATGCACTCCGAGGCCTATCCAAACTCACCCGAGCCCTCAGGGCTACAAACTAATCATGCACACAAGTCTAAAAACATCATACGGACTTGCTCGTGTGATCAAATCATCAAAATAACATCAACAACTACAGATTCAATCTCAAACACATTGAAATTTCCATTTTCTCTCAACTATGGGTCCGTTTTATACCAAACCACTTCCGATTCTTACCAAATTACACATAAACAACTTAATTATTATTTCAAACTTGTACCGGACCTTGGAACTAGGATACAGGCCCGATAACATCAAGAATTACATCAATTCACTTCTAAAAATCTTTATATTTTCCAGAAAATAATTTTTTTTAAAAATTAATTTCTAGGGTTTGGACCTCGGAATTTGATTCCGCGTATACGCCCAAGTCCCAAATTTTACTACGGACCCTACGAGACCATCGGATCACGGGTCCGGATCCGTTTACCAAGAATGTTGACCAAAGTCAACATTATTTAATTTTAAAAGCCAATTTCCTTATTTCACTTAGTTTTCACATAAAAGTTTTTCGGAAACACGCCCGGACTGTGCTCGCAAATTGAGGTAAGATAAAAAGAGGTTTTTAAGGCCTCAGAACATAGAATTTACTTTCAAAACTAGTCATCATAAGCACGGTGCATCATATTCAGCATGTGCATTGGCATGTAGATGTAGAGAGGTTATATTCCCATATCATTGAGAATTTGTCTATCTCACTTGTATTGAGTTTATCTATTGAACTTGAAAGCATGCGTATATTTCTGTACTGTTATTTCTATATTAAACTGTACCTGCTGGGTTCGTCATTGCTTTCAGTCCAAAGGATAGATTTGCTTGGTTGTACTCACGCTACACCCTACACCTTATGTGCAGATCCAGGTGCTTCCGATCATGAAGATTGCTATGTTGCGGAGTCTGGGTTTTTGGAGATCATTGAGGTAGCTACTTGGCGTCCACAGACCTTGACTCTCCTCCCTGATCTTTATTTTATGTTTCAGATTTATTCTCTAGACGTTGTATTAGACTATATCCCTATATAGTTGCTCATGTACTCGGTGACATGTCGGTTTTGGGAGAGATTTTGTATTGAGTTGTGATTTCTTATCTTGTTTTAAAAAGGTTTTCCTTAAATTTAATTGCTTCCGTATTTTTCAAATCTTTAGAGTGTTGAAAATGGTTAAGTAGTTGGCTTGCCTAGTTCTATGATAGGAGAAATCACGCTGGATTAGTTTTGGGTCGTGACAGTATTTGGTTGAAATCTCCTTACGTCATTCCTAAACAAAAGGCAAGGGGAAAGATTGGAAAGAAGGAAAGACTACACGAAGGTGTCCCTTCCAATATGTTAATCAAGACAGTGGATTGATGTAGAGATTTACAGACTGGTTGAAAACGGATGCCGGGGAATATGATTTCAAGCCATTCAGATTAGCTGGAATCGATATTCCAAAGTCATTCTTTATAACTCTGATCTTGTGGATGAAGTAAGTTATTAAGTTTGTTTTTTTGAATTGGTTTTGTACTGTATTTCTTGAAACTTCAGTTTTATATTTGTTTTAAAGTTTTTGTACTGTAATTTGGTAAACTTCAGACTTATGCATGCTTAAGTGGACGTTTGGACATAAGAAATGTATAATTTCAAAAAAAAAAGTGAAAACGTTTTTCAAGTAAAAATGGTATTTGAAAATTTGAATTGTGTTTGGACAAGAATATAATTTGGGTTGTTTTTGAAGTTTTGTGAGGGATATGAATGAAAATTTTGAAAAAAAGCTTTTTGGAGTTTTTCAAATTTTCGAAGAATTCCAAAATTCATTTTCAAGTGAAAATTGCAAAATTTATGGCCAAACACTTACTTCGAAAAAAGTGAAATTTTTTCGAAAAAATGATTTTTTTTGTGCAAACGGGCTCTAAGTTTTTTAGTTCATTTGCTAAAATTTCATATTAAAAGATGCTGAAGTTTTGTCCTGCAGTCTGTAGTTTAGCAATGAGTTTTTCCCTAAAAATTTTAGACTAAACATGCTGAAATTATTTAGTTCATTTGCTAAAAATTCAGACTAAATATGCTGAAGTTTTTGTCTTGCAGTCTCTAGTTTTGTAATGAGTTTTTTTTCTAAACTTTAAATTAAACATGCTAAAGTTTTTTAGTTCATTTCCTAACACTTCATACTGAACATACTTAAGTTTTTGTCATGTAGTTTGTAGTTTTGTAATGAGTTTTTTTCTAAACTTCATACTTATGCATGCTAAAGTTTTTTAGTTTATTCCCTATACTTATTTTTACTCTAAATTATATTGTGGTTAAGTTCACATATTTTTCTTTTGTTTTTGTTCATTTGCAACATATTGAAGTGGACGTATATTTCTTGCGCACAAATATTGCTATCACCTTCCAAGTTATCCAAAATCAAAATGTATAGTAATAAATTTACTTTTTGATCAGTATATGACTAAGTTGGCTAGTTTTCATCCTTCAGATGAACAGAAGGAGAAAATTAGAATAAGGAAGGAAAAGAGAATGGAAGAGAAAAAGAGCAAATGAAAGAGAAAGCGGGCTGTCAAAAAATAATTGATTGAGGAAGCTGTGGATTATGAAGAAGAAGTGGAGATTGAGGAACTTACCGAGATTACCTAGTTTATTGAAGAATCAACTGCTGAAAAGGTGGCCAACTACGTAAGAGGCATTGACCTTTCATGTGGTATCTCATGGGCATCTGCCGAAAAAATATTCTTTCCATTTCGACTTAAGCCAAGAGTTGGCCAGTCATATACACACTACTTCCTTAAATTTTTACAATTTAAAATCAAAACTATATATGTGTACGATTCCTTGAGCAATTCACCATATGAGAGTGCGTTGGAACATGTCCAAAATTATGCCCGGTTGATCCCACACTTGTGTGACGACTCGGCCAGTCATCTCATGAATTACTGCTCTGTTTCCCCCATTTCTGCTTCTTACTGCTTTGTCTATCGGTTCTATGAGTGATCGGGTTGGTTGGCTTGGTTTCGGAAAGGTTTTGAGAAGGTTCGAGACACTTAGTCTCTTTTGAGGAAGTTTAAATTGGAAAAGTCAACCGGATATTGACTTATGTGTTAGAGGGATCGGATGTGAGTTCTGATGGTTCAGATAGCTTCGGGAGGTGATTTGGGACTTAGGAGCGTGATCGGAATGAGTTTGATATAGGGATCGGAATGGAATTTCGAGAGTTGTAGTAGTTCCGTTGTGTCATTTGGGATGTGTGTGCAAAATTTCAGGTCATTCGGACGTGTTTTGGTTGGGTTTTTGATCAAAAGCGGAATTCGGAAGATTTTGGAAACTTAGGCTTGAATCCGATGTGTTTTGGTAATTTCGGGATTTGTGTTGTAAATTGATTATCTTCATTTGGGATTCATTCCCTTAGAATATTTTAACGCCGTGATTCTGATTTTTGATAGATTCGACGCGGGTGGAGGCCGATTTGAGGGGCAAAGGCGTCACGGGCTAGAGATTTGGCCAGATTGAGGTGAGTAATGATTGTAAATGATGTTCTGAGGGTATGAAACCCCGGATTTCACATCGTTGTGCTATATTGATATGACGCACATGCTAGATGACGAGCGTGGGGTCGTGCACTGTTGGGGATTGTGACTTAGTCTGTCCCGAATGACTATTTTGCTACATATTTGACTGAAATCTATTTGCTATCTTCATTATTTGGGCTTAATGTCATATTTGGGCTTCATGCCAACCATTTGAACCCTTAGGGAACTTTTATTGATATTTTCTCGTTGTTTTGACTTTATACTTGAACCCAGTCATGTTATATTTTACTGTTTTCGTACTCAGCCATGTTTACTCTGTTTTAACACTTAAATCTTTTAAATGATATTTTGGGCTGAGAATCATGTTTTACTGTTGCCCGAGTGGCTTGTGAGGATTTTGACTGAGTAAGGCCGAGGGCCTATGTTGTGAGTAAACATTTGATATTGATTATGAGGTCGAGGGCCTGAGATATGTATGCCACAAGGTGGCTTGTTGATATGAGGCCGAGGGCCTAGTGATGATGCCACGAGATGGCTTGATATTGCGCTTGGGCCGTAAGGGGACCCTCTAGGAGTCTGCACACCCCTAGTGAGCGCGGGTACCTATTGTGATGTGAGATATAGCCTGATTTGTTCTGAGATATTTCCCGAAGGGAGGATTTGGTTATACTGTGCCCGAGGGGCGAACCTTTATGTGTTTATTTTCCTTAATTGCTTGTCATTTATCTGCTTAAATTGTTGAAAAAGGTTTTCATGAAGTTTAATTCAAGTTAAATGACTTTCACATATCTTTCACTGGTTTTACTGCTTCATTATAGTCTGCAAATGTGATTTACATGATTCCTGCTTTCAGTCCTTATTTATGATTATTACTCATTGAGTTGGAGTACTCACTTTACTCCCGGCACCTCGTGTGCAGATTCAGGCACATGTGGTCCCGCTCCCGAGTGCTGATCTTTCCAGCTCAGGCGAATCCGAGAAGTCTCTAGGTAGCTGTCGGCATTCGTGTCACGACCCCGGTTCACCCTCCGTGAACCATCGTGACGGCACCCAGTCCTCTACGACTAGATAAGCCTAAATTGTGGAAGATAACCAAAGTGCAGAATAAAAACAAATTAAAACAGAATGAAGAGTGATAAGATAGAGTTTAACAGTGTTGCTCAGCATACACAATATATAACTCCCAGAAACCAATACATATCTCCAAGACCCGGAAACCCATGAATCACAAGCTAAGAGATACATAAGAAGCTCTAACTCCAGAAATGTCTAACCAAAAGGAGAATACTGAAGGGCTATACTATTACAGAAAGATAGAAAAGGACTTCTCGGTCTGTGGACGAGGCATATATACCTCGAAGTCTCTACAGAAGCGCCTCGCCTCAAGGATGATAAGACAGAGTGAAAGTACCTGGATCTGCACATGAAAAACATGCGCAGAAGGGGCATGAGTACACCACAGCGGTACTCAGTAAATGCCAAGCCTAACCTCGATCAGGGCCTTACTGAGGTTAAATAAAATACAAAGTATAACAGTGTAAAATAAGACAGTATAACTAAGTGCATCAGTAAGAAATAACATAGAATAGAAAGAGCAACAAACTAGAACAGAGGCAAAATAATCACTGAGGGAACATAGCTCAACAAAGAGATAGCAACCGAGGATCTATCAGGATACCGTCCTGTAGCCCCCAAATATAAATGTCCAGTGGATCTCCCAAGTATCGTCTCGTAGTCCAACTCATAGTGCACCGGGGATCTACCAAAATCCCGTTCTGTAGTCCCCAAATATAAATACCCAGTACTGGGAGAATCTACCGGGTGCAGTCCCGTAGTTCCATATAACTGTGTAGGGGGATCTATCGGAATCCCACATCCGTAGTCCCAAATAAACAGGCAAGGGGGATCTACCGGAATCCCACATCCGTAGTCCCAAACATAAATACACAGCAGCAACATGGGAATATATTCAGCAAATGTCAGTTTCATATTAAGGCAAACAGGTAATTCTAGTCTAGCATGCTGCACAGAATTCAGGTAAAACAGTTTGAGCAAATAAAGCAATTAAATCATTTAGACATGTCTTCCTAAGCTAACAACAGGTTTAAAGTGCAAGTAATATAAATAGGAAAGGAAACCTACTAGTAATTACTTAATGAAAATCGGATTTTCAACAATTAGCACAAGTACACACTTGTCACCTCACGTACAAGGCATTTCAATTAACAATAATACTAAATCCTAAGGGGAAGGTCCCTCACACAAGGTTAGGCAAGCCACTTACCTCGAACCGGCTAAAAATCAACCCGAAACCACGCTCTTGCCACTAGTACTCGAATCCAAATGACCCAAATCTATTCAATTCAATTTCATAACATAAATAACACTTCAAGTAACTGATCCTACAAAGAAATTCTAAGCTAATACACGAAATTAGGTAAAATGACCAAAACGCCCCTCGGGCCTACGTCTCGAAATCGGTTAAAATTTATATTTTCAGAATCTTCATACTCTCACGAGTCTAACCATACCAAAATGATCCAAATCCGATGTAGAATCCCCAATTAAAACTCAAATCTTTGGTCTAAGAACTTTTCCCAATTTTTCATACAAATTCCAAAATTTAATGAAGAATTCATGTTTAGATTAATGGGTTACAAGCAAAAAGGAGTTAAGAATTGTTACCCAATCGATATCTCTAAAAATCCCTCAAATTCGAGCTCCCAAGCTTAAGTTTTGATAAAAATGGCTAAACCCTCGATTTTGAAATTTATATTCTGTCCAGATGTTTGTACATCGCGATCGCGTAAAATGATGTGCGATCGCGAAGAGGAAAATCTTATGGCTCCTGAACTGGGCTATGCGAACGCGTGATGAAGCACGCGAATGCGGAAGAGGAAAAGGTCAGGTTTACGCGTTCGTGGATGGGGCAATGCAAACGCGAAGGGGAAATGGTCACAGTACACCCGGCTCCTAGTTCTACTATGCGAACGCGAATAGAGGGATGTGAACGCGAAAGAGGAGAGGGCATACTTCCGCGATCGCGAGCCTAAACATGCAATCGTGAAGAACAATTAAATCATCCTACAAAATTACAATATGCGAATGCGGATGGAAGGGCACGAACGTGATTAAGGAAACCATATACCAGCAGTTCTGCAGTTCCAACAAGTTCCAAAATGACCCGTTGAGCATCCGAAACACACCCGAGGCCCCCAGGACCTCGACCAAACCTACCAACCAATCCTAAAACATCATTCAAACTTGTTCCAACCTTCAGAATGCTCAAAACAACATCAAAACACCTATTTTCATCGGATTCAAGCCTAAGAATTCCAAAAACTCTAAAAACACGATTTCGATCAAAAAGTACACCAAAACTCGTCCGAATGACCTGAAATTTTGCATACACATCACATTCAACACTACGGAGCTACTCTATCTTTCGGAATTCCATTTCGACCCTCAGATCAAAATCTTACTATTGAACCGGAAACTTCAAAAATTCAACTTTCGGCATTTCAAGCCTAAATTAGCTACGGACCTCCAAAACACAATCTGAACACTCTCCTAAACCTGTAATCACCCAACTGAGCTAACGAAACCATCAGATTTCCATTCTAAGGCTGTCTTCACATTGTTCCAATTACGGTCAACTTTCCAACACTTAAGCTCTCATTTAGGGACTAAGTGTCCCAAAACTCCCCGAAACTCAAAACTGAACATCCCGGCAAGTCAAAATAGCAGAAATAAACTCAGGGAAAGCAGTTAATAGGGGATCGGGGCTGAAATTCTTACGACGATCGGTCGGGTCATCACATACTCCTACACTTAAACATTCGTTCGTCCTCGAACGAGCATAAAGACATGCCTGAAGTAGTTAAAAGGTGAGGGTAACGGCTGCATATATCCTGCTCGGTCTCCCAGGTCGCCTCCTCGATCGGCTGACCCAGCCATTAAACCTTTACCGAAGCAATGTTCTTTGACCTCAGCTTTCTAACCTGCATGTCCAATACTGCCACTGGCTCCTCAACATAAGATAGATCCTTGTCCAACTGCACTGAACTGAAATCTAACATGTGTGACGAGTCACCGTGATACCTACGGAGCATCGAAACATGAAATACCGGATGAACTCTGGCCAAGCTGGGAGGTAAGGCAAGCTCATAAGCAACCTCTCCAACACGCCTCAATATCTCAAAAGGGCCAATAAACCTCGAACTCAACTTTCCCTTCTTCCCAAATCTCATAATGCCCTTCATAGGCGAAACCCGAAGTAGAACCCGCTCTCCAACCATATAGAAAACATCACGAACCTTCCGATTCGCGTAACTCTTCTGTTTGGACTAGGCTGTACGGAGTCTATCCTGAATCACTTTAACCTTCTCCAAAGCATCCTAAACTAAGTCTGTGCCCAATAATCTGGCCTCACCCGGCTCAAACTAACCCACCAGGGATCTACACCGTCTACCATATAAAGCCTCATACGGTGCCATCTGAATGCTGGACTGATAGCTGTTGTTGTAAGCAAACTCCGCCAATGGCATGAACTAATCTCAAGACCCTCAAAACTCAATCACACACGCACGGAGCATATCCTCAAGAATCTGAATAGTGCGCTTGGACTGTCCGTCAGTCTGAGGGTGAAATATTATACTCAACTCCACCCGAGTACCCAGCTCATGCTGAACGGCCCTCCAGAACCATGATGCGAAATGAGTACCTCTATTTGAAATGATGGACACTAGAATACCATGCAGACGAACAATCTCCTAGATATAGATCTCAGCAAGCCGCCCCGAAGAATAAGTAGTACATACAGGAATGAAATGAGCGGACTTGGTCAGCTAATCCACAATCACCCAAATAGCATCGAACTTCCTCAATGTCCGTGGGAGCCCAACTAGAAAGTCCATGGTGATCCGCTCCCACTTCCACTCCGAAATATATATCTGCTGAAGCAATCCACCCGGCCTTTGGTGCTCATACTTCACCTGCTGACAGTTGAGACACCGAGCTACCACCAAACTATATATTTCTTTATCCTCCTCCACCAATAATGCTGCTGTAAATACTGATACATCTTCGTGGCGCCCGGATGAATAGAGTACCGGGAACTATGGGCCTCCTCTAAAATCAACTCTCGGAGCCCATCCACATTAGGAACACAAATTCGACCCTACATCCTCAATACCCCAATCATCACCAATAGTCACATCTCTGGCATCATTGTGCTGAACCTTGTCCTTGAGGAAAAGCAAATGAGGGTCATCATACTACCGCTCCCTGATACGATCAAATAAGGAAGACCGAGAAACCAAGCAAGCTAGAACCCGACTGGGCTCCGAAAGATCCAATATCACAAACTGACTGGCTATGGCATGAACATACATCGCCATAGGCCTCTCCGGTGTTAGTAAATAAGCCAAACTCCCCAAACTCTCAGCCCGATGACTCAAAGCATCGGTCACCACATTGGCCTTGCCTGGGTGATACAAAATAGTGATATCATAGTCCTTCAGCAACTCTAACCACCTCCTCTGGCGCAAATTTAGATCCTTTTGCTTGAACAAGTGTTGCAAGCTCCGATGGTCAGTATAAATCTCACAGGGAACCCCGTATAAATAATGGTGCCAGATTTTCAGGGCGTGAACAATGGATGCTAACTCAAGGTCGTGGATAGGGTAATTCTTCTCATGTATCTTCAATTGTCTGGATGCGTAGGCAATCACCCTACCGTCCTGCATCAACACTGCTCTGAGGCCAATCCTCAAGACATCACAATAGACCATATAAGACCCCGAACCTGTAGGCAGTATCAAAATTGGGGCTATGATCAAAACTATCTTGAGATTCTGAAAGCTCGCCTCACGCTCCTCCGTCCACTAGAATGGAGCACCCTTCTGGGTCAACCTAGTCATGGGGCTACAATCGATGAAAACCCCTACACAAAATGACGGTAGTAGCCCGCCAAGCCCAGGAAAATGCGGATCTCGGTAGCTGAGGATAGTATGGGCCAACTCTGTGGCTTCTATCTTCTTCGGATCCACCTGAATACCCTCACTCGATACCAAGTGGCCTAAGAATGCCACTGAATCTAACAAAACTCACATTTCGAGAACTTAGCATATAACTTCTTCTATCTCAAAGTCTGAAGCACAATCCTTAGGTATTGCTCATGATCTCCCCGATTCCGGGAGTATACAGAAAATCATCAATAAAGACAATGATGAACGAGTCAAGATACAGCCGGAACACACTATGCATCAAATGCATAAAGGCTGCTGGGGCATTGGTCAGCCCAAATGACATAACAAGGAACTCGTAATGACCATACCAAGTCCTGAAAGCAGTCTTCAGGATATCTGGCTCCCGAATCTTCAACTGATGGTAACCTGAGCGCAAGTCAATCTTAGAAAACACCCGTACGCCCTGAAACTGGTCAAACAGATCATCAATACGAGGCAAAGGATGACGGTTCTTCACTGTAACCTTGTTCAACTGGTGATAATCAATACAGATACACATAGAACCATCTTTTTTCTTCACAAACAAGACAGGAGCACCCCAAGGTGATACACTAGGCCGAATAAAACCCTTATCAAGCAATTCTTGTAACTGATCCTTCAACTCAGAAGGAACCATACGATATGGAGAAATAGAAATCGACTGAGTGCTGGCAACAGATCAATGCCAAAATCAATATCTCTATCAGGCGGCATACCTGGAAGATCAGCTAGAAACACATCGGGAAAGTCCTGTACTATTGGGACTAAATCAACTGAAGGGGTATCAATACTGACATCTCTCACATAAGCTAAATATGCGTCACACCCCTTCTCAACCATACGCTGAGCTTTAAGAAAAGAAATAACTCTACTGGGAGTGTGATCTAAAGTACCCCTCCACTCAACACGCGATACACTTGGCATAGCCAGCGTCACGGTTTTGGCGTGACAATCAAGAATAGCATAATGGGGTGACAACCAGTCCATGCCCAAGATAATATCAACTTTTACCATGCTGAGCAATAATATATTGGCTCGGGTCTCAAAACCACTAAGAGCAACCAAACACGACCGATAGATGCGGTCCAAAACAAGAAAATCTCCCACGAGAGTAGAAACATAAATAGGGGAACTCAAAGAATCCCGAGATACACCCAAATGCGGAGCAAAATAAGAAGACACATAAGAATAAGTGGAGCCTGTATCGAATAGAACCGATGCATCTCTGTGATAAACCAGTATAATACCTGTGATGACAAAATCGGAGGCAATAGCCTCGGTACGAGCAGGAAGAGCATAGTAACGAGCCTAGCCTCCCTCTCTAGGGCGACCTCTACCTCCCCGACCTCCACCTCTGGCTGGCTGAGTAGGTGGGGTAGCAACTAGAGCTGTAACCATAGCCTGAGAACTCTGCGGGGCACGCTGTGACTGAGAAGCCTGTGAAGGTGCACCCCTCCCAAGTCTGGGGCAATCCCTCACCATATGACGGGTGTCACCACACTCAAAACAAGATCTTGGAGGATGTGGTGGTTGTGACTGGCTCGGGCTAGGTCTGCTGGACTGACCTCTGAAAGCACCCCGCGCAGGAGGCGCGCTAGATATCGGTGGTGCATAATAAGGCTCATGAGGTCTAGAAGGAGCTGGAATATCACAGGCTGATGGAAGAGCTGAATGAACAGGGCGAATCATATAACCTCTACCATGACGACCTGCTACTGGGGCACGGGCACTAGAGAAATGGCCCGACTCTCGAGACCTCTTGGTCTCCCTCTCCTCTCTCTCCCTAGCATGCATACCCTCAACCTTCTTAGCAATTCTCACCACCTGCTGATAAGAAATATCCATCTCCAACTCATGAGACATGCTAGACCTGATACTGGGAATAAGGCCCTCAATAAACTAGAGAACTCTCTCGCGACCAGTAGAAACCAAGGCTGGTGCATGCCTAGCCAAATTGGTGTAACGTACAGCATTCTCTGAGACAGTCATAGTACCCCTGGCGCAAATGCTCAAACTCTGCGCACCATGCGTCCTTGAGGTTATGAGGAACATACTCTCTCAGGAACAGATCTGAAAATTGAGTCCAAGTCAGTGAAGCAGCCTCATCCGGACTGTATAACTCATAGGTGCGCCACCACTCATAGGCAGATACTCGAAGCTGGAAGGTAGTGAAGGAAACCCTTCTCGATCCTGATATACCCATGGTACGGAGAATGCAGTAACTCTCATCTAGAAATCCCAGAGCATCCTCTGATGCTAGACCGCTGAATATAGGAGGTTTGTACCTCTTGAACCTCAAAAGCCTCAGTTACTCCTCCTCGGAAGTCGCTGCCCTATCCTCGAGCTGAACTGGAACTACAGGCGGTACAAGAATAATCTCAGGGACCTGCTCAATATGCACTCGTTGCTTAGGAGTGCCGGCGGCAGGAGTCTGTGCTCCTCCCCCTGCCTGAGATGTAGCTGCAACAAGGGGAAGCAACCCTGCTTGAGCCAGAGTGGTGTACATGCTCATGAACTGTGCTAGTCTCCTGAAGAGCTGGAGTAATAGTAGCAGTAGGCGTGTCAGGTGCCTGGACTCCGGCTGGAACTACTGGTGGTACCTCGGCAGCAGCTCGCGCAGGTGCTCTGGCTGCACCACGTGCGCGTCCTCGGTCTCTACCCCGGCCCCGACTTCTGGCGACTCTCGTATGGGCGCCAGTGCCTGATCATTTCAGGTAGCGTGTGTCCTCACCATAGGTAAGAGAATAGAAGATAGAAGTTTAGAATTGTGATATCAAAAATCTCGCACGACAAAGAATTCAAATGAAGTGGAATTTTCCTAACGGTTACATAGCCCCTCGTAGATAAGTACAAACATCTTTGTACCAATCAACGAGACTCTACCGGCTTGTGATCCATGACTCTTATGAATCTAGAGCTCTGATACCAACTTGTCGTGACCCCGGTTTGCCCTCCGTGAACCATTGTGATGGCACCTAGTCCTCTACGACTAGGTAAGCCTAAATTGCGGAAGATAACCAAAGTGCGGAATAAAAACAAATTAAAATAGAATGAAGGGTGATAAGACAGTGTTTAACAGTGTCGCTCGGAATACACAATATTTAACTCCCAGAAACCAATACATATCTCCAATACCTGGAAACCCATGAATCACAAGCTAAGAGATACATAAGAAGCTCTAACTCCAAAAATGTCAAACCAAAAGGGGAATACTGAAGGGCTATACTATTACAGAAAGATAGAAAAGGACTCCTCGGTCTGTGAATGCGGCATATATACTTCGAAGTCTCTACAGAAGCGCCTCGCCTCAAGGATAATAAGACAGAGTGAAAGTACCTGGATATGCACATGAAAAACATGCGCAGAAGTGGCATGAGTACACCACATCGGTACTCAGTAAGTGTCAAACCTAACCTCGGTCGGGTAGTGACGAGGAAGGTCAGGGCCCTACTGAGGTTAAATAAAATACAAAGTATAACAGTGTAGAACAAGACAATATAACTAAGTGCAACAGTAAGAAATAACATAGAATAGAAAGAGCAACAATAACTAGAACAGAGGCAAAATAATCGCCGAGGGAACACATCTCAACACAGAGACAACAATCGGGGATCTACCAGGATAACGTTCTGTAGCCCCCAAATGTAATTGTCCAGTGAATCTCCCAGGTGTCGTTCTGTAGTCCAACTCATAATACGCCGGGGATCTGCCGGAATCCCGTTCCGTAGTCCCCAAATGTAAATACCCAGTACTGGGGGAATTTGTCGGGTGTAGTCCCATAGTTCTATATAATTGTGCAGGGGGATCTACCGGAATCCCACATCCGTAGTCCCAAATGTAAATACACAGCAGCAACATGTGAATATATTCAGCAAATGTCAGTTTCATATTAAGGCAAATAGGTAATTCTGGTCTAGCATGCTGCACAGAATTCAGGTAAAACAGTTTGAGCAAATAAAGCGATTAAATCACTTAGACATGCCTTCCTAAGCTAACAACAGGCTTAAAGTGCAAGTAATATAAACAGGAGAGGAAACCAACTAGTAATTACTTAATGAAAATCGGATTTTCAACAATTAGCACAAGTACGCACTTGTCACCTCACGTACAAGGCATTTGAATTATCAATAATACCAAATCCTAAGGGGAAGGTCCCCCACACAAGGTTGGGCAAGCCACTTACCTCGAACCGGTTCAAAATCAACCCTAAACCATGCTCTTCCCACGAGTACTCGACTCCAAATGACCCAAATCTATTCAACTCAATTTCATAACGTAAATAACACTTCAAGTAACTGATCCTACAAAGAAATTCTAAGCTAATACGCGAAATTAGGTAAAATAACCAAAATGCCCCTCAAGCCCACGTCTCGGAATCGGGTAAAATTTATATTTTCAGAATCCTCATACTCTCATGAGTCTAACCATACCAAAATTATCCAAATCCGATGTCAGATCCCCAATCAAAACTCAAATTTTTGGTCTAAGAACTTTCCCCAAATTTTCATACAAATTCCGAATTTAATAAAAAATTCATGTTTAGATTAATGGGTTACAAGCAAAAAGGAGTTAAGAATCGTTACCCAATCGATATCTCTAAAAATCCCTCAAAAGCTCGCTCAAATCCGAGCTCCCAAGCTTAAGTTTGGATAAAAATGGCTAAACCCTCGATTTTGAAATTTTATATTCCGTCCAGATGTTTGTACATCGCGATCGCATAAAATGATGTGCGATCGCAGAGAGGAAAATCTGATGTCTCCTGAACTGGGCTATGCGAACGGTGTGATGAAGCATGCGAACGCAGAAGAGGAAAAGGGAAGGCTTACGTGTTCGCAAACGGGGCAATGCAAACGCGAAGGGGAAATGGTCACAGTACACCCGGCTCCTAGTTCTACTATGCGAACGCAAATAAAGGGATGCGAACGCGAAAGAGGAGGGGGCAGACTTCCCCGATCGCGAGCCAAAACATGCGAGCACAAAGAACAACTAAATCATCCTCTGAAATTACAATACGCGAATGCGGAGGGAAGTGCGCGAACGCGATTAAGGAAACCAGATACCAACAGTTCTGCAGTTCCAACAAGTTCTAAAATGACTCGTTGAGCATCTGAAACACACCCGAGGCCCCCGGGACCTCAACCAAACCTGCCAACCAATCCTAAAATATCATTCAAACTTGTTTCAACTTTCAAAACGTTCAAAACAACATCAAAACACCTATTTTTCATCGGATTCTAGCCTAAGAATTCCAAAAACTCTAAAAACACGCTTTCGATCAAAAAGTCTATCAAACCTCGTCCGAATGACCTGAAATTTTGCACACACGTCACATTCAACACTATGAAGCTACTCCAACTTCCGGAATTCCATTCCGACACTTGGATCAGAATCTCACTATCGAACCGGAAACTTTAAAAATTCAACTTTCGGCATTTCAAGCCTAAATTAGCTACAAACCTCAAAAACACAATCGAACACGCTCCTAATCCCAAAATCACCCAACAGAGCTAACGGAACCATCAAATTTCCATTCCGAGGATGTCTTCATATTGTTCCAACTACGGTCAACTTTCCAACACTTAAGCTATCATTTGGGGACTAAGTGTCCTAAAACTCTCCGAAACTCAAAACCAAACATCCAGGCAAATCAAAATAGCAGAAATAAACTCACGGATAGTAGTTAATATGGGATCAGGGCGTAAATTCTTAAGACGATAGGCCGAGTCGTCACAGTTCGCAGCCCGAAGCTTCTTCCCTATCTTATTCTCCATATTCTTAGTTACTGTATTAAACTCTATAGATTTCTCTGAGTATTCCGGATTGTTTAGATGCTCATGACTAGTGACACCTCGATATCGGATTGTGTTAGGTTGTATTCCGCAGATTATGCCATTATCTGCTTAAACTTTGGATTATTTTATCATTCCTAGACTGTTTCTTATTGTTTAACTGTTAAATACCGAAATAGGAAGTGTCGGCTGGCCTTATCTTCACGAAAGGCACCATCACGACCGGGTCTGGGTTTAGGGTCGTGACAACTTGCTCGAATGCTTGAAGTTTGGCACACATAATAAAACTTATGAGGAAAATTGGCACACATACTAAAACTTATGAGGAAAATGCTCCGAAAAGTTTTACAATTAAGTGGATGAACACACCTCTACAACAGAACAAGTACGTGTTTGGCATATGTTTACCATGCATCTTATCTTTATTGTTTTTTTATTTATTTTTAGAGTTGTGTTATTATGTTAATTAATCTTCATTTTTTTCCCATATTTTTTTGTAGTGTTGACTGTGGTATATTTGCTCTTAAGTTCCTTGTGATGCGGTTGAAGCAAGATGATGTCTTCAAATTCAAACAAAGTGATGTGTTGACATTCATGAGAGAATTGGCTGCGAATCTTTAGGCTCATGAAAAGTGGAAAAAAGAAAGCGGTTATGAAACTCTAGAAGAGCAACTAGGACATGACTATGGAGAATATGAGACACTCTATATGAGTTTTTTCGATAGAGAATAAATTGTAAATGAAAAATAATTATTTTTTTGTTATTTTTTCAATGATGTAAGTGAAAACAAAATTGGATTTGAGAATATATATTATTTTTTGTGAATTATGTGATGTCTATCTTTTAAATTTTTGTTCTCTTTGCATTAATTAGTCTGAAGTTGTCTTGAATTGTATCAAATACCTTTGTCTCTTTTATCATGAACTTAAGCTTGTTTTGTGTGAACTTTTAGCAAATGAACTAAATACCTCAGCATGCATTAGCAAAACTCATTAGCATATTACATACTGTAGGAGAAAAACTTAAGCATGTTAAGTATGAAGTTTTAGCAAATAAACTAAAAAACATCAGCTTGTTTAGACTGAAGTTTTAGATAAAACTCATGACAAAACTATATACCGTAGGACAAAACTTCAGCATGTTTTAGTGTGAAGTTTTAGCAAATGAACAAAATAACTTCAACATCCATTAGCATAAAGTTTTAGCTTCAATGTGAAATAAATTCATGCTACCTTAGCATGAAGTTTTAGTTTCAATGTGTCTATTGTGAAGTGTTAGGTAATGAACAAAAAAAACTTTAGCATGGATAAGTTTGAAGTTAAGCAAAAACTCATTAGAAAATTACGTACTATAGGAGAAAACTTCAGCATGTTTAGTATGAAGTTTTAGTAAAAGAACTAAACAACTTCAGCATGTTTAGTCTGAAGTTCTTAGGGAAAAAATCATTGCTAAACTGCAGACTACAGGACAAAACTTCAGCATGTTTTGGTATTTTGAAACTTGAAACTTATCATTTTTGTATTTACCAGTTACTTTTTATCTTTTACCACCTACTTCATCTTACATTTAATTTGTCTGACCATATAGTAAATGACATGAAAAGTTACTTTTGCATTTAGAAATAGTAAATGAAGTCTTTCAATTTGATTATGTGAAAACTTTGGCTTTCAGGCTGAAGTTATTTTCTATAGAAAAATTATGGGCTTATTAGGTCGAAGTTACATTTCTTTTTGCATTTATCACCTACTTGTTGTCTTTTACTACCTACTTATCTTGTTTTATTCAATTTCTCTTAATGTAAATCAGTAAACAGACCTGAAAAGTTATGTTTTGTATTTATAGATATTAAATTGATTAGGTGCACATTTTGGCTATATTAACAATCTCTTCACTTGAAAATTTCATAGTCATCCATAGACTTCTATCATATTTCTTTAAATTCATATTCATCCATAGCCTTTTAGTTTTTTTAAAGAAACAATGTCTGATGCTAGCAGAAGCAGGAAGCTTAAAATGGATGAATTTATGCAGAAGTGAGAGAGTTTAAAGTCTGATTAGAATAGCAACGTACCAATGGATAATATTATGCAGAAGTGGGAGCAAATAAAGGCTGATTGGGAAAGAATCAGATCATAGTTTTTTTGCCGATGAATCATTCCAGAATAGGCTGAACCTCGAACGCAGTTGTGAAGGTTATTCAACCTCGTTTGACAAGGTTATGCAGCAGTTTGATTCTTTTAAGTTCTCATCAGGGAGGACTATGCCAAGATGGAAAAAAGCTTTAAGAGTCTTCCTTATCTTATGGACAGAGTAATAATTGAATAAAATCAGTTGCGTGATCAATTCAACAAGTTGAAGTGCGATCTCATGAGGCTTTGTGGTCTTTTGCCCGAGTATCCTATAATTATCTCTGATTCAGATGATGATGAGATATATCAAGAAATTGAGGAGTATTGTTCTGATGATGTTGGTGATGCTTAGTTTTATAACCCATTTTTTATGTTTTTCTTCTTTATTTTTGTTAATATTTTTATGGCTTTCTTTTGTTTTGTGTGATTTTTTATCTTTTAATATGTTATATAAATGAAAATCGTGTTTTATTTTTATGTATAATTTTTTAAAATTTTGAAGGCTGCATTCTCATTTTAATGTAATAATATAGTATGTGTCAACCTAAAACTTCATGCCTTATAAGTTGAAGTCAGCATATATAAGTTAAAAACTTTTGATCTGAAGTTAGCATCTATAAATTTTAACAGTCACACTTTATAAGCTGAAGTTTTTTGCAAACATTACCCGTTCATAGGCATATATAAGGCTGTAACTATATCTTTTAAGAGTCAGACTTATCCATGCTGAAGTTTTTTTGTTCATTTCCTAAAACTCACACTAAACATACTGAAGTTTTGTCCAGCAGTATGCAATTTTTGTAATGAGTTTTGCCAAAACTTCGGAGAAAATATCCTGAAGTTTTTTAGTTCATTTGATAAAACTTTAGACTAAAAAGGCTGAAGTGTTGTCCTACAATATGTATTTTCCTAATGAATTTTTGTGAAACTTCAGACTTATCTTTTTAGGCTTGAAGTATTACTTTATATATATAAATACTTCATGCAGAAAGGTGTAGTTTTTATTATATATGTGTATTGTGTGTGTGTGTGTGTTAAAGATATGTATTTCACTTACCGTTTTTTTCACTGAAGTGATTGCGTACTTTTTTAGAATGCAACCAAACCTGTAAGCCGCCAACAAAAATGAGTGGTTTGTACTTCAAGCCATATATAAACGAGTATTTTTCAATCCAAGAGCTTATTTTTTTTATTTCTATGAAAACAATCACATTTCACATATATCAATCAATAATGAAAATCTAAATTCAGAATATCTATCTTCCTTTAGAATGAATATTTTTCCCAAGGATTATTGAATGTTGGAGTATTTTTCAGTGTGTTTCTTGGAATAGGGATGAGGTGCTGGAGAATACAAACATTCTATTATGCCCAATTTGTTTACAGCGAATGCATTTGGTAGACTTAAACCGTACTGATTCAATTGCAGGGATATACCTTTTCTTTTGTCTTCTTCCTTGTAAAATCTCTACATCGGGAGGTTTTGTGATTTGAGATTCTACATTTTGTGGTATATCTCATGAATTTTGATTTCCCACAGCACATGCCCTTCATATGTTTGAACAATATTTCCCTTGAATACCATTTTGAGTAGTAATCAGATTTCTGCAAATATCTCTTATTGATAGCAGCAAATGCGTGTGGACAGGGCAATTCATCAAGTTGGATGTCACGACCCAAATTCTCTTATAGGCCGTGATGGCGCCTAACATCGCCGCTAGGCAATCCAACAGTGAACTAGAAATGTATTTGTTTATTTTAATAATTTCAAAGTAATTGATTTTTATTTATTAAGTAGATGAAAAGTAGAAAATTATAGTAAAATAAAGCATAAACTAATGAAAGAGCAAATACAGTAAAATAAATACTCAAAACCATAAAGTGTCTACTAGAATGTTCCCAAAACCTGGTGTCACACGTGTATGAACAACTAGTAGAATATACAAAATACCTATGCTACTATAATGACCCTATAAGCACCTAATTTTTGACCATATTTGAATTTTCATCACTTCTTAGTAATAAATGGTTTTCAAGTTTAAACTTAATACTTTAGTTTTATTTCACTTTTTATAGATTTATTTTAGAAAAAAAATAGTCACAATTTTACATATTAATTGTGTTTTTGTTTTTAAAAGAAAGAAAAAGGTTCCAAAATATGTTTTTAAAAGGGTCTACTCTATCCTTTTCAAGTTAAGAATTTTAATAAATGAATTTTGAGTAGTTGACATTTTTTATCGTTCTATATTAATCAAGTAGGAGTAATATTTTATTTTATTAACAAAATATGAAAAAACGAAAAAAAAATAAAGAAAAAGGATGAAACAAAACAAGAAAACAAAGAAAAATGAAAAAAAGAGTAATGAAGAAAGAAACAAGAACGTATAAAAAGAAGAGCAAATGCAAGAAAGGAAAATTGAGTGGCCCTACTTCCCTTGTCTTTTTCCCCATCACGTGACGTTCCTTCAATTTACATCTCTTTCAAATCCATTTTTTTTAGCCAATTAAAGGTGCCCACATCATATTCCCACAACAAACTCAAAGAAATCATACGAAATTTTACCTCTTGGGGGTTCAATGTTTTGAAGGATTCCATTCTTTTTTTCTTGCCCAAGAACAGGGGGCGAACAGAAACAAAATAAAGAGGGGAGAGCTGGACAGAAAAACAAAAAAGCAAGGGAGCAAATCTGGGCCGAAAAATTAGAGTAATAAGGGAAATCTGAAAAAGATAGAAAAAAAACGAGAGAGAAGATAGAGTTCGAGCTCTCCTTTTATTTCCTCCATTAATGTAGTAGTACACGAAGCAGCCATTAAAGCATATCCTTAAGCTCTCTTGAATCCATGTAAATCGTTTTTGTTGTGCAAGATCACTGCCTTGCCAGAGTTTTACCATCTACGGCTAGCTCTTTTCCCTTTTAAAACTACACCAAAAAATCGTCCAAAATGGAGTTGCAAAACAGCTCTAAAACCACCTCAAACCCAGCTGAAATTCAACACCAAAACCACTGAAATCCCCCACAAATTGAAACACCTCGAAACAGTCCATTTTTTATTAAAACAGCAGTGTCAAGAGTTGAGGTCGAAGGTGTCATTCGAAAACTCCGATCGTCGGTTTCGGTTGAGGTTGTCGGTGAATGTTCTGTTAAGAAATTGTCCAGTTGTTGTAGTTTGAACTCAGATCCATTAATACAAAGGTCATTTTTCTTTTCCTTTTGTTGTTAGTTGATATTTGCACTTTGATTGGCCTTCTAAAAGCTGTAAACCACTTCGTTATTTTAAATCTTCCGAAGCCTACTTTGATTATTTGGTTTGTCTTACTGAATTTTGAAAAGAAGAAATATGAAATCCCACCTTATTCACGGTTAATGCATAAATTTGGTTTCTGTTTGGTACATGTTGAAGTTTAACAAATTTTTCTTTTGTGATGAGCATGAACAGCTAGTTTTAATTCCTTTAGCAAGCTCATAGCTATTATAGTAGATTAATAGTGTTAAGGAATAAGTTTGATTTCAGTGATGATTTTAGAATTGCAAAAATATCCTTAGTGTAACGACCCAGCCGTCATCTTAAGAATTTATGCCCACGTCCCCTATTAACTGTTCTCCCCATGTTTGTTCCTGCTATTGTGAGTTGCCGGGAGAAATTGTTTGGAGTTTCGGAGAGTTTTAGAACACTTAGTCCCTAAATGAGAGCTTAAATTTTGGAAATTTGATCGTAGTCGGAACAGTGTGAAAACGTCTTCGGAATGGAATTCTGATGGTTCCGTCAATTTCGTTGGGTGATTTCGGGTTTAGGAGCGTGTTCGGATTGTGCTTTGGAGGTCCGTTGCTAATTTATGCTTGAAATGTCGAAAGTCGAATTTTGAAGTTTCCGGTTCGATAGTGAGATTTTGATCCGAGGGTCGGAATGCAATCCCTGAAGTTGGAGTAGCTTCGTAGTGTTGAATGTGACGTGTGTGCAAAATTTCAGGTCTGTCACGACCCGAATTTTCCGTCCTCGGGAGTCGTGATGGTGCCTACTAATGTGAGCTAGGCAAGCCAAACCCTCAAACTAATTACTTCATTGTCCATTTCTTTCTTTTAAATAAACAAAAAGCGATAACGTATAAACAACAAAAATTTAATTTAAGTGGAAGAAAACCATAAAATATTCGAAGTCTGTATCTATTACAACTGTTTAAGCCTTAATCACCCAAAACCTGGTGTCACAATACTATAAACGGTCTAAGACTGCTAAATACAAGGTCTGAAATAAAAGACACACTGTTTCTGAAGCAAAAGGATGAAACAGGTAATAAAAGATAGACGAGACGCCAGGGCCTACGGATGCCTGCAGGTCTACCTTGGATCTCCGCGTGGACTGTAGGTAGTCTCCAAACTACAGTCCAAGAGCTAAACCTAGATCTGTGCAAAATAGCACAAAGTGTAGCATCAGCACAACCGACCCCATGTGCTGGTAAGTGCCCAGCCTAACCTTGGCGAAGTAGTGACGAGGCTAGGACCAGACTACCAAATAAACCTGTGCAGTTATATAATATACAATGGAAAGTAAAGCAGAAATAAACAAGTAAAGATGGGAGGGGGAAAACATGTTTTGGGGAATAACAGGTAACAACAGAATATCAAGAGAATTATAAAGGAACCAAAATCCAACTACTAACAAGGGTAAGGAAAAACGAAGATAAAATTCACTTTTATTTCACATCTTGTTGCAGGCGTGCAACTCGATCCCAATTCATTTATCTCGTTGCAGGCGTGCAACCCGATCCCATTTCATATATCTTGTGGCAGGCGTGCCACCCACTTCCATTTCAAATATCTCGTGGCAGGCGTGCCACCCGCTCCCATTTCAAATATCTCGTGGCAGGCGTGCTACCCGCTCCCATTTTATATATCTTGTGGCAGGCGTGCCGCCTGCTTCCATTTCATATATCTTGTGGTAGGCGTGTCACCCACTCCCATTTCAAATGTCTTGTGGCAGGCGTGCCACCAGCTCCCATTTCAAATGTCTTGTGGCAGGCGTGCCACCCGCTCCCATTTCAAATGTCTCGTGGCAGGCGTGTCACCCGCTCCCATTTCATTTATTTTGTGGCAGGTGTGCGACCCGCTCCCATGTTACAAATCAAAAACAATCACAAAGAATCCCGGAAAGGGAACAAGAACAATATAACAACTTCCTAGCAAGGAAACATTAATATTTCAACAACATCCCGGCAGGGGAACAATGATATTTCAACAATATACCGACAAGGGAACACTAATATCAAACAAATGTCTCGGCAAGGGAACAATGATGATAATAACAAGTGAGGCACAATAAACCACCACGGGATCATAACAATTATAATACATGACTCACGGGCATGCTTGACACCGACGTATAGATACTCCTCACCATGCCTATACGTCGTACTCCACAATTAACACGTAGCAAATAAGACACAATTCCCAATCCCTCAAGCTAAGGTTAGAACAAACACTTACCTCGATGCCACGAACACAGTTCACGTTTCAATTATAGCTTTACCCCTTGATTCCACCACCAATTCGCTCGAATCTGGCCACAAGTTACTTAATTACATCAATAAACGCTAAATGAATCAACCCCAATTCATGAAAATGAGTTTTCCAAAGTTTTACCCAAAAAGTCAAAAATTGCCCCGGGCCCACATGGTCAAAACCTGAGGTTCGAACCAAAACCCGATTACCCATTCCCCCACAAACCCAAATATATAATTTATTTTGAAATCGGACCTCAAATCGAGGTCCAAATCCCCAATTTTGAAAAACTTAGGTTCTACCCAAAACACCCAATTTCTCCCTTGAAAATCGTTGATTTTGAGTTGAAATTACGTTAGAAGATGTTAAGGATTGAAGAAAACTAGTTAAAAATGACTTACAATTGATTTGGAAGAAGAGTTGTTCTTGAAAAATCGCCCTAGGGAGTTTGTGTTTTGAAAAGATGTGAAAAATGGTTGATTGTTGGCTAAGTGTAAAAGTTGCAGGTCGCAGGTATGGGAAATGCGAACTGGGGTTCGCAATTGCGAACCCCGACCTCTGCTAAGTTGGGAATTGCGAAAAAAGGGCTCGCATTTGCGAGCTGGGAAATGCGAAGATAGGGTCGATTTGCGACCACTGGTTAGGAAGGGAGGGGATCGTATTTGCGATAGAACCCTCACAATTGCGAGGATGGGCTGGCCTGGGCCTCTTTCGCATTTGTGAGCCAGGCTTCGCAAATGCGAAGCCTGCAGTCCTGCAATGCAACAGCTGGAAACCTGCAAATTTCTAAGTCCAAAATACACCCCGTGGTTTATCCAAAACTCACCCGAGCCCTCGGGGCTCCAAACCAAACATACACACAACCTCAAAAACATCCTACGGATTTATTCGTGTAGTCAAATCACCAAAACAACATCATGAACATCGAATTAAACCTCAAAATTAATGAAATTTCTCAAAACTTTTTTAAATATCAAATTTTTGCATTTAAGGTCCGAATCACGTCAAATGGAATCCGTTTCTTACCAAACTTTACTGACAACACATATAAATCATATCAAACCTGTATCGGGCTCCGAAACCATAATACGGGCATGTTACCACAGGTTTCACATAACATTTCGCTTTCAAAAATCTTTATATTTTTCAGAAAATAATTTCTTTTAAAAATTCCTTTCTCGGACTTGGGACCTCGGAATTCGATTCCGGGCATATGCCCAAGTCCCATATTTTTTCACGGACCCTCTGGGACCGTCAAATCACGGGTCCGGGTCCGTTTACCCAAAATGTTGACCGAAGTCAACTTAAATGCATATTAAGTTAAATTTTCAATATTTTTCACAGATTTTCACATAATAGTTTTTTGGCTACGCGCTCGGACCGCGTACACAAATCGAGGTAATGCTAAAAGATGGTAATAACGGCTCCGCATATCGGACTCGGACTCCCAGATCGATGCCTCAACAAGTTGACCTCTCACTGAACACGAATAGAAGGAAAACTCTTCGATCTCAAATAACGAACCTGCCGGTCTAGAATAGCTACCGGTTCCTCCTTATAAAACAAGTCCTTGTCCAACTGGACAGTGCTGAAATCTAACACGTGGGATGGATCGTTGTGATATTTCCGAAGCATGGACACATGAAACACTGGATGCACGGCTGATAAGCTCGGCGGCAACGCAAGTCTATAAGCCACCTCTCCCACTTGATCAAGAATCTCAAATGGGCCAATGAACCTAGGGCTAAGCTTGTCCGTCTTCCCAAATCTCATCACGCTCTTCATAGGCGACACTCGAAGCAATACCCGCTTACCGACCATGAATGCCAAATCACGAACCATACGGGCGGCATAACTCTTTTGCTTGGATTGAGCTGTACGAAGCTTATCCTGAATAATCCTGACCTTGTCCAAGGCATCCTGAACCAGATCCGTACCCTACAACCGAGCCTCTCCCGGCTCAAACCATCCAACTAGCGACCGATATCGCCTACCATACAAAGCCTCATATAGAGCCATCTGAATACTCGACAGGTAGTTGTTGTTGTAGGCAAAATCTGCTAAAGGCAAAAACTGATCCCACGAGCCTCCAAAGTCAATGACACAAGCTCGGAGCATATCCCCCAAAATCTGAATAGTCCGCTCAGACTGCCCGTCCATTTGAGGATGAAACGCTGTGCTCAACTCAACTCGTGTGCCCAACTCTCATTGAACTGCTCTCCAGAAATGTGAGGTAAATTGTGTACCTCGGTCCGAAATGATAGACACGCGCACACCATGAAGGCGAATAATCTCCCGGATATAGATCTCAGCTAGCCTCTCGGAAGAATAGGAGACTGCCACATGAATGAAATGCACTGACTTGATCAGCCTATCAACAATGACCCATACTGCGTCGAACTTCCTCCGATTCTGTGTGAGTCCAACAACGAAATCCATAGTGATTTTCTCCCACTTCCACTCGGGAAGCTCAATCCTCTGAAATAAACCACCAGGCCTCTGATGCTCGTACTTAACTTGCTGACAATTCAAACACCGAGCCACATACGCAACGATATCCTTCTTCATTCTCCGTCACTAATAATGCTGCCGCAAATCCTGATAATCTTAGCTGCGCCCGGATGAAAAGAGTACCGGGAGCTATGGGCCTCCTATAAAATCAACTTTCGAAGCCCATCCATATTAGGCACACAAACTCGACCCTGCAACCTCAAAACTCCATCATCACCTAAGGTAACTTGCTTGGCACCTCCGTGCTGCACCGTGTCTCTAAGGACACACAAATGGGGATCATCATACTACCGATCAGGGATACGCTCCAATAAAGAAGAACGAGCGATTGTGCAAGCTAACACACGACTAGGCTCAGAAACATCCAACCTCACGAACTGATTGGCAAAGCCTGAACATCCAAAGCAAGCGGTTTCTCACCGACCGGAATATAAGCAAGATTGTCCATACTGGCTGACTTCCTACTCAAAGCATCGGCTACCACATTGGCCTTTCCCGGATGATATAAGATGGTGATCTCATAGTCCTTCAACAACTCCAGCCACCTTTTTTGCCTCAAATTCAACCCCTTTTGCTTGAACAAATACCGCAGACTCTTGTGATCCGTGAACACCTCACATGTCATGCCATACAGATAATGCCTCCAAATCTTCAACGCGTGAACAATGGCTGCCAACTCCAAATCATGAACCGGATAGTTCTTCTCATGAATCTTCAACTGCCGCGAAGCATAGGCAATGACCTTACCATCCTGCATCAACACTGTACTAAGTCCAATACGAGATGCATCACAATAAATTGTATAAGGCCCTGAACCTGTGGACAAAATCAACACCACTGCCGTAGTCAAAGTTGTCTTGAGCTTCTGAAATCTCGTTGTACACTCGTCCGACCAACTGAACCGGGCACCCTTCTGGGTCAACCCGGTCATCGGGGCTGCGATAGATGAAAAACCCTCCACGAACCGACAATAGTAGCCTGCCAATCCCAAGAAACTCCGAATCTCTGTAGCTGATGTTGGTCTAGGCCAGTTCTTAACCGCCTCAATCTTCTTCGGATCAACCTGAATGCCCTCTGCTGATATAACATGACCTAGGAATGCAACTGAACTCAGCCAGAACTCACACTTCGAGAGCTTAGCATATAAATGACTATCCCTCAAGGTCTGAAGAACCACTCTAAGATGTTGCTCGTGCTCCTCCCGACTGTGGGAATAGATCAAAATATCATCAATGAAGACTATCACGAACGAATCCAAGTAAGGCCTGAACACTCGGTTCATCAAATCCATAAAAGTTGCTGGGGCATTTGTCAACCCGAATGACATCACCAAGAACTCATAATGCCTGTACCGAGTGTGAAAAACTGTCTTGGGGACATCAGATGCCCTAATCCTCAACTGATGGTAACCGGATCTCAAGTAAATCTTCGAAAATACCTTGGCATCCTGAAGTTGATCAAACAAATCATCAATCCTCGGTAATGGATACTTATTCTTGATTGTAACCTTGTTCAACTGCCGGTAATCAATACATATCCTCATCAATCCATCCTTCTTCTTAACAAACAACACCGGTGCACCCCAAGGCGAAACACTGGGTCTAATGAAACCCTTCTCAAGCAAGTCTTGCAACTGCTCCTTCGACTCTTTCAACTCAGGTGGGGCCATATGATACGACGGAATAGAAATAGGCTGAGTGCCCGGAGCCAAATCAATGCAAAAGTCAATATCCCTGTCAGGCGGCATACCCGGCAGGTCTGAAGGGAATACCTCAGGAAACTCCTGAACAACGGGCACAGAATCAATAGATGGAACCTCAGCACTAGAATCACGAATATAGGCCAAATAGGCCAAACACCCCTTCTCGACCATACGCTGAGCCTTCACATACGAGATAATACTATGGGTAGAATGACCAGGAGTCCCTCTCCACTCTAAACGAGGAAAATCCGGCAAGGCTAAGATCACAGTCTTGGCATGACAGTCCAAGATAGCGTGGTAAGGTGATAGCCAGTCCATCCCTAATATGACGTCAAAATCAACCATATCTAGAAGTAACAAATCTACACGAGTCTCAAGACCCCCAATCACAACTATATAAGAACGATAGACTCGATCTACCATAATAGAATCACCCACCGGCGTAGACACATAAATAGGAGCACTCAAAGAATTACTAGGCATCACTAGATACGGTGCAAAATAAGATAACACAAACGAGTAGGTAGACCCTGGATTAGATACGGTGCAAAATAACACTGAAGCATCTCTATCACAAACTAGAACCGTACCTGTGATAACTAAATCGGAAGCCTCGGGCTTGGCTGCAAGAGCATAAAATCGGGGCTGGGCCCACCACTCTGAACTACATCTTTGGGATGGCCTGCTGCTGGCTGGCCTCCACCTATAGCGGCCTAAGCTCCACCTCTAATACCTCTACCTCCACCTCTAGCACCTCTACCCCACCTTTAGCTGGCTGGGCGGGTTGTGGAACACTCGGTGCCTAAACCATGGCACAGGAACCCTAATGCTGAGAGCTACTCGGTGCTCGAGGGCAATACCTAGCAATGTGCCTTGTGTCGCCACAAGTAAAACAAGCCCTCGGCTGCTGCGGCTGATGACCCTGGAAACTCTGAAGCGGTGGTGCACTGTAGGACTGCTGATCAGAATATTGTATATGGGAACCACGACCACTTGAAGCACCGTGAGAAACCTGAAGCGCTGACTAAAAAGGCCTGGAATGATGGCCTCTACCATACGAATCCCTACCTCCAGACGAAGTACCACTGAATTAGCCTAAATGACGAGGCCTCTTGTCAGACCTTTGACCACCTTCCTGTGATAGAACCATCTCAACTCTCCCGGCCACACTGGATGCCTCTTGGAAGGAAATCTCACTCCCTATCTCCCTAGTCATCTGAAGATGAATCGGCTGAATAAGTCCCTCAATGAACCTCCTCACCCTCTCTCTCTCGGTGGGAAGTATGATAAGAGCATGACGAGCCAAGTCGGTGAATCTGGTCTCATACTGGGTAACAGTCATAGAACCCTGCCGGAGATGCTCAAACTGCCTCCGATAGGCCTCTCTCTGAGTGATGGGGAGAAATTTCTCCAGAAATAGCTGAGTAAACTGCTCCCAAGTCAATGTTGGTGATCTGGCTGGTCTAGCCAAACAATAATCTCTCCACCAAGTCTTGGTGGATCCAGACAAGCGAAAAGTAGCAAAATCAACCCCGTTGGTCTCAACTATCCCCATGTTCCTGAGAACCTCATGACAACTGTCTAGATAATCCTGGGGGTCCTCAGTAGATGCACCACTGAAAGTAGTAGTAAAGAGCTTGATGAACCTGTCCAACCTCCACAAAGCATCGGTAGACATAGCTGCACCATCACCGGTCTGAGCTACCACACCCGGCTGATCTGCTCCAACTGGTTGAACCGCTGGAGTCTGAAACTGAGGAGCTACCTGCTCCGGAGTACGAGTAGTAGGAGTCTGGGTTCCTCCTCCATCCTGAGAGACGACTGGTGCTACAAGGAGCAAACCTGCCCGGGTGACACTCTCCATAAGGCCCACTAGATGGACCAGAGCATCCTGGAGAACTGGGGTAGCAATAAACCCCTCTAGGACCTGAGCTGGGCCCACCAGAACTGATGGGGCCGGAACCTCATCATCAAAATCAACCTAAGGCTCCGCTGCTGATGCTGTTGCTCGGGGCTGAGCTCTGCCCCTATCTCGACCTCTAGCACAGCCTCAGCCTCGCTCTTTGCCCCTCATAAGAGCTACTACTGGGGGCTCGGGCTGCTGGTTTTTGGATAAGGAAGCGCGTGTTCTCGCCATCTGCGAAAGAACATAGTAGAAATTCAATTAGTGTTGAGAAACCAAACCGCACGATAGGAAGGAACAAATGTGAAGTTTTCCTAACTCTGTAGCCTCTGAAGATAAATACAGACGTCTCTGTACCGATCCCTCAGACTCTACTAGCTTGTCTGTAAACTGTGAAACCTATGTAACCTAGAGCTCTGATACCAACTTGTCATGACCCGAATTTCCCGTCCTCGAGAGTCGTGATGACGCCTACTAATATGAGATAGGCAAGCCAAACCCTTAAACTAATTACTTCATTATCCATTTCTTTCTTTTTAACAAACATAAAGTGATAACGTATAAACAACGAAAATTTAATTTAAGCGGAAGAAAACCATAAAATATCTGAAGTTTGTATCTATTACAACTACTTAAGCCTTAATCACCCAAACCCTGGTGTCACAATACCACAGACGGTCTAAGACTGCTAAATACAAGGTCTGAAAATAAAAGACACACTGTTTCTGAAGCAAAAAGATGAAATAGGAAATAAAAGATAGAGGAGACGCCAGGGCCTACGGACGCCTGTAGGTCTACCTTGGATCTCCGCGTGGACTGAAGGTAGCCTCCAAACTACGGTCCAAGAGCTGCTCCGGGATCTGCATATAGTGCAAAGTGTAATATCAGCACAACCGACCCCATGTGCTAGTAAGTGCCCAGCCTAACCTCGGCGAAGTAGTGACGAGGCTAGGACCAGACTACCAAATAAACTTTTGCAGTTATATAATATACTGCGGAAAGTAAAGCAGAAATAAACAAGTAAAGATGGGAGGGGGAAAACATGCTTCGGGGAATAACAGGTAACAACAGAATATCAAGAGAATTATAAAAGAACCAAAATCCAACTACTAACAAGGGTAAGGAAAAATGAAGGCAGAATTCACTTTTATTTCAAATCTTGTTGCAGGCGTGCAACCCGATCCCATTTCATTTATCTCGTTGCAGGCGTGCCATCCAATCCCATTTCAAATATCTTGTGGCAGGCGTGCCACCCGCTCCTATTTCAAATATCTTGTGGTAGGCGTACCACTCACTCCCATTTCATATATCTTGTGGCAGGCGTGCCACCCGCTCCCATTTCAAATATCTCGTGGCAGGCGTGCCACCCGCTCCTATTTCATTTATCTCGTGGCAGGCGTGCCACCCGTTTCCATTTCATTTATCTTGTGGCAGGCATGCCACCCGCTCCCATTTTATTTATCTTGTGGAAGGCGTGCCACCCACTCCCATGTTACAAATCAACAACAATCACAAAGAATCCTGGCAAGCGAACAAGAACAATATAACAACTTCCCGACAAGGGAATATTAATATTTCAACAACATCCCTACAAGGGAACAATGATATTTCAACAATATTCCGGCAAGGGAACAATAATATCAAACAAACATCCCGGCAAGGGAACAATGATGATATAACAAGTGAGGTACAATAAACCACAATGGGATATACATGACTCACGGGCATTCTTGACACCGACGTATAGATACTCGTTACCATGCCTATACGCGTACTCCACAATTAACACGCAGCAAATAAGACACAACTCCCAATCCCTCAAGCTAAAGTTAGACGAAACACTTACATCGATGCCACAAACACAATTCACGTTTCAATTATAGCTTTACCCTTTGATTCCACCACCAATTCGCTCGAATCTAGCCATAAGTTACTTAATTACATCAATAAACACTAAATGAATCAACCCCAATGCATGAAAATGAGTTTTCCAAAGTTTTACCCAAAAAGTCAAAAATCACTCTCGGGCCCACATGGTCAAAACCTGAGGTTCGAATCAAAACCCGATTACCTATTCCCCCACGAACCCAAATATATAATTTGTTTTTAAATCGGACCTCAAATCGAGGTCCAAATCCCCAATTTTTGAAAAACCTAAGTATCACCCAAAACACCCAATTTCCCTCATGAAAATCATTGATTTTGAGTTGAAATCATGTTAGAAGATGTTAAGGATCGAAAATAACTAGTTAAAAATGACTTACAATTGATTTGGAAGAAGAGTTGTTCTTGAAAAATTGCCCTAGGGAGTTTATGTTTTGAAAAGATGTGAAAAATGTTTGATTTTCGACTAAGTGTAAAAGTTGCAGGTCGCAGGTATGGGAAATGCGAATTGGGGTTCGCAATTGCGAACCCCGACCTCTGCTAAGTTGGGAATTGCAAAAAAAGGGCTCGCATTTGCGAGTTGTGAAATGCGAAGATAGGGTCGCATTTGCGACCACTGGTTAGGAAGGGAGGGGATCGCATTTGCGATAGAACCCTCACAAATGCGAGGATGGGCTGGCCTGGGCCTCTTTCGCATTTGCGACAGGCCTCTCGGCCTGCAACGCAATAGTTGAAAACCTGCAATTTTCTAAGTTCAAAATACACTCCGTGGCCTATCCAAAACTCACCCAAGCCCTCGGGGCTCCAAACCAAACATACACACAACCTCAAAAATATCCTACAGACTTATTCGTGTAATCAAATAACCAAAACAATATCATAAACATCGAATTAAACCTCAAAATCAATGAAATTTCTCAAAACTTCTTTAAACATCAAATTTTTGCATTTAAGGTCTGAATCACGTCAAATGGATTCCGTTTCTTACCAAACTTTACCGACAACACATATAAATCATATTGAACTTGTACCGGGCTCCTGAACTATAATACGGGTCCGATACCATAGGTTTCACATAATATTTCGCTTTAAAAAACCCTTATATTTTTCAAAGTACAATTTCTTTTAAAAATTCATTTCTCGGACTTGGGACCTCGGAATTTGATTCTGGGTATACGCTCAAGTCCCATATTTTTCCACGGACCCTTCGGGACCGTCAAATCACGAGTCCGGGTCCGTTTACCCAAAATGTTGACCGAAGTCAACTTAAAAGCATGTTAAGTCAAAATTTCAATATTTTTAACAGATTTTCACATAATAACTTTCCGGCTACGCACTCGCACCACGCAGGCAAATCGAGGTGATGCTGAAGAGGTTTCTAAGGCCTCAGAACGTAGAATTTTATTTTAAAACAAGTGATGACCTTTTGGGTCATCACAAGGTCATTCGGATGAGGGTTGATAGACTTTTTGATCGAAAGCATATTTTTAGAGTTTTGGCGTTCATCGGCTTGAATTCGTGGTTGATTCGTCATTTTGATATTGTTTTAGGTGTTTTAAGGATTGGTATAAGTTTGGGCAGGGGTATTGGACTTGTTTGTGCTTTTGGTTGAGGTCTCGGGGGCCTCGGGATGATTTCGGATGGTTGACGGAAGGATTTGGAATTTGGAGTTGCAGCTGAAGCTATGACTGCTGTAATAACCGCATATGCGGTTATGTCACGACCCCAGTTCACCCTCCATGAACCATCGTGACAGCATCTAGTCGCTACAACTAGGTAAGCCTAAATTGCGGAAGATAACCAAATTTGCGGAATAAAATAATTTAAAATAGAAATCAAGTAAATAAACAACGTTTAAAAGTGCCGCTTGGCATACACAATATTAACTCTTAAAACTGATACATTTTTCCAAAACCTGGAAACCCATGAATCCACAAGCCTTGGAATGTCTACCTGTGTCTAACTCCAAAATATCTAACAAAGAAAAGAAATACAGAAGGGCTAATAAAATAGGGAGAATAGAAAGGGACTCCTCGCTCTGCGGACGCGACAGATATACCTCGAAGTGTCTGGAACAGTCGCCTCGCCTCAAGGCCGATAGGACTGAGTCAAGGTACCTGGATCTGCATATGAAAAACATGCGCAGAAGGAGCATGAGTACATCACAACGGTACTCACTAAGCGCCAAGCCTAACCTCGGTCGTGTAGTGACGAGAAAGGTCAGGGCCCTACTGAAGTTAAATAAAATATAAGGTCTAACAGTGTAGAATAAGACAGTATAATTAAGTGCAATAGTAAGAAATAACATAGAATAGAAAGAACAACAGCAAGTAGAACAGAGACAAAATAATCACGGAAAGGAAATACAACTCAACACAGAGATAACAACCAGGGCACCTTCCAGGATACAGTCCTGTAGTCCCAATTACATCTATCGAGTGGATCTTTCGGGATACCATCCCGTAGTCCATCATATATATCCGAAGGATCTCCCGGAATCCCGTCCCGTAGTCCAACTATCAGTGTGCGGGGATCTATTGGAATCCTGATCCGTAGTCCCAAATATAAATATCCAGTACTAGGAGAATCTACCGGGTGCAGTCCCGTAGTTCCATATAACTATGCAAGGGGATCTACCAGAATTCCACATCCGTAGTCCCAAATAAATAGACAAGGGGGAGCTACCGGAATCCCACATCCGTAGTCCCAAATGTAATTACATAGCAGCATCAGGAAAATATTCAGAAATGTCAATTTTATATCAAGGCAAACAAGTAATTCTAGCCTAGCATGCTGCACGGAATTCAGGTAAAGCAGTTTGAGCAAATAATGCAATTAGAACACTAAGACATGCTTTCTTAAGCTAACAATATGCTTTAAATGCAGGTAATATAAACAGGAAAAAAGAAACATAACAGTGATTACTTAATGAAAATCGGATTTTCAATAATTAGTATAAGTACGCACTCGTCACCTCACGTACAAGACATCTTAATTAATAGTAATACCAAATCCTAAGGGGAAGGTCCCCCACACAAGGTTACGCAAGCCACTTACCTCGAACCGGCTCTGAATCAACTCGAAACCACGTTCTTGCCACGAGTACTTGACTCCAAATGGCCCAAATCTATTCAATTTAATTCCATAATGTAAATAACACTTCAAGTAACTAATTCTACAAACAAATCTAAGCTAATACGCGAAATTAGGTAAAATAACCAAAATGCCCCTCGGGCCCACGTCTCGGAATCGGGTAAAATTTACATTTTCAGAATCCTCATACTCTCACGAGTCTAACCATACCAAAATTACCAAATCTAATGTCAAATCCCCAATCAAAACTCGAATTTTTGGTCTAGGAACTTTTCCCCAATTTCCATATAATTTCCGAAATTAAATGATGAATTCATGTTTAGATTAATGGGTTACAAGCAAAAAGGAGTTAAGAATCGTTACCCAAGCGATATCTCTGAAAATCCTCCAAAACCTCACTCAAATCCGAGCTCCCAAGCTTAAGTTTTGATAAAAATGGCCAAACCCTCGTTTTTGAAATGTTTAATACTGCCCAGGTATTTCCTTCTTCGCGAACACGGAAGGACCCTCGTGTTCGCGAAGCACAACTTCGTTAGGGTCCAGCTTCCTTCATCGCGAACGCGATGTCCTGGTCGCGAACGCAATGCACAATCTCCCCCATCCTTCGCGAACGCGAGAAAGACTTCGCGAATGCGAAGCATTAACCTCCCCCCAGCCCACAGCTCCTCTTCGCGAACGCGAAGAAGGAAATCAGAACTGGGTTGCTGCAATTTTCTGCAATTTCTCTAAGTTTCAAAAAGACCCGTTGAGCATCCAAAACACACCTGAGGCCCCTGGGACCTCAACCAAACATGCCAACCAATCCTAAAACATCATTCAAACTTGTTCCAATCTTCGAAAACCTCAAAACAACGGATTCAAGCCTAAGAACTCCAAAAACTCTCTAATTACGTTTTCGATCAAAAAGTCTATCAAATCTCGTCCGAATAACCTAAAAATATTTGCAAACACGTCACATTGAACACTACGGAGCTACTCCAACTTTCGGAATTCCATTCCGACCCTCGGATCAAAATCTCACTATCGAACCGGAAACTTCAAAATTCGAACTTTCGGCCTTTCAAGCCTACATTAGCTATAGACCTCCAAAACACAATTCGATCACGCCCCTAAGCCCGAAATCACCCAACGGAGCTAATAGGACCATCAGATTTCCATTCCGAGCCCGTTTTTACACTATTCCGACTACAGTCAAATTTCCAACACTTAAGCTCTCATTTAGGGACTAAGTGTCCCAAAACTCTCCGAAACTCAAAACCGAACATCCCGGCAAATCAAAATAGCAGAAATAAACAAGGGGAAAGTAGTTAATAGGGGATCGGGGCATTAATTCTTAAGACGACCAGCCGGGCCGTCACATCCTCCTACACTTAAACATTCATTCGTCCTCGAACGAGCATAGAGGCATACCTGAAGTAGTGAGAAGATGAGGGTAACGGCTGCGCATATCCTTCTCGGTCTCCCAAGTCGCCTCCTCGACCGGCTGACCCTGCCATTGAACCTTTACTGATGCAATGTTCTATGACCTCAGCTTTCTAACCTGCTTGTCCAATATTGCCATTGGCTCCTCAACATAAGATAGATCCTTGTCCAACTGGACTGAATTGAAATCCAACACGTGCGAGGATCACCGTGATACCTCTAGAGCATCGAAACATGAAATACCGGATGAACTCCTACCAAGCTGGGAGGTAAGACAATCTCATAAGCAACCTCCCCAACACGTTGCAATATATCAAAAGGACCAATAAACCTCGAACTCAACTTTCCTTTCTTCCCGAATCTCATAATGCCCTTCATAGGTGAAACCCGAAGTAGAACCCGCTCCCCAACCATATAAGAAACATCATGAACCTTTCTATCCGCGTAACTCTTCTGTCGGGACTAGGCTGTACGGAGTCTATCCCAAATCACCTTGACCTTCTCCAAAGCATCCTGAACCAAGTCTGTGCCCAACAATCTATCCTCACCCTGCTCGAACCAACCCATCGGGGATCTACATCGCCTACTATATAAAGCCTCATACGGTGCCATCTGAATGCTGGACTAATAGCTGTTGTTGTAGGCAAACTTTGCCAATGGCAAGATTGATCCCAAGACCCTCCAAACTCAATCACACACGCACGGAGCATATACTCAAGAATCTGAATAGCGCACTCGAACTGTCCGTCCGTCTGAGGATGAAATGATGTACTCAACTCCACCCGAGTACCCAACTCATGCTGAACGGCCCTCCAGAACCACGATGTGAACTGAGTACCTCTATCTGAAATGATAGACATTAGAATACCATGCAGACGAACAATCTCCCAAATATAAATCTCTGTTAGGCCCTCCGAAGAATAGGTAGTACACATAGGAATGAAATGCGCGGACTTGATCAACCGATCCACAATCACCCAAATAGCATTGAATTTTCTCAAAATCCGTGGGAGCCCAACTACAAAGTCCATGGTGATCAGCTCCCACTTCCATACCGGAATCTCTATCTGCTGAAGCAACCCACCCAGTCTCTGGTGATCATACTTCACCTGCTGACAGTTGAGGCACCGAGCTACAAAATCCAACTATATCCTTCTTCATCCGCCTCCACCAATAGTGCTGCCTCAAATCCTAGTACATCTTCGCGGCACCCGAATGGATGTAATACCGCGAACTGTGGGCCTCTTCTAGAATCAACTCCCGAAGCCCACCAACATTGGGTACACAGATCTGACCCTGCATCCTCAATACCTCATCCTCACCAATAGTCACATCTTTAGCATCACCGTGCTGAACCTTGTCCTTGAGGACAAGCAAATGAGGTTCATCATACTAACGTTCCCTTATACGATCAAATAAGGAAGACCGAGAAACCACGCAGGCTAGAACCCGACTGGGCTCCGAAAGATTCAATCTCACAAACTAGCTGGCTAAGGCCTGAACATCCATCGCCATAGGCCTCTTCGATGCTGGTAAATAGGCCAAACTCCCAAAACTCTCTGCCCGGCGACTCAAAGCATCGGCCACCATATTGGCCTTGCTCGGGTGATACAAAATAGGGATATCATAGTCCTTCAGCAGCTCCAACCACCTCCTCTGGCACAAATTAAGATCCTTTTGCTTGAACATGTTCTACAAGCTCCGATGATCAGTATAAATCTCACAAGGCACACCGTACAAATAATGGCGCCAGATTTTCAAGGCGCAAACAATGGCAACAAGCTCTAGATCATGGACAGGGTAGTTCTTCTTATGTACATTCAACTGTCTGGACACGTAGGCGATCACCCTACTATCCTGCATCAAAACCACTCCAAGGCCAATCCTCGAGGCATCACAATAAATAGTGTAAGACCCCGAACCTGTATGCAATATCAAAACTGGGGTTGTAGTCAAAGTTGTCTTGAGCTTCTGAAAGCTCGCCTCACACTCTTTCGTCCACTGGAATGGAGCACCCTTCTGGGTCAGTATGGTCATAGGGGCTGCAATCGATGAAAACCCCTCAACAAAACGACGATAGTAAACCGCCAAGCCAAGGAAACTGCAAATCTCTGTAGCTGAGAACGGTCTGGGCCAACTCTGCACGGCCTCTACTTTCTTTGGATCCACCTGAATACCCTCACTCGACACTGCGTGGCCTAAGAATGCCACGGAATCCAACCGAACTCACATTTCGAGGACTTAGCATATAACTGCTTTTCTCTCAAGGTCTAAAGCACTGTCCTCAGGTGCTACTCATGATCTTCCCGACTTAGGGAATATACCAGAATATCATCAATAAAGACAATGACGAACGAGTCAAGATACGGCCGGAACACACTGTGCATCAAGTGCATAAAAGTTGTTGGGGCATTGGTCAGCCCAAATGACATAACAAGGAACTTGTAATGATCATACTGAGTCCTGAAAGCAATCTTCGGGATATCTGGCTCCCGAATCTTCAACTGATGGTAACCTGAGCACAAGTCAATCTTAGAAAACACCCGTGCGCCCTGAAGCTGGTCAAACAGATCGTCAATATGAGGCAAAGGATAACGGTTCTTCACTGTAACCTTGTTTAACTGGCGATAATCAATACACATACGCATAGAACCATCCTTTTTCTTCAAAACAAGATAGGAGCACCCCAAGGTTATACACTGGGCCGAATAAAACCCTTATCAAGCAATTCCTGTAACTGATCCTTCAACTCCTTCAACTCAGGAGGAGCCATATGGTACGGAGGAATAGAAATGGGTTGAGTGCCCAGCAATAGATCAATGCCAAAATCAATATCTCTATCCAGCGGCATGCCCGGAAGATTAGCTAGAAACACATCGAGAAAATCCCATACCACTAGGACTGAATCAACTGAAGGGGTATCAACACTGACATCTCTCACATAAGCTAAATACGCGTCACACCCCTTCTCAACCAAACGCTGAGCTTTAAGAAAAGAAATAATTCTACTGGGAGTGTGATCTAAAGTACCCCTCCACTCAACATACGGTACACCTGGCATAGCTAGCATCTCGGTTTTGGCGTGACAATCAAGAATAGCATAATGGGGCGACAACCAGTCCATGCCCAAGATTATATCAAAATCTACCATACTAAGCAACAACAAATCGGCACTGGTCTCAAAACCACTAAGAGCAACCAAACACGATCGATAAATGTGGTCTACAATAAGAGAATCTCCTAGAGGAGTAGAAACATAAACAGGGGAACACAAAGAATCCCGAGGTACACCCAAATGCGGAGCAAAATAAGAAGACACATAAGAGTAAGTGGAGCTTAGATCGAATAGAACCGATGCATCTCTGTGACAAACCAGTATAATACCTGTGATGACAGAATCAGAGGCAATTACCTCAGTACGAGTAGGAAGGGCATAGTATCTGGCCTGGCCTCCCCCTCTAGGGTGACCTCTACCTCCCCGACCTCCACCTCTAGCTGGCTGAGTAGGTGGGGTAGCAACTGGAGTTCTAACCATAGCCTGAGAACTCTGCGGGGCATGTTGTGGATGAGAAGTCTGCGGAGGTGCACTACTCCTAAGTCTAGGGAAATCCCTCACCACATGGCGTGTGTCACCACACTCAAAACAAGATCTGGAAGGACGTGGCAGTGGGAACTGTGTGGTATGGGTACTCCAAGTCCCCTGAACACCTGAAATAATCTAAGATGCAAACTAAGCTGGATGACCCACAAAACCTCTACCATGCCATACTCTTCCTCCAAAATAAGGACCAGTGGGTCTCTCCAGTCTACGAGGTCTCCTCACTTCTCTATACTCTCTCTCCTAAACTCGTCTGCCCTTTATCTCCTGGACCCACCTATCCTCTACTCGGCGATAGGTCCTCACCACCCGCTGAACTGGGACCACAGGCTATGTCGCTATGACACCTGGAACCCAACCAATGAGAACTCACTACTCTGGAGTGGGGGTGGCGGAAGTCTAAATCCCTTCCCCGATCTATGAAGTAGTTGGTACAACCTGAATCAACCCCGCCTAAACTAATGTTCCAAACATGCTCACGAACTATGCTAATGTCTCCTAAAGTGCTAGAGCAGTAGTAGCAGTAGGCGCATCCGGTGCCTGGGCTCTGGCTGGAACTGCTGATGGCAGCTCGCGCGGGTACTCTGGCTGCACCACGTGCGCGTCCTTGGCCTCTACCCCGGCCCCGACCTCTAACGGCTCTCGCAGGAGGCGCGGTTGTCTGATCATCTCTGGTAGCACGCGTCCTCACCATCTATGAGTGAATGGAAGATAGAGGCTTAAGATTCGTGATGTCAAAAATCTCGCACGACAGGAAAATCAAATAAAGTGGAATTTTCCTAACGGTTACATAGCCTCTCATAGATAAGTACAGACATCTCCGTACCGATCAGCGAGACTCTAATAAACCGTCTTGTGATTCATGACTCCTATGAACCTAGAGCTCTGATACCAACTTGTCACGACCCAGTTCGCCCTCCGTGAACCATTGTAACGATACCTAGTCTCTACGACTAGGTAAGTCTAAATTGTGGAAGATAACCAAATTTGTGGAAGAAAATAATTTAAAACAGAAATAGAGTAAATAAACAGCGTTTAAAAATGTCGCTCGGCATACACAATATTAACTCTTAAAACCGATACATTTTCCCAAAACTCGGAAACCTATGAATCCACAAGCCTTCGAATGTCTACCAGTGTCTAACTCCAGAATATCTAACAAGGAAAAGAAATACAGAAGGGCTAATACAATAGGGAAAATAGAAAGGGACTCATCGGTCTGCGGACGTGGCAGATATACCCCGAAGTCTCTAGAACAATCGCCTCGCCTCAAGGGTGATAGGACTGAGTCAAGGTACCTAGATCTGCACATGAAAAACATGCGCAGAAGGAGCATGAGTACACCACAACGGTACTCAGTAAGTACCAAGCCTAACCTCGGTTGTGTAGTGACGAGAAAGGTCAGGGCCCTACTGAGGTTAAATAAAATATAAGGTCTAACAGTGTAGAATAAGATAGTAGAATTAAGTGCAATAGTAAGAAATAACATAGAATAGAAAGAACAACAGCAAGTAGAATAGAGAGAAAATAATCACTGAAAGAAAATACAACTCAACACAGAGATAACAACCGGGGTACCTTCCAGGATACCGTCCTGTAGTCTCAATTACATCTATCCAGTGGATCTTCCGGGATACCGTCCCGTAGTCCATCATATATATCCGATGGATCTCCCTAGTCCAACTATCAGTGCGCGGGGATCTACCGAAATCCCAATCTGTAGTCCCAAATATAAATACCCAGTACTGGGGGAATCTACCAGGTGCAGTCCCGTAGTTCTATATAACTGTACAGGGGGATCTACCGGAATCCCACATCCGTAGTCCCAAATAAATAGACAAGGGGGATCTAACAGAATCCCACATCCGTAGTCCCAAATGTAATTACATAGCAGCATCCAGAAAATATTCAGAAATGTCAATTTCTTATCAAGGCAAACAAGTAATTCTAGCATAGCTTGCTGCACGGAATTCAGGTAAAGAAGTTTGAGCAAAAAAGGCAATTAAAACACTTAGACATGCTTTCCTAAGCTAACAACAGGCTTTAAATGTAGGTAATATAAACAGAAAAAGAAACATACTAGTGATTACTTAATGAAAACTGGATTTTCAACAATTAGCACAAGTATGCACTCGTCACCTCACGTACAAGACATTTCAATTAACAGTAATACCAAATCTTAAGGGGAAGGTCCCCCACACAAGGTTAGGCAAGCCACTTACCTCGAACCGGCTCTAAATCAACCCGAAACCATGTTCTTGCCACGAGTACTCGACTCCAAATTGCCCAAATCTATTCAATTCAATTACATAATATAAAAAACACTTCAAGTAACTGACCAAAATGCCCTCAAGCCCATGTCTCGGAATCATGTAAAATTTACATTTTTAGAATCCCTAGCATACATTGTAGAAAACATGAAGTGTTATTTACATTATGCAATTGAATTGAATAGATTTGGGCCATTTGGAGTCGAGTAATCGTGTCAAGAGTATGGTTTCGGGTTGATTTTGAGCTGGTTCGAGGTAAATGGCTTGCCTAACCTTGTGTGAGGGACTTTCCCCTTAGGATTGGTATTGTGATAACTGAAATGCCTTGTACGTGAGGTGACGAGTGTGTACTTGTGCTAATTGTTGAAAATCTTGTTTTCACTAAAATAGCTTAAATTGTGTTTTTCCTTGCCTACTTACACTACTTGGAATTTAAACCTGCTGTTAGTTTAGAGAATCATGTCTAATTGACTTAATTACTTTATTTGTGTTAGCTGCCTTATTTGTATTACGTGAAGCATGCTAGGTTAGAATTGCATGTGTTACTTTGGTATGAAGTTGAGTTATTTGAGTATTCCTTGTGCCATTGTTGTGTGTTTTACTTTGGGACTACGAGACGGCATCCTGGGAGATCCCTTGTATGCATTTATGATTTGAGCCGAAGTGCAGGATACCGAGAGATCCCCAACACGTATTTGAGGATACCTAGAGATCCTCGGAATACCAAGAGATCCCTAGCATATATTGAGGATACTAGGAGATCCTCGGGATATCAAGAGATCCCTAGCATACATTGAGGATACCAAGAGATCCTCGGGATACCAAGAGATTCCTAGCATATATTGAGGATACTAGGAGATCCTCGGGATACCAAGAGATCCCTGGCATATATTGAGGGTACTAAGAGATCCTCGGGATACCAAGAGATCCCTGGCATATATTGAGGGTACTAATAGATCCTCGGGATACTGAGAGATCCCCGGTTATTATCTTTGTGAAGAGTGGTATTTCCTTATGATTATTTTTGTCTCTATTTCAGTTGTTGTTATCCTTATTATCTGTATTAATTCTTATTGTTAGTTTTCAACTATACTGCTTATCTTATTTTATTATACCTGGTATTTCATTTAATCTCAGTAGGGCCCTGACCTTCCTCGTCACTACCCGACCGAGGTTAGGCTTGACACTTACTGAGTACCGCTGTGGTGTACTCATGCCCTTTTTGTGCATATTTTTCATGTACAGATCCAGGTACCTCCATTAAGACTTATCACTCAGGAGGCGAGGCGCTTGTAGAGACTCTGAGGTATATCTGCCACATCCGCAGATCGGAGAGTCCCTTTCTACTCTCCCTTTTGTATTAGCCCTTCTGTACTTTCGTTTCATTGTTAGATATTCCGGAGTTAGAGGCTTGTATTCATTCAAAGGCTTGTGTTCATGAGATTTTGGGTTTTGGGAAATGTTATTAGTTTCGAGAGTTGATATTGTGTATACCAAGCGGCACTTTAAAAGACTATTTTATTTCACTAATTCAGGTTTTAAATTGTTTCTTCCGCAAATTGGTTTATTTTTCGCATTGTTAGGCTTACCTAGTCATAAAGTCTAGGTGTCGTCATGATGGTTCATGGAGGGCGAACCGGGGTCATGACAAGTTGGTATCAGAGCTCTAGGTTCATAGGAGTCATGAATCACAAGCTGATTTATTAGAGTCTCGCAGATCGGTATGGAGACATCTGTACTTATCTACGATAGGCTATGTAACTGTTAGGAAAGTTCCACTTCATTTGATTTCCTTGTCGTGCGAGGTTCTTGATATCACAATCCTAAACCTTTGTCTTCAATTCTCTCACAGATGGTAAGGACACGTGCTACAAGAGATGATTAGACACTCGCGCCCCCTGCGAGAGCCGTTAGAGGTAGAGGTCGGGGTAGAGGCCGAGGACAAGCACGCGGTGCAGCTAGAGTACCCGCGCAAGTTGCCACCGAGGAGCCGCCAGTAGTTCCAGCCAGATCCCAGGCAGCGGATACGCCTACTACTACTACTACTCTAGCACTTCAGAAGATATTAGAACAGTTCCTGAGCGTGTTTGGTACATTAGTTCAGGCGGGGTTGATTCAAGTTATACCAACTACTTCACAGATTGGGGAAGGGACCAAGACTTCCGCCACCCCCACTCCAGAGCAGTGAGTTCTCATTGGTCGGGTTCCAGGTGTCAAAGCAACACATCCTGTGGTCCTAGTTCAGTGGGTGGTGAGGACACTCTCGCCGAGTAGAGGACAGGTGGGTCTAGGAGATAGAGGACAGACAAGGTCAGGAGAGAGAGTATAGGGAAGTGAGGAGACCTCGTAGACTGGAGAGACCCACTGGTCCTTATTATGGAGGAAGAGTACAGCATGTTAGAGGTTTTGTGGGATAGCCAGCTCAGTTTGCATCTCAGATTTCACACAATATTTCAGGTGTTTAGGGGCCTTGGAGTACCCATACCGCATAGTTCCCACTGCCATGTCCTCCCAGAGCTTGTTTTGAGTATGGTGACATACGCCATATGGTGAGGGATTGCCCTAGACTTGGGAGGAGTGCACCTCCACAGACTTCTCAGCCACAGCGTGCTCCGCAGAGTTCTCAGGCTATGATCACAACAACAGTTGCTACCCCACCTGCTCAGCCAGCTAGAGGGGAAGGCCAGGCCAGATATTATACCCTTCCTGCCCATATCGAGGTTGTTGCCTCCGATTCTGTCATCACAGGTATTGTACTGGTTTGTCACAGAGGTGCATCGGTTCTATTCGATCTAGGTTTCACTTATTCTTATGTGTCTTCTTATTTTGCTCCGCATTTGGGTATATCTTGAGATTCTTTGAGCTCCCCTATTTATGTTTTACTCATGTGGGAGATTCTCTTGTTGTGGATCGCATTTATCGGTCGTGTTTAGTTGCTTTTAGTGGTTTTGAGACCAGAGCCGATTTATTGTTGCTCAGCATGGTAGATTTTGATATTATCTTGAGCATGGACTAGTTGTCGCCCCATTATGCTATACTTGATTGTCACGCCAAAACCGTGACGCTGGCTATGCTAGGTGTACTGCGTGTTGAGTGGAGGGGTATTTTAGATCACACTCCCAGTAAAGTTATTTCTTTCCTTAAGGCTCAGCGAATGGTTGAGAAGGGGTGTGACGCGTATTTAGCTTATGTGAGATATATCAATATTGATACCCTTTCAGTTGATTCAGTCCCAGTAGTATGGGATTTTCCCGATGTGTTTTCAGCTGATCTTTCGGGTATGTCGCCGAATAGAGATATTGATTTTGGCATTGATCTGTTGCTGGGTACCTAGCCCATTTCTATTTCTTCGTATTGTATGGCTCCTCCTGAGTTGAAGGAGTTGAATGATCAGTTACAGGAATTGCTTGATAAGGGTTTTATTCGGTCCAGTGTATCACCTTGGGGTGCTCCTATATTGTTTGTGAAGAAAAATGATGGTTCTATGCGTATGTGTATTGATTATCACCAGTTGAACAAGGTTACAATGAAGAACCGTTATCCTTTGCCTCATACTGACGATTTGTTTGACCAGCTTCAAGGCGCACGGGTGTTTTCTAAGATTGACTTGTGCTCAGGTTACCATCAGTTGAAAATTCGGGAGCCATATATCCCGAAGACTGCTTTCACGACTCGGTATGGTCATTACGAGTTCCTTATTATGTCATTTGGGCTGACCAATGCCCCAGCAGCCTTTATGCATTTGGTGCATAGTGTGTTACGGCCGTATCTTGACTCATTCGTCATTGTCTTTATTGATGATATTCTGGTGTACTCTCGGAATCGGGGAGATCATGAGAAGCACCTAAGGACTGTGCTTCAGACTTTGAGGGAGAAGAAGTTGTATGTTAAGTTCTGGAAATGTGAGTTTTGGTTGGATTCAGTGGCATTCTTAGGCCACGTGGTATTGAGTGAGGGTATTCAGGTGGATTCGAAAAAGACAAAAGTCGTGCAGAGTTGGCCCAAACCATCCTCAGCTACCGAGATCCGCAGTTTCCTTGGCTTGGTGGGCTACTACTGTTGTTTTGTAGAGGAGTTTTCATCGATTGCAGCCCCATGACCAGGTTGACCCAGAAGGGTGCTCCATTCCAGTGGACGAAGGAGCGTGAGGCGAGCTTTCAGAAGCTCAAGACAGTTTTGACCACAGCCTCGATTTTGATACTGCCTATAGGTTAAGGGTCTTATACGGTCTATTGTGATGCCTAGAGGATTAGCCTCGGAGCGGTGTTGATGCAGGACAGTAGGGTAATTGCCTACGCGTCCAGACAGTTGAAGGTTCGCAAAAAAAATTATCCTATCCATGACCTTGAGTTAGCAGCCATTGTTCACGCCCTGAAGATCTGGCGCCATTATTTATATGGGGTTCCCTGTGAGATTTATACTGACCATCGGAGCTTGCAGCACTTGTTCAAGCAAAACGATCTAAATTTGCGCCAAAGGAGGTGGTTAGAGTTGCTGAAGGACTATGATATCACTATTTTGTATCACCCGGACAATGCCAATGTGGTGGCCAATGCTTTGAGTCGCCGGGCAGAGAGTTTGGGGAGATTGACTTATTTACTAGCATCGGAGAGGCCTATGGCGATGGATGTTCAGGCCTTAGCCAGCCAGTCGGGTTCTAGCTTGCATGGTTTCTCGGTCTTCATTATTTGATCGTATCAGGGAGCGTCAATATGATGGCCCTTATTTGTTTGTCCTCAAGGACAAGGTTCTGCATGGATATGCCAGAGATGTGTCTATTGGTGATAACGGGGTATTAAGGATGCAGGGTCGGATTTGTGTACCCAATGGGTTTCGGGAGTTGATTCTAGGAAGGCCCATAGTTCGCGGTATTCCATTCATCCAGGTGCCGCGAAGATGTATCGGGATTTGAGACAGCACTATTGGTGGAGGCGGATGAAGAAAGATACAGTTGGATTTGTAGCTCGGTATCTCAACTGTCAGCAGGTGAAGTCTGAGCACCAGAGGCCGGGTGGGTTACTTTAGTAGATAGAGATTCCGGAGTGGAAGTGGGAGCAGATCATTATGGACTTTGTAGTTTGGCTCCCACGGACTTTGAGAAAGTTCGATGCTATTTGGGTGATTGTGGATCGGCTGACCAAGTTCGCGCACTTCATTCCTATATGTACTACTTATTCTCCTGAGTGGCTGGCGGAGAATTATATCCTGGAGATTGTTCGTCTGCATGGTAATCCAGTTTCCATCATTTCGGATAGAGGTACTCAGTTCACATCACGGTTCTGGAGGGCTGTTCAGCATGAGTTGGGTACTCGAGTGGAGTTAAGCACAGCATTTCACCCTCAGGCAGACGGACATTCCGAGCGCACTATTCAGATTCTTGAGGGTATGCTCCGTGCGTGTGTGATTGAGTTTAGAGGGTCTTAGGATCAGTTCTTGCCACTGGCGGAGTTTGCTTACAACAACAACTATCAGTCCAGTATTCAGATGGCACCGTATGAGGCTTTATATGGTAGGCGGTGTAGATCTTCGGTGGGTTGGTTTGAGCCGTATGAGGCCAAATTATTGGGCACAGATTTGGTTCAGGATGCTTTGGAGAAGGTTAAGGTGATTCGGGATAGACTCCGAATAACCCAGCCCAAATAGAAGAGTTATGCGGACCAAAAGGTTCGTGATGTCTCCTATATGGTTGGAGAGCGGGTTCTGCTTCGGGTATCACCTATGAAGGGCGTTATGAGATTCGAGAAGAAAGGGAAGTTGAGTCTGAGGGTTATTGGTCCTTTTGAGATGTTAAGGCGTGTTGAGGAGGTTGCTTATGAGCTTTCCTTACCTCCTAGCTTGGTAGGAGTTCATCCGGTATTTATGTTTCGATGTTCCGGAGGCATCACGGCGATCCGTCGCACGTGTTGGATTTCAGTTCAGTCCAGTTGGACAAGGATCTATCTTATGTTGAGGAGCCCGTGGCAATATTGGAAAGACATGTTAAAAAGCTAAGGTCAAAGAACATTGCATCAGTAAAAGTTCAGTGGCGGGGTCAGCCGGTCGAGGAGGCGACCTGGGAGACCGAGCAGGGTATCCGCAGCCATTACCCTCATCTTTTCACTACTTTAGGTATATCTCTATGCTCGTTCGAGGACGAACGAATGTTTAAGTGTAGGAGGATGTGACGACCCAGTCCGTCGTCTTACGAATTTACGGCCTGAACCCCTATTAAATACTCTCCCCGTGTTTGTTCCTGCTATTGTGAGTTGCCTGAAGGAATTGTTTGGAGTTTCGGAGAGTTTTGGGACACTTAGTCCCTAAATGAGAGTTTAAGTTTTAGAAATTTGACCGTAGTCAGAACTATGTGAAAACGGCCTCGGAATGGAATTTTGATGGTTCTGTTAGCTCCATTGGGTGATTTCGGGTTTAGGAGTGTGTTCGGATTGTGTTTTGGAGGTTCTTAGCTAATTTAGGCTTGAAATGCCGAAAGTCAAATTTTGAAGTTTCCGGTTCGATAGTGAGATTTTGATCCGAGGGTTGGAATGGAATTCCGGAATGTTGAATGTGACGTGTGTGCAAAATTTCAAGTCATTCGGACGACGATTGATAGACTTTTTGATCTAAAGCGTATTTTTAGAGTTTTGGAGTTCTTAGGCTTGAATTCGTGGTTGATTCGTCGTTTCGATGTTGTTTTAGGTGTTTTAAGGATTGGTATAAGTTTGGACAGGGTTATTGGATTTGTTTGTGCTTTTGGTTGAGGTCCTGGGGGCCTCGGGATGATTTCGGATGGTTGACGGAAGGATTTGGAGTTTGGAGTTGTTGCTGAAGCTATGGCTGCTATCATAACCGCATTTGCGGTTAAGAGGCCGCAGGTGCGACTCCCGCAGATGCAAAATGCAGCCGCCGAAGCGACAGATGAGGAAGGGGCCAGGAACTGCAGAAGCGGCATATGTACCGCACCTGTGAGACCGCAAATGCGGATTCTAGGTTGCAGGTGCGGCAGAGAGGTTTTAAGTGAGAACCGCAGAAGCGGTATCGCAGATGCGATGAGTGGACCACAGATGCGGCATTGCTGGGCAGAATATATAAATAGTTGCCTTCGCGAATTTGAGTTATTCTTTCACCATTTCCATAAGGGAAGTGAGCTTTTGGGGAGGTTTTTGAGAGGGAATTCAAGGGAACTTCGAGGAGGCAAGATTCTTGGAACCTAAACTCATTATTGAGGTGATTTTTATCATTATAAACATGATAATTTAAGGAAAATCAGTGGTAATTTGGGGGTTAGGGCTTGACTAATTAGAGATATTTGAGTGATAATTTGAGGCACCAGTTGAGGTCCGATTTTGGTACTTTTAGTATAACTGTACTCGTGAGAGTGTGAGGATTCTGGAAATGTAAATTTTACATGATTCCGAGACGTGGGCATTTAGCCCAAATCATGATGATAACAAATATATTTCAGTCAAATATGTGATAAAACAGTCATTCAGGACGGACTAAGTCACAATCCCCAACAGTGCACGACCCCACGCTTGTCATCAAGCATGTGCGTCACTTCAATATAGCACAACGATGTGCAAATCCGGGGTTTCATACCCTCAGAATATCATTTACAATCATTACTCACCTCAAACCGGTCAAATCTCTAGCTCGTGACGCCTTTGCCCCTCGAATCAGCCTCCACTCGCGTGGAATCTATCCAAAATCAGAACGAGGAAGTTAAAATATGCTAAGGCAACGAAACCCGAGCAAAAATAATTAAAATACGACACAAATCCTGAAATTTCCAAAACCCGACCCCTAGGCCCATGTCTCGGAATTCGATAATTTTTACATTAATAGATTCCTTATCTCCCCACGAGTTCATACATATCAAAAGTTTTGAAATTCGACGTCAAATGATCCTTCAAATCCTCAATCAAAAGTCTAAATTTCAAGCCCTAGTTCTTCAATTTTTGGCTTAATTTCCATGATTATTTAGGTGGAATTCCCATTAGAATCGAGTTTTAAGTCCAAGAATCTTACCTCCAAGTGAATCTCCTGGAATCTCTCTTCAATCCCTTTCAAAAAGCTCCAAAAATGACCAACTATGGAGGAAATAAACCCCAAAATTGCAGACAAGACGAGTATTTAAACATTCTGCCCATGCCTGAAATCCTTCTTCGCGAACGCGGTCAACGCCTCGCATTCGCGAAGCACAAAAATGACTTTGACCAAAAATCCTTTATGCGAACACGACATGCCTATCACGAACGCGATGGTTCCTCAGACTTACTCATCGCGAATGCGATGAACAACTCTACCTCAAACCCAGCTGACCAATTTCCTCTACGCGAACGTGCTCCCCTTCTCGCGAACGCGATGCACAAACATCCAGCCCTTCGCGAACGCGTAGCCTTCCTCGCGAACGCGAAGGCTTAAATCCTAGCCTTCATCAACTGACCCTTCGCGAACGCGAAGGTCTAAATCTTCTGCAACACACAACAGTTTTATGCAATTTTAAATATCATGAAATGGTCCGATTGACCACCCGAAACTCACCCGAGGCCCCGGGACCTCAACCAAATATGCCAACATATCCCATAACCTCATTCAAACTTGTTCCAACCTTCAGAATGCTCAAAACAACATCGAAACACCAAATTCGTATCGGATTCAAGCCTAAGAATTCCAAAATCTTCTAAATTACGCTTTTGATCAAAATCTCAATCAAACTACGTCCGAATGACCTGAAATTTTACACACACATCCCAAATGATACAACGGAACTACTGCAACTCTCGGAATTCCATTCCGACCCCTATATCAAAATCTCGCCTACCAACCGAAAATCGCCAAAATATCAACTTCGCCAATTCAAGCCTAAATCTACTCCGAACCTCCAAAACTCAATCCGATCGCACTCCTAATTTCCAAATCACCTCTCGAAGCTATCTGAACCATCGGAACTCACATCCGAGCCCTCTAACACATAAGTCAATATCTAGTTGACTTTTCCAACTTAAGTCTCCTCAAAAGAGACTAAGTTTCTCAAACCTTACCAAAATCATTCTGGATTCAATCCGACCAACCTGATACTATATAACACGCATAAACAAAGCATAAAAAAGCAGAAATAGAAAAAATAGAGCTGTAACTCATGAGACGACTGGCCGAGTCGTCACACTGAACTAATGAAAACTAATTTTTGGTTAGATGCAAAAATGCCAATTGCGAAGGGCTATTCTCTAATAACCCAATTTTAAAATTGTGATATGTATAACATAATCAATTAAAAAAGGTAACCAATTTTTACTTTTCCTTACAATATATGAACTACTTGAGCTGGCTTAACAATTAGTAATTAATATTATCAATCATAGAGTGAAAATAATTTTAAATTAATAAAATAATCAATTGATATGAGTTAGAATGCGTAATTAATTTTATGTGATGAATACAACGAGCCAATAACTGTACAACATTTGTAAATGAGTCAAGTTTAAATAAGTGATCATGTAACGAGACATTAGCCAATGATCTTATATGAGACATTATAAATACAAATCACAATTGACAAACATTCAAGTAGAGTTATTTATCAATTATCAATAATGCACGAACGAACATATTTGTTAGACGCTAAAGTACAAAATCACTTTGTTTATAAGGCAAAGTAAATTACCAAGCAACAATTCTAAAAAAAATCACTAAATGTACATCGAAAGGAGAAGATATGAGGAACAATCATGTATTTTTGTAACGGTAAATTGGAATAGAACAGAGGGAATTTTTTTAAAAAAGATTGTCTGGTATTCAAAAAATAGTGATAACACACGAATAACCATTATTACGCAACTTCAACATAATAGTACAGGGTAAAGAATTTACCTCATCTCACAAGCAAATTTTCTTATGCGGACACCGATATTATAAACATCTTATGATAAAGAATATAAAATAATGGCTTCTTTTATAAAAATGGCCAGCTTCTCCTTATTTTAAATTATTTTGGTTCTAAAATTCTAGAAACCTAAATTGAATCCAAAACCTAAACAAAACCAAAAAATTTAGAAACCTAAATTGAATCCAAAACCTAAACAAAGTGAAGACATAAAGAATTAACTGGTAATTTAAAATCCTAAACCTTACGATCAGGAAACTAAGACTATTGAATCCTAAATATACACCAAAAAGACAATGGAAATTGAATCCTAAACCATTTAAAAGGGACAATAAACCAGAACAAAAGGGGACAAAATAAAAACCATAATTAAAAAAAAAACTAAAGAATTTGAAAACTAAAGAAAAAAAACAAAGAATCCCAAACAATGTAAACTCTAAGAAAGTCACGGAAATTTTATGTTTTCTCCCAAAAAAAATTGATTACAATTACAATTATATCCAATATATAATGTATCATGATCCAAATTTCATTATAGGCCGTGATGGCGCCCAACACCGCTATTAGACAAGCCAACACTGATGAACTAGTGAGTTCTCATTTTTATTAAACAATCCCAATATCTAACTTTACTTAAATTTAAAGCAATTGATAAATAATGAATTTTTAAAGTAAGCAAAACGGAAACAACTAGAAGAAATCATGACTGCAGAAATACAACTCAAAAATCAAGTCTACTAATATATGTGCCAAGATCTAGTGACACAAGTGTGTGAGCAACTAGCAGAATATACAAAAGATGACTATCCTCCTGTCTGAAATAGAATAGACAGGCATAAACAAAAAAAAAGAAACTCGGCATGCTGTTGAACGGCTCGAAGGAGGCAGCTCACCGTGAAGTCTCAGTCCAAGATCAGGAATGCGAGCCTGGCGGATAACTAGATGTACTTGCCTCAGATCATGTACAATTAAGTACAGAAGCATAGTATGAGTACATAAACAATATGTACCCAGTAAGTATCCAGTCTAACCTCGAAGAAATAGTGACGAGGGGTCGACTTGACACCTACTAGGGCCAACAATAATATAATTAAAGTGTTATGTTAGGCATAGATATCATGAATAATACTAAAAGTTCAATAATAGGAAGATATAAGATATTCTTTCATAAATAACATGTCAATTTCAGTCATATCATGTAACAACTTATATTTCAAAGCATTTAAGCAGTATAAATCAAGGAGAGTTCCAAATAATTAACATGCACAATTATGTTAAGGTCGTACGACCCTGTCCAACATAATATTAAAATGTGCACTGCTGGAGGGTGGAATGGCGTGAACCGTAGATACATATATTTACTACCGAGGCGCTCGGCCCGATCCACAAATAACAATTTATTTTCAAGAAAGCAAAAATTTCTCATTTACAGTCAAGTAATTCATACAAACCTCCAAGGAAGTGAATTTAACTTCATACAATCCTTTTATAAATTTATAACATGGTTTAAGCGATTAGTTTAGCAAGTAAGGACACAACATTCCAATTATAGCATGATACGGATCCTAAACTACCCGGACAATAGCATACTAGTAGCTATGTACGGACTCTCGTCACCTTGTACATATGCAACCCCCACAAATAGGTTTAAACATGTATTTAATTCACCTATGGGGTTAATTTCCTCTTACAAGGTTAGAAATGAGACTTACCTCGTCTCAAGCCTACTTCCCAATTCAAGAACGCACCCAAATCTCCAAATTGACGGCGAATGACTCGAAACTAGTCAAATATTACATAAACTAATCAATCTATGCTCAAAAGTTCACAATCCCACCATTTAAGTGATTACCCAACCTAAATTGCAAGATTCCTAAAATTCACCCCGGGCCCACATGCTCGAATTCCGGAAAGTTTTAAAGGAAGTTGTTACCCATAATCTTAGGAACATAAGTATATGATTTCTACTAAATTCCATAACAAATTTCATGGTTAAATCTCATTTTTTGATAAACCCTAGGTTTTCATTTAAACCCATAATTTTTACTAATTTACATGTTATAATCTACCCATAAACTCATTCCTGTGTGTACTACCTATTCTTCGGAGCGTCTAGCAGAGATTTATATCCGGGAGATTATTCGTCTGTATGGTATTCCAGTTTCTATCATTTCAGATAGAGGTATTCAATTCACATCACGGTTTTGGAAGGCCGTTCAGCATGAGTTGAGTACTCGGGTGGAGTTGAGTACAACATTTCACCCTCAGACGGACGGACAGTCCGAGTGCACCATTCAGATTCTTGAGGATATTCTCCGTGTGTGTGTGATTAAGTTTGGAGGGTTTTGGGATCAGTTCTTGCCACTAGCGGAGTTTGCTTATAACAATAGCTATCAATCTAGCATTCAGATGGCACTGTATGAGGTTTTATATGGCAGGCGGTGTAGATCCTTGATGGGTTGGTTTGAGCCGGGTGAGGTCAGATTATTGGGCACAGACTTGGTTCAGGATGCTTTGGAGAAGGTTAAGGTGATTCAGGATAGACTCCGTACAGCCCAGTCCAGACAGAAGAGTTACGCGGACCGGAAGGTTCGTGATGTTTCCTATATGGTTGGAGAGCGGGTTCTACTTCGAGTTTCGCCTATGAAAGGCGTTATGAGATTTGGAAAGAAAGAAAAGTTGAGTCTGAGGTTTATTAGCCCTTTTGAGATATTGAGGCATGTTGGGGAGGTTGCTTATGAGCTCGCCTTACCTCCCAACTTGGCAGGAGTTCCTCCGCTATTTTATGTTTCGATGCTCAGGAAGTATCACGGTGATCCATCGCACGTGTTGGATTTCAGTTCAGTCTAGTTGGACAAGGATCTATCTTATGTTGAGGAGCCAGTGGCAATATTGGACAGGCAGGTTCGAAAGCTGAGGTCAAAGAACATTGCATTAATAAAGGTTCAGCGGCGGGGTCAGCCGGTCGAGGAGGCGACCTGGGAGGCCGAGCAGGATATGCGCAACCGTTACCCTCATCTTTTCACTACTTCAGGTATGTCTATATGCTCGTTCGAGGACGAACGAATGTTTAAGTGTGGGAGGATGTAACGACCCGGCTGGTCGTTTTAAGAATTTACGCCCTGATCCCCTATTAACTATTTCACCCGTGTTTGTTTCTGCTTAAGTTTTGGAAATTTGACCATAGTCGGAACAGTGTGAAGACGGTCTTGGAATGGAATTCTGATGGTTCTGTTAGCTCCATTGGGTGATTTCTGGTTTAGGGGCGTGTTCGGATTGTGTTTTGGAGGTCCGTAGCTAATTTAGGCTTGAAATGCCAAAAGTTGAATTTTTGAAGTTTTCGATTCGATAATGAGATTTTAATCTGAGGGTCGGAATGGAATTCCGGAAGTTAGGGTATCTCTGTAGTGTTGAATGTGACGTGTGTGCAAAATTTTAGGTCATTCGGACGAGATTTGATAGACTTTTTGATAGAAAGCGTATTTTGAGAGTTTTTGAAGTTCTTAAGCTTGAATCTGATGCTAATTGGTTGATTTGATATTGTTTGAGGTGTTGCGCAGATTTGTATAAGTATAGACAGTGGTATATGACTTGTCTGTGTTTTTGGTTGAGGTCCTGGGGGCCTCAGGATGATTTCGGGGGGTTAACGGGAAATTTGGAGTTGAGAGTTTGCAGCTGAAGTTTCAAATCTGCTGTCATAACCACACCTGCGGCTTGGGGACCGCAGGTGCGAGACCGCAGAAGCGGTAGAAGAACTGCATAAGTGGTTTGAGGCAAAAAGGGAGTTGACTGTAGGTGCGGTCAGGGCACCGCAGAAGAGGCCCGTATCTGCGGTAAGGAAGTCGCAGGTGTGGAAAATCCCCCTTTAATGAAATGTCGCAGATGCGACCGGGTCTTCGCAGAAGCGGGATCGCAGGTGCGATCCCAGGACCGCAGATGCAGTTCCACTGGTCAGAAAAGAGATAGAATTGAGGGTTTAGTTCAAAACTTGGAAAAATCAAACTGGAGCTCGGGAGAGGGGTGATTTTGGGAGGAATTTGAAGAGGAAATCATTGGGTAAAAACTCCTTAACCCTTTATAGTTGTATTCCATTAATCTATTGTTAGTTTTGTCATTTAATTTAGGATTGGAGGTGAAATTTTGGGAAAAATTGGAAGAAAGTTCTTAGACCTAGAATTCAAATTTTGATTGGGAATTTGACCTTTGATTTGGATAATTTTGATATAAATGAACTCGTGAGGGTATGAGGATTCTGAAAATGTAAGTTTTACCAGATTCCGGGATGTGGGCCCGAGGGGCATTTTGGTCATTTTTACCTAATTTCGCGTATTAGCTTAGAATTTATTTGTAGAATTAGTTACTTGAAGTGTTATTTACATTATGTAATTGAATTGAATAGATTTGGGCCATTTGGAGTCGAGTACTCGTGGCAAGAACGTGGTTTCAGGTAAATTTTAAGTTGATTCAAGGTAAGTGGCTTGTCTAACCTTGTGTGGGGGACCTTCCCCTTAGTATTTGGTATTATTTGATAATTGAAATGTCTTGTACATGAGGTGACGAGTGCGTACTCGTACTAATTATTGAAAATTCGATTTTCATTAAATAATTACTAGTATGTTTCCTTTCCTGTTTATATTACTTGCAATTTAAGCCTGTTGTTAGCTTAAAAAGGCATGTTTAATTGACTTAATTATCTTACTTGCTCAAACTGCCTTATTTGGATTTCGAACAGCATGCTAGGTTAGAAATACCTATTTTACCTTGGTATGGAACTTGAATTGAACTGTGTACTATTCTTATTATTGTTGTGTGTTTACTTTGGGACTACGGGACGATATCCTGGGAGATCCCCCTGTATGTTTACTTTGGGACTACAGAATGGTATTCCGAGAGATCCCCCTGCACATTTACATTGGAACTACGAGACTGCACCCGGTAGATTCCCCCTGTACTGAGTATTTATATTTGGGACTACGGATCGGTATTCCGGGAGATCCCCTCGCATTATGAGTTGGACTACGGGACGGTATCCTGGGAGATCCACTGGATATTTATATTTGGGACTACAGGACGGTATCCTAGGAGATCCCCGTTTGCTATCTTTGTGTTGAGATGTATTTCTTTCTGTGTTTACTTTGCCTCTGTAGTAATTGTTGTCGTCCTTTATATCATGTGTTACTTTTACTGTTGCACTTACTCATACTATTTTGTTCTACACTATTGAACCTTATATTTTATTTAACCTCAGTAGGACCCTGACCTTCCTCGTCACTACCCGACCGAGGTTAGGCTTGCACTTACTGAGTACCGCTGTGGTGTACTCATGTCCTTTCTGCGCATGTTTTTCATGTGTAGATCCATTCAAACTTATCACTCGTGAGATGAGGCGCTTGTAGAGACTCTAAGGTATATCTGTCGCATCCGTAGACCGAAGAGTCCCTTTGTACTCTCCCTTTTTTATATTAGCCCTTTTGTACTTTTGTTTCCTTGTTAGATATTCTGGAGTTAGATGCTTGTAGACATTCAAAGGCTTGTGATCATGAGATTCTGGGTTTTGGGAAATGTTATTAGTTTGAGAGTTGATATTGTGTATGTCAAGCGACACTTTAAAATTTTGTTTTATTTCACTATTTTGGTTTTTATTTATTTCTTCCGCAAGTTGGTTTATTTTTCCGCATTGTTAGGCTTACCTAGTAGTAGAGACTAGGTGCCATCACGATGGTTCACGGAGGGCAAACGGGGGTCGTGACAAGATCTTCACTAAACAATATCAACTCAAAGTGTTCCATCAGTTCTTACCAATGATTCAAAATCTTGTTCACTCGATATTTCATCAAAACATATCACAACATAAGGATCCTTTGTTCTTTATAACTAAATCCCATAACTTATCAAAATTTAAGAGAAACTAAGAATCTAAGTGTCACGACCCAGGTTCGTCCTCCATGAACCATCGTGACGGCACCTAGTCTCTACGACTAGGTAAGCCTAACAATGCGGAAAATAAACCAATTTGCGGAAGAAACAATTTAAAACCTGAATTAATGAAATAAAATAGTCTTTTAAAGTGCCGCTTGGTATACACAATATCAATTCTTGAAACTAATAACATTTCCACAAACCCGAAATCTCATGAATGCAAGCCTTTGAATGACTACAAGCCTCTAACTCCGGAATATCTAACAATCAAACGAAAGTACAGAAGGGCTAATACAAAAGGGAGAGTAGAAAGGGACTCTCCGGTCTACGGATGCAGCAGATATACCTCGGAGTCTCTACAAGCGCCTCGCCTCACGAGTGATAAGTTTGAATGGAGGTACCTAGATCTGTACATAAAAAACATGCACAGAAAGGGCATAATTACACCACAGTGGTACTCAGTAAGTGTCAAGCCTAACCTCGGTCGGGTAGTGACGAGGAAGGTCAGGGCCCTACCTAGATTAAATGAAATATCAGGTATAACAGAATAAGATAAGCAGTACAGTTGAAAACTAATAGTAAGATTAATACAGTATAATAGGGATAACAACAACTGAAACAGAGACAAAAACAACCACAAGAAAATACCACTTTTCACAAAGATAATAACCGGGGATCTTTCAGTATCCTGAGGATCTCTTAGTACCCTCAATATATGCCAGGGATCTCTTGATATCCCGAGGATCTCTTAGTACCCTCAATATATGCTAGAGATCTATTGGTATCCCGAGGATCTCCTAGTATCCTCAATATATGCTAGGGATCTCCTGGTATCCTGAGGATCTCTTGGTATCCTCAATGTATGCTAGGGATCTCTTGGTATCCCGAGGATCTCCTGGTATCCTCAATATATGCTAGGGATATCTTGGTATCAAGATGATCTCTCGGTATCCTCAATATACATGCTAGGGATCTCTCGGTATCCCCCACTTCGGCTCAAATCATAAATACGTACAAGGGATCTCCCGGGATGCCGTCTCGTAGTCCCAAAGTAAAACACACAACAATGGCACAAGGAATACTCAAATAACTCAACTTCATACCAAAGTAACACAGGCAATTCTAACCTAGCATGCTTTACGTAATACAAATAAGGCAGCTAACGCAAATAAAGCAATTAAGTCAATTAGACATGCTTCTCTAAGTTAACAGCAGGTTTAAATTCCAAGTAGTGTAAGTAGGCAAGGAAAAACACAATTTAAGCTATTTTAGTGAAAATAGGATTTTCAGCAATTAGCACAAGTACGCACTCGTCACCTCACGTATAAGGCATTTCAATTATCACAATACCAATCCTAAGGGGTAAGTCCCCACACAAGTTTAGGCAAGCCACCTACCTCGAACCAGCTCAAAATCAACTCGAAACCACGCTCTTGCCACGAATACTCGACTCTAAATGACCCAAATCTATTCAATTCAATCGCATAATTTAAATAACACTTCAAGTAATTGATTCTACAAAAAAAATCTAAGCTAATACGCGAAATTAGGTAGTGCGCGGACTTGGTCAGCCAATCCACAATCACCCAAATGACATCGAACTTCCTCAAAGTCCGTGGGAGCCTAACTACAAAGTCCATGGTGATCCGCTCCCACTTCCACTCCGGAATCTCTATCTGCTGAAGCAACCCACCCGGTTTTTGGTGCTCATACTTCACCTGCTAACAATTGAGGCACTGAGCTACAAACCCAACTATGTCTTTCTTCATCTGCCTCCACCAATAGTGTTGTCTCAAATCCTGATACATCTTTGCGGCACCCGGATGAATAGAATACCGCGTGCTATGGGCCTCCTCTAAAATCAACTCCCGAAGCCCATCAACATTGGGTAGACAAATTCGACCCTGCATCCATATTTGGGCCTTGTGCCAACTATTTGAACCCTTCGGGGATTTTTACTGGTATTTCCTCACTGTTTTGACTTTATACTTGAACTCAGTCACGTTATATTTCACTGTTTTCATACTCAGCCATGTTTATTCTATTTTAACATTTACATGATCTTTTAAATGATATATTTGTGTTGAGAATCATGTTTTACTTTTGCCCGAGTGGCTTGTGAGGATTTTGACTAAGTAAGGTCGAGGGCCTATATTGTGAGGAAACATTTAATACTGATTATGAGGCTGATGGCCTAAGATATGTGCGCCACAAGGTGGCTTGATTGATATGAGGCCGAGGGCCTAGTGATGATGCCACGAGGTGGCTTGATATTGCGCTTGGGCCGTAAGGGGCCCACCTAGGAGTCTGCACACCTCCAGTGAGCGCGAGTACCCATTGTGATATGAGATTGAGCCCGAGGGGCTAGTACTGTTCTAAGATTGAGCCCGAGGGGGCTGGTACTGTTCTGAAATTGAGCCCGAGGGGCTAGTATTGTTTTGAGATATTGCCCGAGGGGCGGATTTGTTGATATTGTGCCCGAGGGGCGAACCTTTATGTGTTTATTTTCATAACTGACTGTCAATTACCTGCTTAATTGTTGAAAAAGGCTTTTCATGAAGTTAAATTTGAGTTAAAGGATTTTTACCTATTTCATTGGTTTACTGTTTTAATAGTTTTACTGCTTCATTATAGCATGCTTTGTGTCTTACGTGATTTCCTGCTTTCAGTCTTTATTTATGATTATTACTCACTGAGTTTGAGTACTCACTTTACTCCCTGCACCCTATGTGCAGATTCAGGCGTATCTGATCCCGCTCCTGAGTGCTGATCATTTCCGGCTTAGGCGGATCCGAGGAGTCTCTAGGTAGCTGTTGGCGTTCGCAGCTCGGAGCTCTTCCCTATCTTACTTCTTCATGTTCTTAGTTTTTGTACTAAACTTTGTAGTTTAATTTGGAGTATTCCGGATTGTTTAGATGTTCATGACTAGTTTTTGTGTTGGGTTGTTCTTCTGCATATTTATACTGTTGATTGCTTAAACCTTGGGTTATTTATCATGCTTTAAACTTGAATAGTATTGTCTAATTGCTTAAAAATAGAAATGGGAAGTGTCGGCTGGCCTTGTCTTCACGAGAGGCACCATCACGACCGAGTTTGGGTTTAGGGTTGTGACATTCAGGTAAACAATTCTCCTTATCGATCTCATAAATAATATTTTATACAATCTCTTTATTGTGGTATAATTTAGGAAAAATTTCACATAAGAACAGCTTGGCTCCCTACTTTTCAATTTTATAGTCATATTTCAATTTACAATCAACTAGCCCAAAAATAATAGGCTAAGATTAAACTTCCAACTCCAATAGGTTCTCAAAATTACTATTTAATTTTTTAAAAAGATTGCTCAAGCTTTTAAGTTAATTTTCGAATCAGTAACTGTGACTCAAATATTAGTTCAACAAATCAAATCCATTTGGGTGGTGAAAATTAGATTTTTAACAAGCTTAAATATGTGAGTTTAAATTTTGAATTTAATTTTGTGAGAAATTTGGAGTGGGTGTTATTTAGACTTGTTAGAAATAGTATAAGAAGGTTGTATATAAAATTTGAAGTCATTTAATGGAGATTTGGACTGGTTTTGAACAAGAATTGCAACTGAAATCGTGGAAGAAGTTCGTCTACAGACGCTTGTATAAAGGTATATAAAAGTGTATAATAGTGTATAAGATGTGTTTATACACTCATATATACGATTATACAAGATTATATAAAATTATACAAAAAACTGACTTCGTCTTCTTCTTTGCGTCTTTTCTGAAATTTAACTCAAATCTTGCGCAAATCTACTCCAAATCACTTCAAATTTAAATTTTGAACTCCTTTTGATATTCTCAATCAATTGGAACATCACCCAATCCAAACAACAAACAAACTCAAAAAATTCTATTTTCGAAAACAAAGCTTTGAATGGCCTTCAATGGTGGACTTCTCTCTTCAATTTTTTTACATTGCAACCAGGTGACATAGGCGGAGAAGCAGTAATGGTGGACGACCCCTTGAAGCATATGTAAAAGATGTGAGAAGAAGAGAGAGTGAAAACAATGGTTGTGAGAACACTGATTTAATTCCATAACTTTTAAAAGCAATGGTTGTAAGAACTTTGAATTTGCAAGAGCAAGTGTTTACAAAATATGTATAATATGGGCTAGGTCAGGTAAAACTTAAAAACATGGGTCATTTTTTGTTATGGTGTGAAGTCATATGTATTTTTATGTAATTCTTTCTATAATCATACTATATTATAAGTGTAAAGATTTTTAAGTGATGTTATTTTATTAAAGTATCCTTCAAAAGTTAAGTGACTAATTTACCCTCTACCTGCTAAAAGTACATTTTATTTGCTTCCTTCATGTGTGAGCTTTTTATCCTTTAACAATTAAATTATTCTTTTAAAATCTTCTTAAGTTTGTTTTTGACATTAATCCTTGCGGGATAATTCAGTGATTTCATTAACATTATTAACCCACGTTTTCATGTGAGGTAATGTTTTAGCATTACTATGCATCATATCATTCATCAATAGCCAATTAACTTTTGCAATTCCCGTTGTTAATTGCCTTTTCAAATTCTAATGGAATAGAGGTGGTTCTATTTCTTTGGATCTAATCCAGACGTGCACACAATGAAAATGAAAAACTTTTTGAGAGGTAATCAAAATATTTTTCACTTAGATGTTATTATGTATACAATGAAGACATGGCTCACACACCGTACCGCAATTCAGATGATTTTTCCAAAAGAATTATGACGCATTTGCTTCTTGGTTTGTTAGCACTATATCAAATTATCAATAGCTAAGTTATTATCTATCTCTCTTTTCATCTTTTTCTTCGCCAACCATCAAAGCTTTTATCTTTATATCAGGTAGACCAATCGATCTCTTTGTTGAATTTCGCAGCATAGCTTTGAGAGTTCTCTAATTTTTAAAGTTTGTCTACTATTATGTGTTTTACATATTTTTTTTTCTATTTTTTGATTTATTTTTTAAATCTCGAAGGAAGTTTTAAAATTTGTACAGTTAAAAATTTATCATTTTGCGATACAATATTCATGCTAAGTATTTTTGGGTTAAACGTGCAACGCGCGTTCCCAGAGACTAGTTTATTATATTCCGAAAGTTATAAAGCTTTATTGTAGTTCAACTATGATTTTTCTTTTGCTCTTTGAGCTTTGAGATATTATGTAATATTGAATTACATAAATTATATGCTAATTTAACTGCTTTAGTTTTATACGATATTTATGCTACTATTGAAAAGTTAGTTTTACTGTACGTAAAATGTTCTTGCATATGTCATAAAAAGCATATTAATCCTGAATTTTGAGGTGTGTTTTTATACATGTCATAAAATCATATCAATCCTGAAATTTAATGGTGCGCGCATTCTGGTTGGATTAAAATGAATCAGCGCATTAGCAATCTTTATTATTGGTCCAAGTATCTAAATCTTCTTTTAAATAAAAATTTTAAAATTTTGACTGGCTTTTATGACTTTACTACCTTTTCATTGTGTGGACTTGATTTCATGTACTCGCAATAGCAACTGAAATTAATTGTGTGAATGAATGTGTACTACTAAACAATTTGAGCAAATATAATTTTGAAGTCTTACTTATTCAATATGGAATAGTTAAAGTATTTTAAAATGCAACAAATTAAGGCCTTCGATTGATTCTAACACTTGTAGATGAGGAGGTAATATTATTTTCATCTTTGTAATATATTCTTTTTCACAATATATTTAATCACGATATTAAATTATAGTAAAACTTTTTACAAGGAAAACAAATTCAAGTTATATTTTTCACTGGTCAAGTTAATATGTGGAAGTAACATTTAGAATAAGGCAACATCTATTATATATAATAAAGGCCGAATAAATAATCGTAATCCCTAATTTTCAATCAGTGAACAAAATATTTAAGATTGTGTTAAATAATAATACTATAGTCAAGAAATGCAACAATCAATTTTCACTAATAGCTTTTCAAAGTTTTGTTTCTTTCGAAGAGGTAGTCTAATCTAACCAATGGAACAATATTTCATAATTTCTTCATATCTCATTGATTAATCTTAGATTATTAATATTCTACTCCTATTTGCTATATAATTCTTAGTAGTAATTATTTACATAATTAGCCAAATAGAAGCAACAATTATCAGTTTCATAATATTATAATTCTTCCATTAACTTTCATTTTATACTTAAATATAAATTTTAAAATAATATTATGTGATCTTTTAATAAATTTATTTTCTTGAGTCAAGGTTCACGCGCAACGCACGTATCATGAAATTAGTAACATAATAATATGAGCGGACTTACGAGAAGATAGAAATGGCAAAAGCGTTGGTTTTTATACATTTTCATATCTATGAGTATATAATTTTAAATAATAGTTAAATGATATATTTGAGTGATAAAATAAAAACTATTGAAAAAAGTATAAGTTATAAAATTTATTGTTATTTCTATGACTTTATACTAAATACAAACAAATAACACGAAAATATTTTTATTATGATTCTTTAAAGATTTGTCAAAAAAAATTAAAGTAATTTTTTTTTCTTTAGAGTTATAAAGTGGATTGTTTTGGTCTTTTAGAGTTTTCTTTTTGTTTGTTTGTTGCTAAAGGTCTTTTAGAGATTTGAAAATGGAGAGGTTGATCATATATAGCTCATAAAAAAAATTGATGAGTGATGATATAATGTCTAAAAATGACTAATATTTAGTTAATATTTTACAAAATAACTTAATATATAAAAACATAAAGAGATGTCATTTGTTTGTACTTAATGAATCACATCTTAGCCCATTAAGTATATATTTGTTTTTTTATTTTTAAAAAGTCTGAATAGGTCTGGTTGGAATTGAGGTCAAAAATACCGAAAATACACGCCTTGTGCTTTTTTCTCTCTCTTGACATCAGGCTATTTCTTCTAAACCAACACAAATTTCATCCTTCACACGTCTCTCTCGCAGCCGCCGAATATTTTTCTGGGTAAGATTTTGAAAATTATACTTGGAATTCTCCATCTTGTTTCCACTTTTCTAATGGTAAATTTCAGTTTCGAGTTTAGGGTTTAAAAAACCCCCTTTTAAAATACGATTGAGAAGCAGCTAAACTAGAAGGTTTTGCTTGCCTCTTATTTGTGTCTTGTTCTCACTTTTGGATATTCTATTTTGATTGAATCTCTGAATTTTCTGTATTTTTTCTTGATTTTGTTGACATCCCGATTCTCTAAATCGTAAATCTTAATTGGGACGTGTTCTAAATTGTTAGCAATTTTTTTTCTCTTTTGCAGATTCACATAGTCTCTTTTGAAACTTCTCTTGTTTTCTTCAAGAATTGCATATTAGTGACTGAAATTCAATTTCTCTAGTTTTTTGAAATATAAACCGTAATTGGTGTTTATGAAGCTCGTCCAAAATTAAGAAACTTTGCTATGGCTAGAATTCGGATAATGCAGTTCTGTGTTGTTGAAATTAGAGCCGCTATAGTTTCATATTTGGCTAGAATTTGGATAATGTATACATAAGTAAGATTTATATTTCAGTGCTTTCTGAATATTTATGCGCTATTGCTCTTGAATTATTCTGTCATATGTTACATGTTTTATAATTGAACCATGCTTTCTTTTGTTTATTCAAGAATAGCTTCTTTACTTCCTCCCTCAATTTTTTTCCTATTTTGTGTTTAAGATCATACCATTTACTACATCTTTGCAATCTTCAAACAGATTATTTGCTTAGAAATATACAACTTATCTTCATGGGTGGCTAAGGGTGAGGCTAGTAAAGCGTTCGCTTTAGGCCCCAAAAATTTTGAAGCCCCAAAAAGTGTTGTAAAATACGTAATAATATTTTGACTTGGACAGTTTTGAACTTTGTAGAAAAAAGTATAAAATCCGTGTAAAAAAGGTTTTAAAAAAACAAAGAATATTTACTTTTTAACATAAGAAATATTCTAGAACTTCGAATTAAACTACTCAAATCTTGTATTAGCAAATAAAGTTTTTTACATCAAGATCCAATGTAATGCATTGCAAACGCTAACATCTTACTAATTTGAATTAACACTTATAAATAATAATATTACTAAATGAAGCTAAAAGTCATATATCTTGTATGAATACTTTACGTTCAAAATATTTTTTTGGTTACATTTCGTTACTACAATTGTTGTTATTATTATATATATTCATTTATAGTTCAAATAGTTTAACAATTGGATCTTATATAAAATATTAATTTTTAAAATTGAGTTCAAAAATTAATATTTTATGTAAGATCCAATTGTTAAAATATTAATTTATATCTTATAATATTTCAATTTATCTCAAATAATAACTTTTTTTGTTCAAGTTAATATTTTCACTAATTGATGTAATATTTAATCACTTTTTTTTGAATTGTATATGTTTTTATCTTGAAATATAAGCCTTATTGTCTGTTAGTAATAGTAGGAACATATATTTGTATGAATTTAGACATACCACATGTTGAAAAACAAACAATCTTAATCATTCAATGTTCAGATCTGCATACCACATCTTAATATTCAGACGTGCATTTAGATTCAGACGTCTTAATTTTAAAAAAAAACAAGCGAGGTCTTAGTAATTCGCTTGGTAAAGGATAAGGTAACAAGAATCTTTTAAACCCTAATATAAGAAATTTTGTAATCCATTTCCCGGGTAGGATTTCTGAACTTGTACTTTTTTACCCTAAAACCCCCAAAAGTCCAAAACCCTAATTGGTCAACAATCTTCATCTCTGTTCAATTACTATGGTGTCCAGGAAGTGATGGATGGTGTGGCGGCTCAATGGGACTTCAACTGGTAGTTTCTCTTCTCTCTTTATACTATAGTTCCTCTTACCACCAACAAATAAATCTTAGTTTACCTATTATGTATATTAAAAGGAGATATTTATGCTCTTTGCCAGTTTTTCTTGGTTTAGCCACTCATTTGAACATACCCTTATGGTTTTATTTGTTCCTTGTTAGAAAGGTTTCTCCTTTTCTGCTGTTTTCTTCTAACTTTTTTTTTGGGGGTACCTGGTTTTCAGGTAATGGGGCATGGCTGAACTATCTGTGTTTCTTTTCTCAGAGGATGGGGGAAACAGAGTATATATATTGCATATATAAATAATATACTGGTCTTATTAAAGGAAACATGTCACACTATCAACAAGTAATGTCTCTCTGATGTCCCCCGTAGTGTATAATAGTTTTGTATCAACACTATTGGAATGAAGTCTAAGCTTTATATAACAATCTAATGCAACTGATTTTTTCCTTCATGTCTATTCTGACCTCTAGAAAAAAAGTGGTTGGCCACTATTGTCAAAATTTGCATTTGTCTAATTCTAATTTCGCATAAGTTCACCAGCTTTTAGTGGAGTATTGTGTCTTCATTTTTCTTAGAGGTATCTAATGCTTTGTAAAGTGGTTTATGGACCATATGCGATTCTAAATCTATTTCATTGGACGTGAAGCTTTCATATAATGTATGTACTTGCTCGGGCTTGCTTCTTTCTAAGATACATAATTTCCGTATCCCATTGTTTGACTACTAAGTTAGTCCTCTGAATTTGTTTACGGTCGTTGTTCCGCTCTTCCTTTTTCGTATCCATTCCTTTTGGACCTTTCTACTTCTTTAAAAGCCTTTCAGCTAAGAATATGTCTTTCCTTAAACTCAAGAATCAGAATTGAATGGTAGATGATGTAGAGACTTCTTTTTTGAATTTTTTGAAGCCTTGTAAGATGAACAAGGCCTTTTGTAATTGTAAATATGACTGTCGGTACCAACTTGGTGCTGATGAATATACATGTTACCTTTCTCAAAAAGAATCTGAACTGAAGAACAGAGTAGCAAACGTTTGACATCTAGTCACTAGAAATAATGAGATTTACTCTATGTTAATGCACTTTTAATTGTATTCCCATGAAAAGGAGTGATGCTGTTTCTTCTTATCTAACTTTATGAGGTGTACTTTTTGCAGCAACTTGGAAGTAGATCTTGGATCTGAAGAAAATGCTGACATTGTGTATACTGCGTTGGCTGTTGATAAAGAGGTAAAATGATTCTGAGTTTTTTATGCGTTGTAGCATTTATTCCGATCCCAACTTGTGCTTCAACTCTGTACAATTAAAAATTGCAGTTGCAGCCAGATAAAGTGAAGAGGCATATGTCTGTATCTAATGGGAAGCTTTCAGTGTAAGCACTTGTTTCTACTAATACACTTGCTATTTCTTTCTTAAATTCTGCATCATTAAGTTTTCAGAAACATAGTGTATTTTTGAAGGATCCAATACGAGTGCTGCAGCATTTTGGAGAGTCCGCACAACATAAGTTTCTACTAATGCACTTGCTATTTCCTTGTAAAATTCTGCATCATATAGCTTACTGAAACTTCTCCTGACGCTTGCTTTACAGGCATTTTGAGGCTGTTGAAGCAAGATTTCTTCGTGCATCGTTTAGTGCATTCGTAGATGTACTCACACTCGCAACAAAGACTATTGAAGAATTTGGTCCAAAGAAGGAATAGAGACCTCTACTGAGTATTGTTGAACATTTTTTATTTTATTAACTGTGCCATAGAGAGAAAACCATTTGCTGTTGTAATTGAATGTGGGATACTCCCCGCTAATAATCTAAATTTTCAGATTATCTTCATCTATTTGATCTTTATCATGTACTTCTCTGGAACTACAAGAAGCCCTCAACGGAGTAGCACTTGATTTTGGCCTTAACAAAGATGCTCAAGCAACCTCTTGCAGCTCAAAATCTCGTGATAAAGTATATGTATACCCTCTTTCTTAAAGTAAAGTTCAGATGATATTTGTATTCCTTATACTTCAAAAGTTGCACAGGAATTTCATTAAGTATATTTTCAGTGATTCAAAGGGCACAGAAAAAAGTAAAGAAGGCATTCACAATGCTAAGGATGTCTTTGACTAATAAAAAATTGCAGATACATTATTTTATATAAAATTGAGAATTATGTGGTAAAGTTGATGCTTCTGTCTTCTTCAAAGAAAATACTTTCAAATGGTTATAACGTTGGCTCTCGTTTATAATTAGTATATATTTAGAATATTGGGAGAGTTCATCACATATTTTAAATCTATTATGGAAGTTATAGAGGATAACGGTTGCAAAAATGACAGAGAGCGACAATGGATAGGCTAGTTTGTCACCTTCCCATGTGCAAACACACACTGGCCTGAAGTTTCTGCATTTATTGATAATTTCAAGTCCAAATAGTTTCTGCATTTATTGATAATTTCAAGTCCAAATAGTAGCTAAGTAAAGTTTTTCATATCTTCAACTTTTACAAAAATTTTATTCCAAAAAACTACAAATATCGAAACACAACTTCAACTTCCACAATTTCTTTTTTTCGGCTTCAACTTCAATTTTTTTTTTCAACTTCAACTCAGATTTTATCCAGCCAGCCCCTAAAATCCTTGCTATATCACTTTATAATCTTTCAAGACCATGAACAAGACAACTAATCAATTCCTTATAATCGGGTTTACAAACTGCCAATACATTGCCAAAATTTAATATACAATTGAGGAAAGGTAAGCAGTGTAATAACAACGCCGCATGTCCCCGGTTTTCCGTAAACAATTGGAGAAGAGTAAGCATTAGTGCAATAACAATAAAGCATTTTCCTGGTTTCGTGTTGCAAGTGCTATCACACCTCCTTTTCGTCTTCTTTGAACCTGTACTGTTAATATTCATCTATGTATGTATATAGTGTTTCATCTTTCTTTGATTTGCGTCGGCTGAGCAAAGATTTAAGCAGACGTTTACTTTTGCTGGCGTGCTGCTCCGCGTCTTTGGTGTTTATATTGTCCACATGAAGCCGCATTGAAGCTGATTTTGCAGGGTACTGGTAAAGCACAATTTAACAGTTAAAAACCTGAAAATCAACTACGAACAAGACAACTCGCGGAGCAGGTTGGAGGAGCACAATGTTACCAGAGCACTTCAAAACTTATCAAGACTAGATCTGAATATTAACATATTAAACAAATGTAAAATATAAAAGACCAAGTAATTACCCGTCTCTCATTGGAGGGGTTTGGAGTAGTAGATCGACTTTTATTCGGGGTGGTTGGCCTAGAACTTTTGGGGGTAGTCGGTCGACTAGCAAGGGATACAGTTCGTAAAAGAGGAAACCGATGTGGTGAAACTGTTCGCTTGTCTGCTGGTACATTAACGCCCAAAGGGTACAACAAGAAGAAGAAAATAAATTAATTACAAGCACCACTGAGAAAGAGAAGGTGGAAAATTATAAGCATTAAGTATTGTAATGCAAGAAAATGACGGGAAGATACCTAATTCCTTTTTTGGTGTTGTCCCGGAGAATGAAAATTTTCCATATTGCTGGAGAAGTCGTGGAGAAGGTGCCGGAGAGTATCCTTTCCTGCAGTATATAAATCTTTGCATGGTCATGAATGTAAAACATAATAGGAGATGGATAATATAAACAGCAAGAAAAATTTACCCAGCTGCAGATGGTGGAGTTTCTCTAATTGTTGCTCGCACAGCTACATGAAAAGAAACCCGCTCAGGTCATTTCATTTTTCACAAAGAATCTTAGTGGAAACTCAAACACTGAAGGCAAAAAACACAATATACTACCATTTCTAAATTGATTCCAATTATCTTCATCGTCAAGACTACATCCTTGGTACTTTAACTTGGTGAGATTAGCGCCATGCACTGTCTCCCCAACTGAAAGGTAATTTTCAAAAATAGCTGAATGTTCCAAATTCTCAGAATTGAGAGTGACAAATACTGCTTTAAGGAACAGATTTGAAAGATATACTCATGAGATGTAATCATAATTACCTGGTAATATATATCGCTTGTGATACTTGGGAGTATGAATAACCAATGACTGCTGTGATAGGCCCTCATGATCAATGTACTCCTGGCATGTTTTTAGTCTCTACAAGAAAACCAGGTAAAACAACTAAGAGCTGAGATATCACAACTTACATTCTCACTATCAAGTACAAAGATAGTAACCTGAGGGAGGATCAACAAGACTGCCGATCTGTAATTTTCGAGCAGACTGTAATCATTTGTCTCAGTACCAGAAAACTGCTTTAGGGCTGCCGGTTTTTTTTGGGGGGGGAGGGGGGAGGATTAGGGTTGGAGATTGCCCAGACACTGTGACTGTTCAAGTCAAGAATGTAGTGCTCAACTTCTTGATCCATTTAGTAGAGCAACAAGATCAAATATGCATATATCTACACCCATGTGCTGGGTCTAAGTCATTCTGACAGTTGAGTTCCAACTCTATATCCAAATTAGGTCCGCGCCAGCCAAAGAAGAAATAAAGCGGAAAAAAAATTAACTAAATCCTGATCTGTATCCAATTCTTAAATTCTCAAAGAAAGCCTAATGAATTAGGATCACACCATAACAATATATCACAGCATAAAAGACTCATAGCTAGCTTCGCTGTTTAGTTTTGTGTATAATCTTCTTGATGAAAGTGTGTGTTTGTGCATTCACTTCACCTACAAAACATTAACTAGACACAGAAATCTTCAGACACAAAATATAAGAAAGTTGCACAGCACCAACTGCCAAGCATTGGCTCTTCAGAGGGTGTTAGCATCTTGCAGTCTTTACAAGGATTATCAGTGAACTACATTTCTTCTACCAAATGGAACTCGATAAGTATCTTTACCTCAATTACGGAGTTCTATCTATAAGAAGTATTGTCGTTATAGTATCTTCATACGTTTGTGCAGCAAGGAGGGAAGAGCGAACAAGAACATAATTAAAGGCAAAAAGGTACTTTTCAAAGAAAGAGTTGAATATATGACATTAGAAAGAGGATTAGTCACACATATGTTTTTACATAGTGGTCACTTTTTCGTGCAAATCACCATGGTTTATCCTATCAGAATTCTTTTAACATGATATTCACAAAGTTTTGATATCCGGAAAAAAAAGCAGGTTATTACCTGCTCAATGCAAGATAGACGCAGCTCTGTTCCAGAAACTTCATCAACTTTTTCATCCAAGAGATCACTGACCTTATATGTCACAGAGCCCAAATGATCCACAGTGTTCACAAGGGCTTTAATGGCATAATCTTTCAATGTATTTACCACACTGTATGAAGAGAAGTATGTCAGAAGCAATACGAAAAAAGACATGGAAAAATCAAATTGAGCTTTCCAGCAAGTCGACAGATAACTCACACTTCTTTTTGCTCGTCATTAGAATAAGACAATTCAAAATATTCAGCTGCTGAGTAAAGTTGTTTTCTCAGATTCTTCAAATCCTGAAGAAAGAAAATGCAAGAAGAGCATGAATTTCAGAAACACATAAGACCAAGATATATAGCAAAAATTTTAAATACCAAATCAACAATGAAAGTATTTAAGAATAATCCATATTCTGTACCACTCTTTAGTTTATTTCTTCAAGATCTAAAATGACTAACTAGCAAGTTTCAAATCAGAGATAGAAATTCAGTAAAATAGGCATATATACACCTTCCAAATTCTAAACATTGGACTCAAATGTTAGGGATGAAAACTAAACGTAGTCATTTCTACCATTATGTCAACCAAGAGGCATTAGCTTCCATATTTCCAAGATCCAATTAAAAGAAAAATACCAATTTTCAGCTGAGGAAGAGAGGAGGTTACCGTAAGACTATCAGAAAATAGCATGCTTTGATGCATAGAAACTTCATCAAAGTTGGCTGGCTCTCTCGGAAAAGTCATTAATTTAGCTGGTGAATTTAGGGTCTCCATTGAGCAATTGGTAACCAGTTCTTATCCTGTAACAACCATGACGGGAACATTTAAAAGAAAGAACGAAAAACGTTGCAAAAAAAGCTATTAATTGTTTGCTAATACATCCTTTAAATTCACTTCTGCAACTATTAATGAGTTAAGCTAGGATCCAACGATTCATTTCATTTCAGAAAAACATATACTACTACAGTCCTAAAGCTGCTAATGAATCAATCAAAAACAAGCCAACAGTTCACACCAGACAGATACAATAAGAAAATCAAGAAACGATTATGTCAGGATAATGCTTTACATTATCTCTGCAACTATCCTAAAATAATTAAATCATTTAACTTTGAGCCCTGGAACTTCAAAAAGTCAGTCTTGTCTGAAACTTAACAATTACGCTCTCAATTGTTCAGAACAAACTCACACATATCAGCACCCACTGTAATAGACACTTCAAAAAAGTAAGAATCATGAAAAAGCTGCAAACTTTGAGTTAAAATGAGAACCCCATAAAACTACAAGATATAAAAACTTGCAAAAAAGTAAAGAACTGGTCACATGGCCAAATTTGAAAATCTTTCTTTCATTTTCTGAGCAACCAAATCAAGCAAACCCCACAAAGCAGAACTAAAGAAAAGTAACAAAGAATCTAACCTGGAAATTATTTTTAAGCTAGTAGAGATATGAAACCGACACCAAGTTCCACATTGAACAACATGAGTTTGTTAAAAGAGAAATGGGGAAATAAATAGGGCCATTCAATGAAAGAGACCAAATTTGGTTGGTACCAAGAATTTGACTAAACCAAAGGAAAAGGACAAAAAATTATTGTGTTAGATGATTTGTGGGTTATTTGAGAGGATTGATAATGGCAAAGCAGTAGAAGTGGTGAAGAAGATGGGGACAGCCGTGCATCAAGGCGAGCACGTCTTAGAAATTAGAAATTCAAAAAGTGGGAGAGAGGGTTTTGAGAGAGAATATTATTAGAATGTGTACTGGTTTAGGAAGCAGAAAAAAGAAATGTGGCCATTCTTGCAAAACCCAAAATTCCTCTTTCTAATCATTGCTACAACGTTTGCTTGCTTTTGTTTAGTGGATCATGTCGTCTCTTCTCTACTGTACTGTTCTTGCCCTCATTATTTTTTTTAAGGGTAAATTAGCATTTGACCCTCTTCTTCCGTGCACTGCTCGGATCCGAGTCTTAACGTAACTGGTAAAATTACTATCATTATAAGGTAAGATGGTGTATAATAGACTCTTATAATTTGGTCCTTTCCTGGAACCCGCACATAGCGAAAGCTTAATGCACTGTGCTACGCCTGCCCTTTTCTTCTCTACTTTACTTGAATTACCTTTATTCCTTGCATTGCTAGAGGCTTAGAGATTGTTACACCGGACTTGCCTAGGGCAATTTACATCTGCTGTATTATTTGCAAGCTATTGCACAGTAAGCAGATTATCCAATATGCAGCCATAGGGCAGCGATTGCTGTTTTCCTGGAAAGTTTCCAAAAAATATGGGACTATATTTGATTGGACACCGTTTAAAAAAGAAAGAAGGATTTATATTAAAATTGTCTTAGACATGTTACAGAATTTATGTAACATTAAAAACATGCTATCGAGGGAAAATGAGAAGTTTAAAGTTCAATTATTTGTTAATATAAAAATATATTATTTAAAAAAAATTAATATGAAAATAATGCCGCACAAAATATAACAAAAGGGACTACTATTTTTTTTAACTACAGAAAATAGTGTCTTTGTATTTTTAGAATCAGATTTAGTAATTTTTTTCAATGTTATTTATTTTTATGATACATAGGTACTAAGCTTTGAAGAAATGGAAATCATGTGTCCGTTGCCTTTTCATTTTCTTTTGGTTATTTTTTGTCATAATCTTTGAGTTTTCAGTCCATTGGAAAAAGGCTAGTAATGTAACAGATTAGTTGACTAGATTGGAATTTTGGCGTGCAGAAGTGAAGCATCCACATAATCTCTAATCTCTAATGGAGTAATTAGTACTAGTAGTAATTAATAAACATTTCTAGTGGCACTTTATGTTGAAATGTTCATTTCATTGTCAATAATCACACTTGAGTAGTTGAGTTTACCACATACTTGACAAAATTTACTTGTTCTGGGGTCTACCATCCAACCTATCTCCTCTACTTTTTTATTTTCTTAGAATATTAAAGTTGTTGAGATGAGTTCTAAACATGGAAAGAAATTGGAAATAGTTCCATTTCTTAAGAAGACGTTAAACCGTTAACGGAAATATTTGTTTCCAATTTATTACTTCCTCCGTTCACTTTTATTTGTCCAGTATTCTAAAAATAAATTTTCACTTTTATTGTCACTTTTACCATATCAAGAAAAGATAATTTCTTTTTTTCCGTTATACCCACAATGTCAATATTAATTACTATTATTTTCTCAAATCCATTAAAACATACATCAATTAATACTGGTATCATAATAAATTATGCACTTTATTTATTAATTTTTTAAGGGTATCCAAAGTTCATAGTGGGCAAGTAAAAGTGAACGGAGGGAGTACTACGTCCCAGTAATAGTATAACTCTATTTATTGACTTACATTTTCTTTTATTTATCTAGAAAATGATTTGATTTTTGATATGAGAGTCTTCATAAGTTGATATGTTAATTGAATAATAGTATCTTTTTCTTAATCGTCTTTGTATAAGTATAATTTTTGACCGATAAGCATGACTAGACATGTCACATCTAGTCACTAAAAGCAAAATCCCATGTTTTTTTTCTAGAGTATTTTTTTAATCGATCCAGAATAATTAGAAAAATTCTTTAACTAACTAAACTTCAACTCACATATAGTGTATTGTATATAATTTGAGTATGAACTACATAGAGGATAGAATCATCAAATTACAGAAACATTACGGGTGTTTTTTGTATGAAAAAAAATATTTTTAATTTTCCCGAGTTCAATTGACTTAAATATTTTAAAAAATATTTTTCTTAGCAACTTATTTTCCTCCAATGGGAGAAAAATAACCTTTCTACCGAAAGGAAGAAAAATCTTTTTTCAAAACTCTTTTGCAATCTTTTTCACCATATTCCCCACCCTCTATTCCTCTCCCCACCCCTCGACGCTGCCGCTACTGCCACCCCCTAACATTGCTACAGCCACCCTGGCCCCTGGAACTCGACCTACAATACTCCGCCGCTTTTACCATTTTTGTCTTATATAGGGTTTGTTTATATTATATATTTTTTTAAAAATATTTTTTGCTATCTAACCAAACTCCAGAAAATAAGAATGAACACTACTAACATTTTCCAAGGAAAGGAGCACAGCACTATCCAGAAATACATAGCAATGGGTGAACTAAAATTTCATACTTCCGATTATATAAACTCCAAGTATTCCACAAGCATGATAATATGTAATAAAATGATTAAGCCAAAGTGTGTATAAATAACATGAATCGAGTTCTGTGCTTTATATAAAGGGGCCATGAGCTCCAATTGTTAGTCTTTTCAGTAAACAAATCAATGCCGTGAATGGTGGAGGGTCCACAAGAAAGACTCAAAAACTGGAATTAATTGGCTTTTCTTTCTCATGCCACCAAAGCCAAAAGTCAAAATAGCAACAGATTTTCTGTCTCTCTTTATAACCATGGTATTCGAATCATTTTGTGATAACTTCGATTAATTTCGCAAGATTCGTCTATTAACACATAAATATGAGCATTACCCTCCATCCCAATTGGATAACACTCAATTTGACTAATGGTGGAAAAAATTACTAAGAAAATAGGGTGAGAAGGCCGTTGATTATATAACAAGTTAAACAACTATTAACAAACACATTTCTAAACAGACCTAAAAAATTTCCTAGAAAGCATTTGAACTTAATGTAAACGTATTGTCGTGAGTAAGCATTAATCATCAATTAACAGGAACAAGTTATGCGAATCTTTTGCTTACTTTGTATTTTGTCAGTATTTTACTAAATTTATAAGAAATCAGCTTATAACTGTAAAGATTTGCTTATATATACATAGATTTTTGAGACTCGACTTTTTAGTCTTTAAATTGAAAGATTTGCTTTTATATATATATATATATATATATATATATGTGTGTGTGTGTGTGTGTGTGTGTTGTGTGTGTGCGCTAAAGTAGTATCACATAACACCGCTTGGACAAGAAGAATCTGCCTTCTATGTGAGAACATAGATATTTTCAATCTACTTTCTTTCTTTGTATTTGTCCTCTATTATATTCTTTTTTTTTTTTTGTTAAACTGGATGCATATTATAAAACAATCTACCCGTCAGGTTTACAGACGGAATGTTTGCGGGTGGATATATCAAATCCCCCACTACCAGGCTATCGTTAGTAATATTACAGTTAGGGCTGCTTATCGAGCGGATTGAGCGGTTATTTACTCTTAACGGTTTGGCTTATCGGTTATCGGCTTTTAAATGTATTAATTCGCTAGCCACCCGATAAAATATCGGGCGAATTAATATCGGTTTAACTCTTATCGAGCGGTTATCGGGCGATTTATCGACCTAATTCAAATTATATTCAATGAATTACTAGAAAATATGCACCTACAATCTAAATGTTCTCTTGACCAAACCCATTTCATTTCTTTAATTCTCTACCAAGACTCATCGTGTAATTAGTAAAAATAATAACTGTATAGGGCATTATTATTTTTTTTTCCCTCTAGTAGTTGATTAAGTTGCCAATAAAAGAAACAATTTAAGTTGTTTACCTGACATTGACCAAGAAGTGCTTTCTGACGGTTGTGTTGGATCAGATACTGACGAAAAAATTCCAATTTGAATGCAGTGCCTATATAATCTGTGACTAGACTTAATTCTCTACAGAATAGGAAAAATTACAATAAAGAAAATAAAAGAATTGAAAAAAAAATTCCGTTCCTTTTTGTTTCAAATAATTCCAACTCAAAATTAAGAAAAAAAGATAGAAGAATGAAGGAAACGCAGTTCGGTTTATCCGTAATATGGATAATATATATATATATATATATATATATATATATATATATATATATATATATATAACGGGTTAACGGATTATCCATTAAGAAAATTGAATAATCCGCTCCCAAACCGATAAGCCGTTAATGAAAAAATTTCAATTTGTTCCCCATCCGTTAAACCGTTAACCCGATACCAATAAGCCATTAAGCTTCGGTTTCGGTTCGGTTTTGAACATCCCTAATTACAGTCTATAATTTATCTTTCAAAAACAGTTCCTGCAATGTCTGCCCAAAATACATGCTTGACAAATACCGGAGGAACTGTTGTTACAAAATATCTTCAAAAAAATTCATGTTAGTGCCCTCCTTTGTCAGCAGATCAGCAACTCTGTTGGTCTCCCTATAGTTGTGCTTCACCACCACGGCGCCTAGTCTTTGGACGATTGACAAGCATTCATGAATAAGTGAGTCAAAAGGAAGGTTCCCATTTATTAACATTCTAATTACCTATGTCGAATCAGTATTTATTTCCAATGGTGTTAACTGTCTTTCTTCTGCAAGTTGCAGCCCTTTCAGGATGGCTAGCAATTCTGCATGAGTGTTAGTGGTGTATTGGATGGAACCCGTATAGCCGAGTACCCAATTTTCACTTGCATTTCTGAACACTCCTCTCATTCCTCCCCTTCCAGGATTTCCTGCTGCAGCTCCATCAGTGTTGAGCTTGTAGTTGTTGTTTTTTGTTGGCTCCCATTTTACGCAAATATTTTTTTTGGTTTTGGGTTCTTTATTCAACATAATGATAACATATTCAGTTGCCTTAGCTATAACACTTTTTGAGTCTACCCTTTCCTTTTTGTTATTGAAGAGATTGTTGTTCCTTGTGAGCCATATTTGCCAGAAGCAGAAAGGGAGTAGCTCTTCCCATGTAATGATGCTGTTATAGTGCTCTTTCTTAAGGGATGCCCATGTGGTTGGCCAATCCCTAGTAGTGAAAGATGGTATAGGAGCAGTGTTGTATTTTGTGCTTTGTGAGATGATTTCTTGCCAGAAGAGTTTGGAGTTAGTGCATTCAAAGAAAATGTGTGATGATGTCTCGTTTGCCTGATTGCAAAAGCTGCACATAGGGTCTGTTTGTATCCCAACATGGTGGAGAAAAGCTCCAGTAGGGAGCCTCTCATGGAATAGTAGCCAAAAAAAGGACTAGATCTTCTTGGGAACTTTTAGTTTCCAGATCCATGAAAAATTGTGGGGTCATGATTTCCTGTCTTTGGTGTTGAAAAGTATCCAGAAATGAGTAAGTAGATTTTGTGGAATAGATTCCATTTGAGGTGGCTCCCCAGATCATTCTATCTTCCTTAATTAGGTTGGATGGGATGAATGTGTTGTAGATGGAGTTTTGGATATTTTGGGGGATGGTGAGAGAGAGTGTAGAGAGATCCCAAGTTCCATTATGATGAGCAGAGACTACAGTTTTGGTCATGTCTTCTCTTGTCAGAGGACCTTCTATGAGGGACCTTATAGCTGGGAGGTTGTTTATCCAAGGATCATTGAAAAAACTGACTTTGTTTCCTGAATGCACTACCCATCTTTTTGCTTTCATGCATGTTTCCCACCCTTTTAGGATGCATTGCCAGGTGTGAGACTTAGCTTTGTTTGGAGGGATCCTCCAATTGCAGTGCTTTGCAATCAGAGTTTTTGTCCAGAGGGCTGAGGTATTTTGGTATAGCCTCCAAGCAAGTCCTGAGTGAAGGGCTTTATTTTTCAATTCAGCTTTTTGAATCCCCAATCCCCCCTTATCCTTAGGCATAGTGACTGTATCCCAGGAGACCAGGTGCATCTTTCTTTTAGTAGCAGTAGTGCCCTAGATGAAGTTCCTATGTACTTTATCAATATCTTTGGTTGTTTTTGCTGGCAATTTGATGTATTGCATTACATGATTTGGGATTGAGTTCAGAGATGTTTTTTGCCAATGTGGTTCTCACAGTCATGTTTAGCATACGTGTTGCGGAAGCCAAATGTATATAGTGTGAACGAGTCACAACTACTATACCAAAAAATTATGGCATCCACTAAATAATAAATAAGACAATAATACAACAATAAAAGGAAAACCAGAATTTACGAGGTTCGGCCAATTTTGCCTACTTCCTCGGACACAACCAATATTTTATTCCACTCTAAAATACAAGTGAAATAATACTAAAGAGAGAAGATACAAATGCCTTAAGAAGATGAGAAGGCAAATGAGAGGTATATTTAAATTTTAAATATTTGGCCTTCTTTTATAGGGTGAAGTACCAACCAAAATTGCTACTTCACCGATGTGGGAGTTCTGCCACTCAACAAATTTCCACCTTGGCAAAATTCCACGTCTTCAATTTTCTCTCAATAATATATTTTGGTTGTGTTTTCATCTTCAATCTTCAGTGTTCAACAATGTTGATCAAATCCAAACAATGTTGAAACTTGACCGCAGTCACCACTTTTGTCAGCATATCAGCAGGATTCTCTGTAGTATGAATTTTCTTCACCGTGACTCTACTTTCTTCTATGATTTCTCGTACGAAATGATACCGAACATAATGTGCTTCGTCCTTGCATGATAAACTTGGTTCTTCGCTAATTGAATAACACTTTGACTATCACAAAAAATTGTGATGCCTTTTTGTCTAATACCAAGCTCTTTTAGCAATCCCTGAAGCCAAATTGCCTCCTTCACAGCCTCTATAATAGCCATGTACTCTGCCTCTGTTGTAGACAAAGCAACTGTTGATTGCAAAGTAGACTTCCAACTAACTGGTGCCCTTGCAAAAGTAAACACATAACCAGTAGTTGATCTTCGTTTGTCCAGATCACCCGCAAAATCTGAGTCACAATATCCAACTACTGATTGATTGCCTTCCTGCTCAAAAACTAACCCAACATCTACAGTATTATAAATATACCGTAGAATCCACTTCACAGCTTGCCAATGCTCATTTCCTGGATTATACATATATCTGCTACTAACTCCAACAGCTTGTGAAATGTCAAGTACAAATCATTGCATACATCAAGCTACCAACAGTATTTGTGTATGGTACCTTTCACATATACTCTCATTCAGCTTCATCTTTTGGCGACATAGTAGTACTTAGCTTAAAATGGGGAGCAAGTGGAGTACTAACTGGCTTAGTCTTTTCATCTATGCCAAAATGTTGTACTACTATTTTCAAATATTCTTTTTGAGATAAATAGAGTTTCTTTGAATGTCTATCTCTTATTATCTTCATGCCAAGAATTTTTTTTCCACACCCAGATCCTTCATCTCGAACTCCTTCTTCAGTTGAATCTTCAACTTATCAATTTCTTCCGAATTCTTGGAAGCTATCAACATATAGGAGAAGATATATAAAGGAACCATCTTTAAGCTTGCGCAAATACACACAATGATCGTATTTGCTTCTCTTGTACCTTTGCCGCAACATAAACTTGTCAAATCGTTTGTACCATTGTCTAGAAGATTGTTTCAATCAGTACAATGATTTTTCAAGTTTGCACACCATATTTTTCTTTCCAAAAACTTTGAATCCTTCTGGCTGAGTCATGTAGATTTCCTCCTCCAAGTTTCCATGTAAAAACACAGTTTTTACATCCATCTGAACTAGTTCCAAATCCAATTGTGCTACCAAAGCCAAAATAATTTAATGGAGGAATGTTTTACAACTGGAGAAACACTTCATTGTAATTAATTCCCTCTTTTGAGCATATCCTTTGTCCACCAATCTTTCTTTGTAGCGAACATCTCCTTGGTTAGGAAATCTTTCTTTCTTTGCAAATACCCATTTGCACCCAATTGCTTTCTTTCCCTTCGGGAGATTGGCCAATCTCCATGTATGATTCTGATGAGGGGATTGTATTTCATCATTCATGGAAATCCTCTACTTATCTTCTTTTGAACTTTGGACTGCATCTTTATAAGTGGTAGAAACATCATTAACTACAATTGAGGCGGCACAAGCACCCATCTCTATGAGACAAACAGGTTTTGTTATTGTCCTTTTTGGCCTGCTAGTTGCTATTGACTCAAGTTGTTGTTGAGGTTCCTGAGTTAGAATCTCCCTCTCTACTGGCTCTTCTTCCAAAGGATAATCTTCATTTATTTCCTCCTCTGCTTCTTGTGTAGGAAAAATAAACTTTCCCTCAAACTCCACCTGTTTAGAAGCACCCTTATTTTGTTTGGTATCTTCTGTTACCTTATTTACCATAGCAGATTCATCAAAGGTAACATCCCTGCTGAATATTACTTTCTTTGTCATAGGACACCATAAGTGGTATCCTTTGACTCCAGAAGTAATCCCCATAAAAATAGCCTTCTTTGCCCTTGGATCCAATTTTAACTCTGTCACATGATAATATGCAATTGAGCCGAACACGTGCAAAGAGTCATAATCTACTGTAGGCTTTCCATACCATTTTTCAAATGGTGTCTTGCCGTCAATAGCAACAGATGGTAGACGATTAATAAGGTGGCATGCATATGTAATTTCCTCAGCCCAAAATTCTTTGCCCAAGCCAGCATTGGACAACATACACCATACCTTCTCCAACAAGGTCCGGTTCATACATTCTGCCAGTCCATTTTATTGTGGTGTATGTCTGACAGTGAAGTGTCGGACGATGCCATCATTTTCACAAACCTTATTGAAATGATCATTTTTGTATTCACTTCCACTGTTTGTGCGAATACACTTGATCCTCCTGCCTGTTTGATTCTCCACCATCGTCTTCCATTTGAGAAAAATTCCCAACACTTCATCTTTCCTCTTCATTGTATACACCCACACTCTTCGGAAAAAATCATCAACAAAAGTTACAAAATAGTGTTTCCCACCCAATGAAGGTGTTTTGGAAGGACCCCAAACATCAGAGTGTATATAATCCAAAATGTCTTTAGTATTATGGATCGTTGTACCAAATTTAACCCTTGTCTGCTTCCCTTTGACACAATGCTCACAAAACTACAAGTTGTAAGTTATTACTCCTTTTAACAATCCTTGATCTGATAGAGTTTTCAAGGATTTTCCTCTCGCATGTCCCAAGCGCATGTGCCATAGCCTGGTTGCTTCTGCCTCTTTGTCGTCACTGGATGTCACTGTCGTTGTCCCAATAACTGTACTACCGCGATAACGGTACATGTTATTATTCTTCCGATTGGCCTTCATTACCACTTGTTCACCGGTGCATATTCTCATCGCTTAATTTTCTTCAATGATTTTGAACCCTTTTGATTCTAGGGCTCCCACAGAGATGAGATTCTTCTTCAAATCCGGTACATATCGAATATCTATTAATGTTCTGATCATTCCATCATGGTTTCTTAATCATATTGAACCAATTCCATATGAGGTAAGAGGATTGTTGTCTGCTGTGTGGATGACTCTATATTCTACTTCTTGAAAATCCACGAACCAGTCCCTGTTGGGACACATATGATAGCTACAAGCCGGGTCCATCAACCATATGTCTGATGATATTGATGACTCTGTTGTAACTAATGAGAAGTCTGAATCATCACAATCAGCTACATTTGAATCCATAATGGCTTTTCCATTGTTATGTTTGGCCTTATTCTTCAACTTCGGACAGTCTTTCTTCCAGTGCTCCTTTTCTCGACAAAAGGCACATTTATCTTTGCTGGGTCTAGATCTTGACTTGGATCTTCCCTTCTTTGTCCTCATTTGATTTTGAGGACGACCCCTCACAACCAGTGCTTCTCCTTCTCCGCCTTTCTGTTTTTCTCCCATTTTTTGTTCATAGCTGTACAAAGCCGAACAAACTTCTCTGAGAGAAATTTCGTTATTTCCATGGAGTAGAGTAGTTTCAAGGTGCTCGTACTCACCAGGAAGTGATCCCAACAACATCAAGGCCAAGTCACCATCATCAAAAGTTGCATCCATATTTTGCAAATCTGTGACCAACTTATTGAAACTGGTGATATGTTCATTCATCGTGGTATGAGGAACATAGATGAAGCGAAACAATCTCTTCTTCATGTATAATTTATTTTGACTATTTTTCTTCAAAAATTTATCCTCCAGTGCTTTTCATAATTTACTTGCAGAAGTTTCCTTTGTGTATGGATATTTCTGCTCTCTAGTAAGGTAGGATCGAATGGTACCGCAAGCAACACGGTTGATAATTCTCCAATCTTCTTCTCCAATAACATCTGGTCTTTTCTCTTCAATGGAAAGATCTAGCCCTTGTTGAAAAAGGAAACCTAGAACCTCGCCTTGCCGCATCCCAAAATATCCTGATCCGTCAAAAATTTCTACGGCAAATTTCGCATTTGACACAATTCTTGTCATAAGCAAAGATGTCAATGATGACGTATTGTTGACACTTGATATAGATTCTTCTTGTTTATTTCCTCCCATATTTGACACAAATATTATTTAATAGCTGACGACACAAATCAAGATTATTTCTTTTCTGGTGCGGAAGATAAGACCAAGCTGCAACCACAGAGCATACTCAGACAGAACCTTGACTCAGTTACCAAGATAAATCTTTTATGATGTGGAAGATCAGACTATGCTGCAACCACAGAGCATACTTAGACAGTACCTTGGCTCTGATACCAATTGTTGCGGAAGCCAAATGTATATAGTGTGAATGAGTCACAACTACTATACCAAAAAAATTATGACAACCACTAAATAATAAACAAGACAATAAGACAACAATAAAAGAACACCAGAATTTACGAGGTTCGGCCAATTTTGCCTACTTCCTCGGACACAATCAATATTTTATTCCACTCCAAAATTACAAGTGAAATAATACTAATAAACATTTATCCTTCTTTTATAGGGTGGAGTACCAACCAAAATTGGTACTTCACTGATGTGTGAGTTCTGCCACTCAACAATACGTGTTTTCCATCCAGCCATTTTAGAGTGGAGATTGTCAATGATGAACTAGAAATCACTATGAGTGGGTCTTTTGTGGAAGATTGGGAAGCCCAGGTATTTTCCAAAGTTTGCTGAAGCTTTTATGGAAAGAGTGTTTGAGATGAGTTCCATTTGGTGAGGTTGACAGTTTGCACTAAAACAGATTTTAGACTTGGTAAGGTTGATCTTTTGCCCAGATGCCAAGTTGAAAGAGTTGAGAGTACTCATGATCGTGTTGCAACTGGCTTGGTTAGATGTTGCAGCTGTTTCAAAAAGAGTTAGATCATCAGCCTACGGGCCTGTAGTTTTTTATCATTGAGACTTGAGGGCATTTGGGAATGAGGCATAGAATGGTTTCATTCATGATTGGGTTCATTGTTGATGTGGAGAAACAGTTTTTGTTGAATTGGATGACATCCTCACCTACTATGTCCCAGTATTTTTGATAGAAGAAAGGATGAAGGCCATTAGGTCCAGGAGTTTTGAAGGGCTTGAAAGAGAATGTGGCACTTTTGATTTCACTATCCCTAAGAGACATCCCAATTATTGTTTGTTGAATCTGAGAAAGGCAATGCCCATTGATTTCAGAGGAGGACAAGCCATTTTGGGACTAGGGGAGGGATGTTGTGTAAAGTTCTTGGAAGAACCTTGAGATTGATTGCTTGATTTCCCCAAGTTCAAACATCCACTGTCCTGAGTCATCTTTGAGGAAAATGATTTTGTTCCTCTTTCTTCTATTTAGAGTAGAAGTGTGGAAGAATTTTATATTGACATCTCTATCTAATAGCCAGTTTATTCTAGACTTCATTTTCCAGAAGTCATAAGATAGAGCTAAGCTCATCAATGAGGTTGCTTTCAAGGGTTTTGCATTGAGGTGCTTAGGGGATAATGAGGGTATTTTTGAATCCTTCCTAGCAACCTCTTCTTTTTGTAGAAGATGTTTCCAAAGGTATGCTTGTTCCACTTAAGTGCATTTTCCTTGAACAAAATGGTGGAAGGGATTAGGGAAGAATCAGGCTTAAAAGAATCCCTAATTAAGTTCTGAAACAGAGGGTGGTTGCACCACATTGATTCAAACTAAAGGATTTATTGAGAGGAATATGACTAGTATTGCTTAGATTGACAAGCATGGGGTAGTGGACAGAATGGGTCCTGGGGAGGTGAGTAATGTTAGCTTCAAGGTATTCATTTATCCATTGGTTATTAGCAAAATACCTGTCAATTCTTTCTAGGATTAGACAAGACCCATTTTTGTACCTCTTGTTTGACCAGATATATTTACTACCTTTAAATCCTAGGTCTACAAGGTGATAATTGTTGATACAATTCCAAAAAGAGTTACTCCTCTGGGTGTTTATAGGGTTTCCCCCAAACTTGTCTCTTGATTTCAGGACTTCATTGAAGTCTCCACCCACAAACCAACTCCCTCTGTGATTATTGGAGATATCAACTAACTTATCCTAGAGGGCCTTTCTATCCTCAATGTAGTTGCTAGCATAAATCGCAGAAAAGAAACCAAGGGGGGTTTAAGGGTAATACTTTAACCATGGCATGGATACCCTGAGAATTTACAGCCACTTCATCAACTTGGAGGGAAGAATCCCTCCACATTATCACTATGCCTCCAGAGTGTCCTACAGTGGGCCCCTGTCCAATATTTGTGTGTTGCTGTGCAGTCCCTGGGTCCGCTTTCCTTTTAACGCTTGTATTGGGACTTTCTCTTGTAGGCCGCCCGGCTGTAACTTACTTTTCAGATTGTTGTATCTTTGTATTTATGGGTTGGGCCTGGTTCTATCCTGTAGAGGGTTAGATTTAGAGGTATATCGGAAAGTTTGAGTTTCAAGGAACTTATCGGATGTAGCATTGAACATTTTGACTTTAATGCCATCTGGTTTTGCTATTGGTTTGCTCTTTCTACTCTTGTCTGTTGCTTCATTTTGCTGCGTATTATTCTCTTTTTTACGCCTTTTGGGGAATGAAACAACTTTCCATTCTTCTTCTTCCTCATTGTTTATTGTTTGGCTTGAATCACCGTTTGGCTTTGTATTTGAGCACTCCAGGCTGTCTTGCATATTTGTTGTTGATGTTGTTTTTGTTTGTGCGAGCATCCTCTTGTAGTGTGCCATATCCTTCCACACCTAGTGCACAGTACGTTTTCTCCTTCATAGACCACCACTGTTTATGGTCCTCTATTGTAACTGAGGTAGCAACTGGTGTTTCCAAGGATACCTTGATACATATTCTTGCGTAACTACCTCTGAGAGTGGCGGAGGTGCACGTATCAATTTTTAGGAGTTTCCCCAGTTTTCTGCCTACTTTTTCTAGGACCTCTTTGTCGTAGAATTCAGTGGGTAGTTGTGGTAGTCGTACCCAGATTTCAGTGAAGGATAATGTCGCTTCTTATGGAACGAATTTGGGTTCCCATCTTCTGACTAAGAGGAAACTACCAGAGATGAACCATGGCCCTTTTTGTATGGCTTTCACTAGATTTTCCCCTTTACCAAATTTGACTATGAAAAAAATATCATCCTAGGTCAATCAAGATTAACTGTTCGGATGGGTTCCATAAATCAACTAATTTAGATCGGAGGAGATAGTGTGGCATTCGCTTTCCAAAAAGATTTATGATGACTGAGTAACGCCATGATTCATATAGCTTGTTTTTATCCTCTTGAGATAGTAGGATTGGACCTGTTGTTTCCTTTCTTTTTTGTTGCGTTATGGTGGATTCTAGTTCTGACGTGAAGTAGTCAGCTTGTGTTGTATTTTGCTTATCTAAGAGTATTTCCTTGTATGAATGGGATTGAGGTATGTCTTCTTCCATGACAGTATCATCCGGTGGTTCCGGTGGTATGTTAGGTACTTTGGGTGGACTTTTCATTGGTTGTTTATAGTGATGGTGTGAGCGTTTCTCTCGAGTAATGACAATTGAATAGGCATTCCTCTATTACATTCAATCGTTATAGTTTTACACTTACCTGCTGGTGCTAGTTCTAAAGTTGATGATAGTAGTGTTTTAGTTTCTTTTAGTATTTTCTTTAGCTCTTCTCTTCTGATTATATCTCTTCTTAAAAGCCAATAGTTAAAAGCTATTTCTTTGGCTATAGGATGTTGTCTTAACATATGGTTTACCCTAGTGGAATATATTTTATCTTATTTCTAGTTGTTTGAATATAATTTTTCTCCTCTTGTATTTCAATACTTGTTCTTTTTATTTCATGAAAAAGGAAATTCTGAAAATCCTTGGTATTAAAATTATCTAATTCTAATTCTAATATTCTTATATATTTTTATAGTTTCTAATGGTCTTATAGCTAATATATATCAGATGTTGATGATAACTTATATATTTAGCGAACAATAATTGTTTCATAAACTGTTTGGTCCTAAAATCTTCTTGCTCTGATACCAATATAAAAGGGTTAAAAATATAAAAGAGTTAAAAACAATAAAAGACGAAACAATAAAAGACGATAAAAATTTTCTAGTAGTATATTCTTCTCCTTCTTTGAAACCTTCTTCTCTGGTAGTGGGAGTAGATTGACTGATGATATCTGAATATTTCCGATATTAGGTATAGTTGTTTTCTATATTTATCTAAACAGCTGCTGTTATTTTGTTCTAGGTAGATAAAATGTACTGCTAGATCTATTATAGAATAGAATCCACTATCTATGTCTATTATAAATTCTTCTAAATTTTGAGTAAGGCTTCTAGCAAAACTTTCTGGATGGGTGTAGTTGTTGCGGTTATTGGACATTAATAGTAAAATTCTTTTCAGTTAAATCTTATATTTGTGAAAATCCTACTCGGTACTCTCTCTCTCTCTCTCTCTCTCTCTCTCTCTCTCTCTCTTATTCTATAGACTTGAAAAGTTAACATATTAGCTAAATTATGAACTGATATTACCCCGTAACTCTTTTTTTTTACTCTGTTAATCTCTTCTTCCCAATCGTTTAAAGATTTTACCCTTTTCTTAACTTCTATTTCTTTAACCTCACCCTGGCCATGGTTAAACACTTATACCCTTTCTTCATTAATTGGGTTTTTTAACCAGTTTTTTCCTAGGAATTTACAGGTTAATCCATCATAGTTGTTAAGAAATTGGGAAGCTAACCATATACTAAGAGTGTTCTATAATAATTTAATGTACAGACATAGTGTTAACTAATAATCATAAGAACAGTAAAATACAAACTAATTAACAATCATAGATTTAGTAAAATACAAACTGGGGTAATGTTTATCAGAAACATAATTTAGATAAAGATGAATAACTTACATGCTTATAGGAGAGAGATTTCCCTTTCGGGAAACCCGAAAACCTTACTGAAAACTTTAAAAATTACTTCGTACAAGCTGATGAACTTATTTTTCTTACAAACTTAGAGGAGGAGGGAAAATTACTATATTATACATAGAGGTATTTTACAAAGATGGTTGAGAGTTTTTTGGATAGTTTGAGAGGATGGGTTTTTTGAATGGTTCACTGGTTGTTCTTTTTTTTTTTTTTCTCGATGCTCTCCTTTCTCTTCATTCTTCTCCTTTTATAGATAGAGAGTTTGAGCCGGACTTGAAAATTGGATTTCAAAATGTGTTAGGAATCCGTCTATCAAGCTTCGCAGGGTACAACTTTGGGCCCCATCTGCACGTTGCTTTGTCGAAGATTCCTTTTTTATGCGCCCTTTTAGTCCACTCAACTTTTTTGGCTTGTCTTTTAGTGTCATTGTCTGGTCACATCATCTTCGACTTTTAGCACAGCCGTCTTCTTTTCTGGTACCAGTATTTTCTTCGTCTTGTCTTTCTTTCCACTTTTTCATTATTGGTCTGGTCTTCTTTTGTATTGTTGGTCTTTGCCCTATTCTGATGGTTTTATGTATCTAGATTATGGATGGCTTCTGAGTCGAAACTCATACTAGAATCATAATCATTCGGGTCTTGGGCATCTTGATAATTTAGATAGTCATTAGTTTCTTCGGAACTTTGTTCCCTTCTTGAATTTAATCTCGGACTTAGACTTGGACTTCTTGGACTGAGACTTGAATTTTTAACCATATGCTTGTCTTGTTCTTCTTTTTCTTGGAAAAAATTCTCTATTGTCTGTTTAATTATTTTTTCTATTTTCTCATTTTTTTTCTTTTTTGATATCACTCCTTTTTTCTTTAGCAGTTCTCCTTGCGTTAAGGTCTTTGGTAATCTTCTTCTTGATGGTCCTTCATATTCACTTTTTGGTAATCTGACAGCCATCAACGAATTTGATTTGTCTTTACCGGTTACCGTTTGGACCGGACTAGCTGTATCACTATCCGATACAGTGGATCTTACTGCATTCTTTGGGGAATGCACACCCGTCTCATCCATTTTTATTTGAGATGGAGAACTCTTTGGACTGTTCATTTCTGAATCTGGTTGTGGTATAATCTGAGCCTGCGAGTTTGTCTGTGATTGTGTTAACTCGAACCTCAATGCTTGTATCATGTGTTCTAATACCTTTACTTGCTCTATGAGCTTCGTATTTTCTTGTGTCAAGATGTCATTCTTTTGATTTAACCGTTTGAAGGCTTCTGTCATTGACGAGCAGTGATCGCAAAATATTATTTTACCATCGTCTTTTCGGATGTTGTATTGAGGGATTTTTTCTGGATTTTGTCTTAGAGCTGGGGTAATATAGTAATTTGGCCCTAATACTCCTCTTGCATAATCTAATGCTTCAGTAAAATTATTAAATCCCTTAAAAAGAGGGTTTTCTATGTATTTAATGGAATCTAATACTTCTAACCATGTCTGAAAAATACCTTTTGTTTTTCCATGTATAACTACATAATACTTAAACCTTTTGTCTTGATTTTTGTCTGTAAAATATTGACCCAAAGCGTTAAGTGCTGCTATAAAATATTTAGTGTCTTTCTTATTATATGATATCCATAAGTTATCAATTAAGCACCTTTGGGGTCTGTCTATGACACATTCTGGTAAAATTCTAAAAGACATATTAGATGGTGGAAAAAATATAAGACTATGTTTCCCAAAATTTATTCTTTCTAAATTAGTCTGTTCTAAGAAAGACTGTGGCTTAAAATGGAGATTACCTAAAACTGTCTGTAAATATTTGTCTGAGGGTGAGGCTTGAATGCCCTTCCCTTTCTCTGTAGTCTTTGAAACTGCTGGTCTCATGCTGTACATACAAAATATGCTTTGTTAATTGATCATAATTTTAAGTCTACTTAATTGATCTGGTAAATTATTATCTTTTCCTTTAATATGTTCAAAAACTAAGTTATATTGATATAGTATCTATAAAATTTAACCATCTTCTTCTACTGCTATTTTTTGTATTTATTTTTTGATGAAACTTTACTATTGCTTCACAATCAGTTCTAATTGTTACTTCTTTTTTGTTTAATATGTATAATTTAAAACTATTCAATCCATAGATTACTGCTAATATCTCTGCATCTATGCTACTCATATTTCCCTTTTCTTTATATTTTCCATTTTGATAAGCACATATTTTTTCTGTATTTTTGTCACTATATTTATTTGGTTTTGCTTTTAAAACTGCTCCCCATCCTTCAAAACTACCGCCCGTTTCTATAATTAAATAGTCTGTTTCTAATGGCATGTTTAAGTCGGGGATATTCCTTATCTTTTCTTTAACCTTTTGTACTAGTTTAATGTCTTCCGTGTTAAAGTGTTTTTGTCCTGTAGAGCCTGTCTTAGCATATAATGGCCCCGCTATTTTTCCTAAATCTTTTATAAAATTTCTCGCATAGTTCACTATACCTAAGAATTTTTGTAATTCTTTGGTGTTATCTAATTTATCTGGCATTTCTAGGGCCTTTTTAGCAATATGGGGTTGTAATTTTATTTTTACATCCCTTAAAATTAATCCTAGAAAGTTTATATAATTTTTGCATAATTCCATTTTCTTTTTACTAATTATTATTCCATTGTCTACAAATAATCTAAATACAGTCTGTAGATGTCCTAAATGTTCTTTAATATCTTTACTAAATACTAATATATCATCTACATATACCAAGACAAATCTCTTATATTCTCCAAATATATTATCCATTTTTCGTTGGAAAATTGGTGGAGTTGTCTTTAATCCAAATGGCATTACTAACCATTCAAAATGTCCTTCTGAACAGGTAAATGTTGTCCATTCAATGCTTTCTTCATGCATTTTTACTTGCCAATATCCTGATTTACAGTCAAATTTACTAAATATCTTTTTTCCTTGTATTCTATTTATTAATTCTGTCTTATCTGGTAGCTTATATCCATCTGTTCTAGTGTTATCATTAAGTTTTTTATAATTTATTACCATTCTTGCTTTTCCTCTTATTATTTCGCTATGATTTCTGACCATAAAAGTTGCCGACCTATGCTTAGAGGTAGATCTTCTTATTACTCCCAAATCCATAAGTTCTTTAATCTGGATTTTAAAGTCTTCTAAATCTTGGTTTGTAGCTTCTATTGATGCTGTTTTTATTATATATTCTGGATTAATTATATCTAATTTACACATTACTTTATTATTTTCCCAATGTTTTAAAGGTTTTTCTCCTATTATCTCTATTTCATCTAATATCTTTATTATATTATCTAAATCTTTTTCGTTTTTTATTATTCCTATTTTTTGTAGTCCTGTTTTAAAGTTGTATAGTTCTGTTTCTATGTCTATTTCTAATATATCTCTATTTTCATCTTCTTCTAATATTAAGGTTTTAGATTCTTTTAAGTCTTTACAACATGTATTTTTATCTTTGCAATCTTTACAACATTCTTCTTGGTTTTTTAAGTTGTTCTGGCTTGCATTTAGTCTTGTTCTTATTCTAGTTGCAGTTTCTATTGTTTGTACTGGTGTTTGTGTAAGATTTTTAAAGAATATTACTCCATCTCTACTTATTAGACAACTACCATTATTATGTAATATAAAACTTAATCCTAATACAAAATCCACGTTTATATTTAAATATCTTACCCAAATTTTATCTATTTTATAGCTTGGTTTATAAAAATCTAAGCATATATTTATAAAACTAATCTGTGCTTTATCTATATAATGCTTATATATATTATGAGTTCCATCCATTTGCATGGCTGCAACTGGTTTGTCTAAAGTTTTTATCAGATTTGGGGGAACTATTCTTTTATTTATTATGCATCTTGTGCATCCAGAATCTACCAGAGCTAAGGTTTCTATTTCATATTCTTCTATTTTGATTCTTGTTAGGATTTTTATTGTACTTAATCTTTAATCTTCATTACATATGAGTGCGTCATAATTTTCTATACTCATTAGTTCTTCTTCTACTGTCGCTATGCTTTCTTTTATATCTCCTAATTTTTCTTTTCCCTTTTCTATTTTCTGTATTCTTTCTTCTAACTCATTTCTTCTGGCTTCTAATGTCATTATTCTCAAGTTTATTGTAGGATTACTTGTCTCTTGATATTTTTCTTCTTTATTTATTTTAGTTTCAAAATCCTTTTCTATACAAGTTATACATCCTTCTAAATAGCATAGCTTACATTTAGCTCTTTTATTTCTACTAGGGTACCATTTACATATAAAACATTGGTTACTATCTAACCCTTTATTTCTTTCGAAATTATGGGCACATTCTTCTGATATATTTGCAAAATTATTTTCTTCTAGATTTAGTCTTTCTAATCCCACTTCATTTATTTGATCGTCTTCTTCTGATTCTGAGGTGTCAATCGGGATTTTTCTTCTATTTCTACACTTACTATTGAGTATATACTTTCATTATCTGACATATATTCATCTACATTTATTAAAGTTTCTTGAAAATCTTCTATTAACTGTGAATTCCTTGTTTTATTATTAATTCTCTTTGGGCATGTATTTGCCAGATGTTCGACACTACCACAAGTAAAGCATTCTAATTTATTTTTATAATTTCTGTCTGTTCTATATTTTCTAACATGTCTATCTTTGTCTAAATATGGCTTTCTAGCTGATGATTTTCTAAGGTAATAATTTTTTCTATTATATCCTTTATTATATTGCGGTTTATATTTTCTATATTTTTTCCTTTTATACTCATTTTTATCATAACTCTGCGTTGTGTATACAGTCGATCTACAAAAACTCATATTATTTTGTTTTAATTGCTTCTGTATTTGTAAATTAGTACATTATTATATGCTGTATTTTATGTCCTATAGACCATTTTGCATGAGGATTATGTATTACTCCTTCTCTTTTATACCATCTTTCTTCTATTTCTCTTCCTAAAACTCCTGGTAATTTATTGAATAGTTTTTTACCTAAATTCTGATCGAAAGCATTCCCGCTTATAGTACAATAGTAAAAATAATCATTTTAAAACTTTTTTATATGAAACCAACTACTTATACTTAATTGTTCTTGTTTTATTAAAATATTTTTTTGTAATACTACTAATCCACTATTTGGATCTTCTCCTGTTATTAAACTATGTATCTTATTTGTAAAATTATAAGGATTTGCTCCCATTGCTATTAACATTTGGAAATCTTGTGGGAATTCTGTTTTATAGGCTTCCCATAGGCCTTTAGTTGATTCTCCTAAGAAAGTTTCCATATATTTATACGTTGTTTCTGCATCTGTATCATTATAAGTTTTTATAAAATGTGCTACTACTATTCTTTTCCATAGGTCTATTACTGAGTTCCACATTTGTGGATCATGAGCTGCTATATTTAATATTTTACCCTTTCTTCCTCCTTCTTGTAGTCTTATAGGTTCTTCTATAGACATTCTTTTTCCTGACGGTTTTACATTTTCTATTTCCGTCTCTTGATCTATTCTGTAAACTCTTTGTCAAGGTACATTCCCTGTGCTAGTGCTAGTATCTACTATGCTTTGATAGGTTGTTCTTTGGAAGGGGCTTGGGCTAGAACTAGTTGATTCCATCAATTCTTTTAGGCTTATTAAGGATTCTGTTTCTGTTTCTTCATAACTATCTTGTATTTCATCAAAATATTTATCTATTTTCTCTGATTTTTTCTGTAAAATCTCTTCTTTTCTATATCCCCAATTATCTGTTCTTAATTCACATTTTTTAAAGTGTTCTTCTACTTCGCTTAAGGTTAGCTTTCTAAGTTTACATCCTTTACACTGGAAAGTCTGAGTTTTATTTTTCTTAACTAGTTTTTTTGCTTTTTCTAATGCTATATCTACTTCAAATTCATCTGGTATTACTTCTATGTTCATAAACTCAGTATCAGTATCTTCTATTGTGCTTTCCATTGTATCGTCTATTTCTTTTTGGGTAGAATAATTGTAATTAGTAAATCTAATTGAGGTTTCTCCTTTTGAGTTTGTGTACATTAAATGAGATTCTGGCTTAAATATTTTTGGTTTTGCAAAGTCTTCTAAATTCCATCTAGTCCAGCATATTCTTCTGGATTTATTTTGATAGGTTTTATTAGTTTTATTCCTTTATTTCCCATTACCTCGACTACATCGTCTACTTTAATTTTAAATCTTGTATTACTACTTGTTGCCATTTTTCCGATGAAACCTACACATATTAATAAATTATTTCCATTATTCATTTCTTCATATCCTTTCGTCTGTATTCCTAATTTAATAATTTTTCCAAATTCTGCTACATTTATCATAAAATCTGGGCTGATATAAAATATTCCTCCATTGTTTGTCATGTCTACCTCTGTTAAACCTAGTATGGATTTCTTTTGATCTGACCATCTGTCGTCATATACTACTACTAATACTTTAGTTCCTAAGTTTTTTCTAGTTAATCCTTTTAATCCGATTACTATTAATCCCATATGCATTAAATTCCTTTTATAGTTCTTTATTTGTTTTACTGAGTCTGGATTTATTAAATTTAATGTAGCTACTTTATTTCCTATAGCTGATAATTGTTCTTCTCTATAATGTCTATATAGTTGAGAATTATTTGAAAAATACCCTGTATTATATAATATTTTCGGATTTAGTAACCTTAGTTGATTCTGCTGAAAAATTTGTATGTCTTTGTCTATATCTATTATTTCATCTAGTTTCTGATTGTCATCTTGTCTTTTTCTAGTTAAGATTCCTGCTAACATATTATTGCCTATTCTATTATCTGAAAAACTTACTCTTGATCTTTCTTTTTAATTGTTCTATTAGATCGTCAACCTTTAGGATTTCTGTTTTTATCTCTTTTTCTTTAATAATTTTATCTAGTTTTTATTAATTTCTAGAAGTAATATTATTAAAGTATTATTTTGTTTTATTATTGTTTGATCTGCCTTTCCTTGAGGGATATAACTAGTTAGTCCTTCTGGGTTGAGTTAAATTCTTTCTGTAAGTTTTAATGCTTCTTCATATGTTGGATCTAATTCTATATCACTCATGAAAGAGCTATTTCTTTTATTTTGTCTATTTCTTCTTTTAAAACACTTATTTCACTTTTTAGTACTTCTACTTGATCTGTTGTTCTTTCTATTAGCCTGGTCGTTTGTATTTCTAATTCCTGAGGTTTTTCAGTAATAGTTTTAATTAATTTTTCTATTTCGTTTTTCGTAGGTATTTTTTCTAGATTAAACTTATTATTTAGATATTGTATTTTTCTGTCTATTTCTAGTTCTTGTGATTTTATGAAGTCTAAATTTTGTTCTAATTTCTCTAGAGTCTTTTTCTGTTTAATTTGAAACGCTTCTACTAGTTCTAGTGTTCTTATTAAATTTTTATTATTTTCTTGTGTTTTTTCTCCAAAATTTATTATTAAATCTACTATTGTATTATATTGTTTGTCTTCGCTATGTAATATATGTTCTCCACTGCTAAAATTACACTTAATTACCGTATTATCTTTTACTATTTTATACTTCTTTTCTGGGTATATTTTTAAATCTAAATATTCTAGGTTTCTTAAGGTAGCTATATTGTCTATCTTAAGGGTATCCAAATTTTTCTTTTCTTAAAAAACTTTATTCTTTGATTTTGTAAATATATTTCTCCTTCTATACTTTGTATTTCCACTCTAAAGCTGATATAGTTTCTAAACTAATACTTCTTTTAATTATATAACTTTGTTCTCTATTTATTTTGGAATCTGATTCTCCTATTTGTTTAGCTAGTTCTAAAGTTGATGATAGTAGTGTTTTAGTTTCTTTTAGTATTTTCTTTAGCTCTTCTCTTCTGATTATATCTCTTCTTAAAAGCCAATAGTTAAAAGCTATTTCTTTGGCTATAGGATGTTGTCTTAACATATGGTTTACCCTAGTGGAATATATTTTATCTTATTTCTAGTTGTTTGAATATAATTTTTCTCCTCTTGTATTTCAATACTTGTTCTTTTTATTTCATGAAAAAGGAAATTCTGAAAATCCTTGGTATTAAAATTATCTAATTCTAATTCTAATATTCTTATATATTTTTATAGTTTCTAATGGTCTTATAGCTAATATATATCAGATGTTGATGATAACTTATATATTTAGCGAACAATAATTGTTTCATAAACTGTTTGGTCCTAAAATCTTCTTGCTCTGATACCAATATAAAAGGGTTAAAAATATAAAAGAGTTAAAAACAATAAAAGACGAAACAATAAAAGACGATAAAAATTTTCTAGTAGTATATTCTTCTCCTTCTTTGAAACCTTCTTCTCTGGTAGTGGGAGTAGATTGACTGATGATATCTGAATATTTCCGATATTAAGTATAGTTGTTTTCTATATTTATCTAAACAACTGCTGTTATTTTGTTCTAGGTAGATAAAATGTACTGCTAGATCTATTATAGAATAGAATCCACTATCTATGTCTATTATAAATTCTTCTAAATTTTGAGTAAGGCTTCTAGCAAAACTTTCTGGATGGGTGTAGTTGTTGCGGTTATTGGACATTAATAGTAAAATTCTTTTCAGTTAAATCTTATATTTGTGAAAATCCTACTCGGTACTCTCTCTCTCTCTCTCTCTCTCTCTCTCTCTCTCTCTCTCTCTCTCTCTCTCTCTCTCTCTCTCTCTCTCTCTCTCTCTCTCTTATTCTATAGACTTGAAAAGTTAACATATTAGCTAAATTATGAACTGATATTACCCCGTAACTCTTTTTTTTTTACTCTGTTCATCTCTTCTTCCCAATCGTTTAAAGATTTTACCCTTTTCTTAACTTCTATTTCTTTAACCTCACCCTGGCCATGGTTAAACACTTATACCCTTTCTTCATTAATTGGGTTTTTTAACCAGTTTTTTCCTAGGAATTTACAGGTTAATCCATCATAGTTGTTAAGAAATTGGGAAGCTAACCATATACTAAGAGTGTTCTATAATAATTTAATGTACAGACATAGTGTTAACTAATAATCATAAGAACAGTAAAATACAAACTAATTAACAATCATAGATTTAGTAAAATACAAACTGGGGTAATGTTTATCAGAAACATAATTTAGATAAAGATGAATAACTTACATGCTTATAGGAGAGAGATTTCCCTTTCGGGAAACCCGAAAACCTTACTGAAAACTTTGAAAATTACTTATATATATAGTTACCCCCCATCCCCTCCAAAAAAAAAGAAGAAGAAAGAAAACGGGCTTTTTTTAATTTTAGCCCACACCAGAAACTATTTATATTCGGTAGCCGAAAAAGTATAAAATTTGTATAATTTTTGTATATAACATACATAATGTGTGTGTGTGTGTATATATACACACACAAAAAAAAAGTATATATTCTTTCGGCTATTATTTTGAGAGCGACTATACAATGTCATTTTCGCAAAAAAAAAAAAACGCGAGAGAGAGAGAGAGGGGGAGAGAGGGAGAGAGCCCATACAAAATCTGGGTTTGGGCCAAGCTCCAAAGTATGGGCTTATCAGTGAAAGAGTTTCAGATATAACTCATAGGATTAATTGGATTAGAGAAAAAAACCCATGAAAAAACCCTAAAACCAAGCTGTACGGATGAACTTAAATGTTTTTGTGAACGCATTTGAGTCCATTCATTGTGTTCCTTATTCCTAATAATATAGTCTCCTCACACTTGATTAATTAATTGTATTTGTAACTTCCATCTACGTAAATCCCAATACTTTTGACCATGCACTCATATTCATACATCAATTACCAATTAGGATAAGTTCATTACGACCCATCCAAATTAAGAAGAATCTTCGGCAGTCTAATTTTTAGAATTACCATAATAGAAGTAAGGATTTAATTTGAATAGACTCGTAACTTAATGTTTTCTTACACTATCAGTTTATTTTTACCTATTAAAGCAATTTATTTATTTATTTTCTAGACAAACAAGTTAGACTTAATGTAGACGACATATATGCTGTTATAATATTTTTTTTTGAAAATTTAAGCTATATACATCAAATAAGGAATTTTTATAGAATCACATCATCTTCACATGTTGTAAGATGTAATCTATCATATTCAAGATTACAAATCCCACATTTTAAGTTGTAGATATCATTAATTAGGTAACCTGATAGTGTAATTTATTTAATTTGCACTGATATTTCACGGTGTATATATACATTTTAGTGGTAGATATTTCACGGTATATGTACGTTTAACTCTTTTTTTTTTTTTTTTACGTTGTGGACAATTTTTTTCCTGGTCCAATAGAAGTGTAAATCACATTTACATAACCAATGCATGCATGTATTGCTAGTGTAAACACACATATAAAGCACACAATAAATGTATGTAGATGTATTTTAGGATGAAGACATTCGTGTCCCACAATTAATCATATCAACGTACAATAAATAGCGCATTTTCTTTTCTACACTAATTCATATGTAAAACCCGTGGTCATTAATTAGAACCCATAATTTCTATACATTGTAACTCCCATAATCCACTCGCACGAACTCCAATTTATTTATCACTCATTTATTCTCCCTCTAATTCCAATTTATATACCCCCGCTGGCCTTTTCAATTTCTTGACTCTCTCTTCAGCCGCCATCTCCCCTAAATTTTTCCAATTATGGATTCTCATGTTCTAACGCTGGAAAACCAAAATGATCAATTCGATTGGTTATATTCAGAACACGCTCCTCCCCCTTTCGGGTAAGTAACATAAAACAAGTTAGTTGTTATGATCTTGATTTATATTGAGGTGCAATATTGGTGAGAAAAATTTCAAAGCATCAATATGCATGCAAATTTGTGTTTAAGGAAAAGAAAGAACTAAATATAGGTCTTTAATATACATATTGTATCGACTAACATTTATGTATTCTTTTGTGTTTTTCTTGTTTTTGGATAGAACATGGCAACAACAAGATTCAAGAATATTGTCCAATGGAGGTTTATTCAACTTTGAGTACTTTGATCCCTTTCAATTTCCCAACGATCTTCAAAACAATAATTTACCATTTTTTGAGCTTAAAGAGTTGGAAGAAATATGTCAAGATTTGGGCACGTTAGACGTCAGACTACCTCCATTTCAAGAAGACATTCCGCAGAACATGACATTTAGTCCTTTAGAGGAATGTCAAAACGTGACAAGTGCTCGAAATGAAGTTCATATGCAGGATAAGAACTACTACGACTATACAGTTGGAGAAATAGAATTTAGCAGTGGAACTAATAATAAGGAGTTAATTAGGAAGCGAAATAATAATGGAAGGCATAAGAAGAGTGATACCTTAGAATTGGATGAGATACAGAGGTATTTTCATGTACCAATAAACAAAGCAGCCAAGGAGTTGAGAGTTGGATTGACAGTGTTGAAGAAAAGATGTAGGGAACTTAATATCATGCGATGGCCTCATCGTAAGATTAAGAGTTTGCAGACTCTCATTGATAGCGTTAAGGTACGTGTTAATACTAATAAAGTTTTTGTACTAATTAAGAGTTAATTTGTGGTTTATTAAGTTAATTATTGGTTGTTTGGTATATACCAATAAATTATTTGACCAACTGCTATCAGAAATGTACCGATGGCTTTCCGATGGGGTCCGTCGGTAATTTACTAATGGATTTTGTCGGTACATTTTACCGAGGAAGGATTTACCTACCAACCACTTACTGACCGACTTCTGTCGGTAAAGCCTTGTTACCGACGGACATCTATCGGTAAATTGCGTCGGTAAACATGTGATTTTTAGTAGTGATATCATATTTAATTAATGCAGGAAATGGGACTGACAAGTGAAGTAGAGATGCTAGAAGAGCACCAAAGAATGCTAGAGAAAGTACCTGAAATGGAGCTAACTGAAAGAACCAAGAAGCTGCGTCAAACCTGTTTTAAGGCTAATTACAAGAAAAGAAGGGCCGGAATGGCTGCTTTTAGCTTTTAATTTCTTCTTTAATTCCCCTTAGATTAGTGTTTTAGGTTTTCTATCGATTGAAGTTATTACGTTGGAACGATTAAATCTCTTCCTAACGTCTGTACGAACTATTAAGGGAGCCTAATTTCAGATCAGGCCCTAACTACAAAGTAGTGCTACTAATGTTAATGTTAAATTTTAGTTATATTATGTGGTATTTGATTTGTCTTTACATGTATTCCTCTCCCTTGTCCGAAACTCCTAATTAAAAGAGAGTTCTGCTAGCCAAGTCTCTTTTCCTATTGAAGTATCCATCAAGCCTGCAGCGTTAATACTTTCTTTTTTGTCAACTTATAATTAATCAAAATAGTATGCCAATAACGACGATAGTATACAAAATAATCATAATCAAACTACTGGTTTCGTTTCTATTGACAATTACTCTAGTCTCGACTAGTTTTGTTTTTGGGACATGATTTACGTCTTGTTTCGCTTCATCATATTTGACAAAATTTAGAACATAATAGAGTAAATTAGTGCTTTCTTTCCATTTTATGTGAATATGGACTTTACACATTGTTCAAGAGAGACTTTTTGAAATTTGTAGTCTTTTAAATAAGCCATTGACATGTGTTATATTTCATTCGGTGGCGAAGCTAGCCTTTTAGTTACGGGTTTAGCCGAACTCAATAATTTTGGTTCAAATCTTGTATATATCTTAAAAGTCCATTGGATTGAACACAAACTAATTATATAGAACCCATCAACTTAAAAAGATTAGAATGCCGAAACCATAAACTTCATATCCTGGTTTCGCTTCTGATTTCTTCACTAAAGATTAAATAAGAAATTTAAAGTTTTATTTCTAAATGAAGAAATACTATTCTTTTTGGAACAGTCTAAATATAAAAGTGTGACACATAAATAGGAGCGGAAGAGAGGAGTAATAACAAGCTAGAGGTGATAAGTGTTTGACCAAAAAGATATCGAAACCTTTTCGATTGAATCAATAGAAACAATGAAGGGGTAAATCTTAGTTAAACGTAATAGACTCCAGATCTATAAACTAAACGGAAAATAATGCATAAGATGAGATAGATGTAATTAGTCTTATTGATACTTTTTATTTTTGTCTCCTACTAATCAGTGGAGGAGACCATTTTACACCTTCTCTCGGAGATTGCTTTGTTCTTCTTTCTATTGGGAAGATAGGAAGAGAGAGAGAGAGAGAGAGAGAGAGAGAGAGAGAGAGAGAGAGAGAGAGAGAGAGAGAGAAAGAGAAGTCGGCCCCTCTTTTTCAGGCGAGATTGCTTTGTTCTTCTTTCTATTGGGAAGATAGGAAAGAGAGAGAGAGAGAGAGAGAGAGAGAGAGAGAAAGAGAAGCCGGCCCCTCTTTTTCAGGAACTTTTCCCTCATATATATAGTTATGGAGTCTTTGCTATGTACTTGGTTTGATGCTCTTTCATACTGCGTCCGCCTTTGTCGTCCCCTAGACGTTGTTTCTTCTGACTCGAAGGGTATTGCGAGTACTGGTTTTGGAGTAAACCATGTCGTCTTTCGCTGCCTTGCCGCTTGGATGGGATGTCGGTCAGAAAAACCCTAGCGATCAGATTTTGACCAATACAGCTAGTCCCTCCGACTGCTTGGGTCGTCCCCTGTCGGGCCAGACAGATGGACTATGATTGTTACATATCTAAGAGAAATCTGACTACCTACCCTTGGGTATGATCCTTAGGCTCAAGTGAGGTAATGACGCTCTTTAGATATCTTTGGACCGTTGCGGCTGTTTCGGAACCGAAGCGTCATTTGGATTGAAACATCGTTCGTGGTTGCTGCCATTATGACACACGTTCCCAGGGAATTGAAACATTTCGTGCCCTATCAGATTCGATTGGCGACTCTTGGGTTTCGTGCTTGGGGGATTTATGTCTCTTATAAATAGAAGGAACACATCATTCGATTGACACACTTTCTTGCCCTTTACTTGAAAGAACTTTGCGAATATACTTTCTTCCTGATACTTTGAATTTTTAATTGCCCCCAGTTAACCGAAAACTTTTCCTCCTCCCTTTTCTTTATCTTTTTGCTTTACCAAATTGACACAATGGCTGGTGATTCTTCTCGCGCTGACCTCCTTATCACAATTCCGGCACCGGAAAGTGATGTTCTGGTCACTGGAGGTGCAGAAGTGGTGGAGGATGAGGAGGTCCCGTCAGTAGCCGAGATCTTGTCTCGCCCCGGGAAAGCATGGACCGACTTCTACAGTCCTACCGGGGAGGAGCCAGAACCTGTTCAATCTATTATGAAAGAGGAGGAGATCATAAAATTGAAGGCTAGGTGGGGAATTCCTCGCTACATCGAAATACTACCGGCGGTAGGGGACGACCTAGTCCATTTTGACCACCTAGGGTACTGCATGTTCTACGCCTACCCCTTTCTTGTTGGATACATGCTTCCTCTTCCTCTCATGGTGGTAGATTTCTGCCACTTTTACGAGGTATGCCCCGCTCAACTTTCATCGTACCTGTATAAGCTGTTCCTTATGTTGCTCAAGTTTGCGGAGCTCGCCAGTCGTGAGATAACTTTGGGGCATATGCTCAATATCTTCGCCCCTCAGCTCATTCGCAGTACGATGATTCACATGCACCATCGAGAGTCGAAGAGTCTGGTGGTGAAGATGGACGACAGGGCTAACCGTCGATTCTACGGGAATTATTTTTATGTGCGGACTGAGCACCTCATGGCGAATCCTATGGGGTTCCCTAAGAAGTGGAACTTTGCGCGTAAGTTTCTGTACTTTTAGTCGGAGAGATGTTCGACCGCTTTCCGTTGTACTAAAATCCTATTATGTTTTTGCAGCTGTGAAACTATCCCCTCCATCTGCTGAAGGCATCCGTGAGTGGGTAAGTTCCATCCTTCCTCATACGGTAGGGGTCCGCACCTGGTCGACCTTCTATGAAAAATATGGACGTAAGCCCTTATAGGTGAGATGTCGTTTCCGTTCGCTACTTCTCCCTTTTCTCTTTTTACTTGGTTTCTTATGTGCTATTGGTCGATGTCAGGGAGAGTGCGGAGGGCGACCTTCCTCAATTGGCTTTTTGTCAACCTACATCGTCTGCTCGCCCTACTGCAGTATCTACTGCTCGACCTTCGTGGAGGGCTGCTTCAGTCGAGTCTATGACTGCGGTCATACCTACGGAGGCCACCCCTCAGACTGAAGGTCCGACCCATGCTGCTCATCCGACGTGTGAATCTTCCCGTGCTGAGGAAGGAGAGGGGCCGTTCAAGAGGCGACGAGTGGAGTCCGGGACAATACCTCCGGCTATGATACATCTAGACGAAGACTCTCCTTTGACGGGGTCTAGGGAGAGGGTTGATACAATTCCGCCTGTGGAGACGGAGCCAGCCATTATATCTGCCCCGTCGATGGAAATTCCTGCCACTGTCATTGATCAACAACCTGCCGCGATGGGGGGTCAGATTTCTGAGGCCACTATTGTCGTTCTGGACAGACCTTCGTCCTCACTACCTGGTCGTGCTTCCTCCTCGGCTGCTAAAGGGGAAAGTGCATAGTGGTCGATGACTATGAATCCAAGTTGGACCTCGATCCCAATGATGTTAGGATGTTTGAAGAGGGTCTTACCCACACGGTGGTTTATGCGGGAGGCTCGTCCCGTATTCTTGAGATCCCATTGGATATTAATCTCCTAGGGGACACGGAGGATCTGGTGCCGCAGTTTGACCTTTTGTGTTTCGCTGCCGAGAACGAGGCTCTTCGGAACGTTCCTGATATCGACTTGATACATGAAGTGGCCGCTATGGTCCTGAGGGTACGTTCCGCCTTTCTTTCATGTTTCTTTTATTTTCCTGGACGATGTGGTCTTGACCCATCTTTTCGTTTTTATGTATATGTTGGAGATTGAGAGCGCTCGTAGGGCTGACACTCGGACAAAGATTTTCCTAAAGGCATTGGAGAAATATTGGCATTATCGCGATAAATGATGTGAGATGCACGAGCGGCTGAAGGAGAATCCTGATGCTCGATCCCTTGGCAAGTAATTGGAGAAAAGGGACCAGCAATTGATGGAGGCCATTTGCAGAAGTAGTGTGCTTGAGGAGCAAATTCGTGCGAAGGACGAAGTGCTTGAGTTAGGCAAGGGGGTGGCCGCAGAGTGTGACTATCTTCAGGGGGAACTGAGGTTAATGCATTCTGAGATTAATCAGAACCTTATCCGGGTCGAGGTGATGAGCGCGCGTGGATGGGAAAATTGGCTGAGTTGGAGAGAAAGGTTGTCGGGCTGGAGAGCATCGAGAGTGCTTGGCCTTCGGCTTCGGCAAGGGGTGGCGGCCCTGGAGAACACTATCCGCGTCCTCCAATTCGAGTAGGAAACAGAGAGGGCGACGACCACGCTAATGGAGGCGAGACTTGAGGAAGCAATTGGTGAGATCAACCGGGAAGCATCGACCTTGGGAGATCGGGTCGCCGCTCTGGAGGTCAAAAAGGAGAAACTGTTGGATCAAATCGAGTCTTCCTCCGCCGATGTTCCCTGCTACTTGCACGAGCTTTGGGTTCATGTTGAATCCCAGCGAGATATATATAAGAGTTTGTGGGAGGCGGGCAATGTTACCGAGGCCGCATATAAAGGAGCACGAGCGAAGGCGCGAGAGGCTCGTGTTAATTGTGGATATGACTCCGCGACGTCGAAAGATGATAAAGGCGCGGATGGCGAGGGAAGACTTCTTGAAGATGGCGGTGAAGAGGGTGGCGATGATGACGCCGAGTGAAAGAATTGCTATCTTTTATCTGTTTTCTATCCTTTTTTTTGTTTGTTGTCGTTGTTTTTCTCTCCTTTTTTTAGACTGTTGGTTCGAACCGTATGTAATCTGCCACTGTTTGCGTAGTGACTTTGTATAAAGAGAAATTTTTCATTATTATATGCCCTGTACTTTTTCTCTGTTTTGCTTTTCATGACTTCGGTGAGAAGCAGATTCCCGCATGACGAGTTCCCTAATTCTTTGGGAATTTAATGCCGTTCGGATTGAAGGGGATCTTGATGACGACTTTCGTTGGTGGGATGGTGTTTTTGAATATGTGTCGAGATGCTATCCCATCATCCGAATGGTATTAAACTCTTTTTTTTCATAACAACCTTAGCCGTAGGGATGTTACTTTCGGGCTTATATCGAAGTATTATCCCATCGTGAGTCCTAGTCTTTCTTTCCCTTTCTATTTTCTGATGGCCCTTAGCCTCAGGAATATTTCGAACTTTCTCTTCGGTGATGGCTTTTGGCCTCAAGGGTGTGATTTCGAATATTTGTCAAGGTATTACCTTGTCGTTGTTTGATCGAGGTCGAACTTCTTCTTTTCTGCGAAGGTTCTTGGCCTTAAGGATGTTATTTCGAACTTTCGTCGAGACATTAACCCGTCATTGTTAGATCGAGATCGAACTCTTCTTTTTGGGAAAGGCCCTTGGACTTAAGGGTGTTATTTCGAACTTTCGTCGAAATATTAACCCGTCGTTGTTCGATCGAGGTCAAACTCTTTTTTTGGCGAAGGCCCTTGGCCTTAAGGGTGTTATTTCGAACTTTCGTCGAAATATTAACCCTTCGTTGTTCGATCGAGGTCAAACTTTTCTTTTTGGCGAAGGCCCTTGGCTTTAAGGGTGTTATTTCGAACTTTCGTCGAAATATTAACCCGTCGTTGTTTGATCAAGGTCGAACTCTTCTTTTTTGGCGAAGGCCCTTGGCCTTAAGAGTGTTATTTCGAAGTTTCATCGAAATATTAACCCGTCGTTGTTCGATCGAGGTCAAACTTTTCTTTTTGGCGAAGGCCCTTGGCCTTAAGGGTGTTATTTCGATCTTCTGTCGAGATATTAACCCGTCGTTGTTCGATCGAGGTCGAACTCTTCTTTTTTGGCGAAGGCCCTTGGACTTAAGGGTGTTATTTCTAACTTTCGTCGAAATATTAACCCGTCGTTGTTCGATCGAGGTCGAACTCTTATTTTGGCAAAGACTCTTGGCCTTGAGGTTGTTATTTCGAACTTTCGTCGAACTATTAACCCGTCGTTGTTCGATCGAGGTCGAACTATTCTTTTGGCGAAGGCTCTTGGACTTAAGGGTGTCATTTCGATCTTTCGTCGAAATATTAACCCGTTGTCAGCCCCAGCTTTTTGGGAGAACCTGGTATCCTCTGGGGGAGTCACAGTTCTGCTCAACCTCTGAGTTTCCTAGGTGAGTCCCAGTTCGCTTGGTTTTGTTTGCATTGGAGAGGGTAATGTCGGAGAGTATGAAACGTCATTGTTTTGCTCGTGTTCGTTTCGTGCATACATTGGAGTTTCCTTGTCTAATCTTTTAGCTTTCCAGTTTGGAGATGTCATTGGTGGGCGGGACGATGAATTATACTTTGAACTTGGGGATGTCTCCCTCGTCGTCACCCTATAAGGGCAACCCCTTGGTGAGGGAGAGAGAGTACGGCTTAAGGGGCGTCATTTTCTAGAAGTTGGATTGCCAGGTGGGCGATATTTCGGTTGTTTTGTAGTAGTTTCCCATTCTCCAGTTGAGATGTTTCTTTGTTCGCTTGCCTGCGCGGCGCTTGTGTTTCTGCATGAGCAAAGAGCAGAAGGTGAGTCAAAATGATATTTTCCTTACCCTATCCGATGAGTCGGTGAATGAGGGTGGGTTTATAGCGTTGCTCGTTTTGCCTGGCATTTCAATGGTTGATGGGGCGATGGTTTCTAAATCAGGTGACCGTATTCAACTCTCTTTCCTCTTCTATGTTGTGTTTTCGCCCTGCATGGGTTGGAATTTGCCTTAGCTCTCTCTTCGGTGGGTAATCATGTTTCCGATTTTTGATCTGGAAGAGATTAGGAAATTTCATTAAGAAATCCCTACAGACGGTGCCAAATTGTTTGACTAAAACGATATCGAAACCTTTTCGATTAAATCTGTAAGCACGTGATTTTTGACCCTCCCCAAGAATTTTCACATTTTTAGTGTGAATATGTGAAATTGGGTCTAGTATAGCTATTTTAACTATTTTTAATTTATTTCATTGCAAAAAGAAAAATTACAAAAAAGTATATATATAAATTTTAGTTTATGTATCCCTCATAAACTTGAAAAAAATCAAAAATTGCACTTTATTTTGGTACTTTATATAAATTCGAAAATTAACAAAAAATATATATATAATTCTATTAATGTTTTGAAGTCATTTTAATACAAAAAATATTATTTCATATTTTTGTCTTTATTAAAAAAAACGAAAATTACAAAAAAATAGTTTTATTAATATGTTATAGTTATTTTAACTTTGAAAAAATACAAAAAATATTACTTCATATTTTATCTTAATATTTTAAAAACGAAAATTACAAAAATAATTTCATTAATATTTTGTAGCTATTTTAAATCCTGAAAAAATATTTAAAAAGATATAATTTTGTTTAAATACTAGTCTTATTTTTGGTAGTTATTTTGCTTACATAGGACTAGTTAAACAACGTGTTCCTATTTCTCGGGTCCGGGCAAAAGAATAATATTCGGGTTTAAACTACCCGGTTTTAGGCCTAATTTTCGGACCTAGCCCATAATAAACAGTGTCCAGGACACATGGGGAACCCCACCACGCGTGGGGGACATATGCCTCGAACCCCACCACGCGTGGGGCTCATTTTTCATGGGCATTGTGTTACAAAACACGGGAAAGCCAACAGGAAAGGGGGATTTTTCGATTTTTTTTAAAACAACTACTGTAGACCTTCTTCTTAAAAAAGAAGAAGGAGAAAACCTACGAGAAGAAAAACAACCACTGTTCCTTCTTCTTCTTCAAAGAAGAAAGTGAAAAAAACCTACTGCCCCCCCCCCCCCCGCGTCAAAAAACCCACCGGCAACCCCTCCTCCTCCTGGCTTCCCACGTCCATAACCACCAGCCCCATCACCACCGTCCGACACCCAATATCACCAAACGCCCACCTCCATTAACGCCGGAAAACACGACCATCCCGTCTCCTCCCCGCTCCGCCAAACCAGTCCGGCATTTCCTCCATTAAACCCGGCGTACACTGCTCGTCATCTTCCTCCCCTTTTGCTCCTAACGAAAAACCCTACTGTAAAATAAAACCACCACCAAACGGACCCTCAAACCTAACCCAAAACCACCAACGACACAGTCTAAACACCACCCTCTCTCACGTCGGACCCCAGCTCTTCGACCTTACGTCCGAACGCCACCACAGACGACGCCCAGTTGCTGCTGCGTCGTCACTACACGAACGACCCTCCATAGCTGCTCCTTTCATCACCTCCAACGACCCCTTTTGTCGCGGCTTCACGCAACAGTTGCTGCGTCGAAAAATACAGCAGCTGTTGCTGCGTCGCTGCGTTGCTGAGTAGCTCAGTCGTTGCTTCAGTCCGGTGAGGTTGTTTTGTTCGTCGAGGTCCGGCGCGTCGAGTTTGTTCGTTGAAGTCGCTGTAGGGGTTCGGTCCATGGCTCTATGCGTTTCTGTTTATGCAGGTTAGTAAGCCTCGATGTATTGGATTAAAGAAATTTTACGTTCAATGTTTGAAGTTGCAATATATCAATTGATATGATAATTTTCTGCTTATGTTTCACCGTATGCATTTTAGTTCATTTTTGTGTTATGATATTATTGATTACTTGATGTCATTTGATTTAGTTGTATTAGTAGTCCCAAGATTAGTATTGTTATTATTTACGTTCAATGTGTTATGTTATTATTGTCTTAGTTTATTTGGACAAAATTAATATTAGTACCTGTTGTTACTACGCCCGAAACACTCATTCGCCTAGCTTCTTTTATTAAATCTTGACAAGTTATGAGATTTTAGTTGTACAGAGGCCATAAGTTTAGTATTGTTAAAGGCGTAGAAATGGCATCCTTTAAAGAAATAAATAAATAATTATAAAAAAAATGAATAAAAAATAATAATAAAATAAATAAAATGAGACGAGCCTCGCCGGAAAAATATGCAGATTGCGGAGCCCTCACAAAATATATGTATCAAATACTTAGATTCTGGGACGGGTCGTTTAGCAAATTTCACGGCCTTACCCCAAAAAAAAAAAAATAATGCGCTAGTTGCTTTAGGCGCGCCTTTAATAATGTTATCTCCCTAAACTCGGGTGCACATTTATGTGACCCAAATCCAAATCTCAACAGAGTCGAAATATGTCTCTAGTCACGGGCGCATTGATTGTGGCGTGGCCCGAGATGCATTTCCATGACGTTGCAAATTCTTAAAAAGAAAAAATAAGAATGAGATGAGCCTCGCCGAATAAAAATACAAATTTCGGGGCCCTCAGTAAATACTTGTTTAAAATTACTTAGAATTCAGGAGGGTTGTTTAGCGAATTTCACGGCCTCCGCAAAATAATAACGCGATAGTCTCTTTAGGCGCGTGTTTAATAATTTACTTTCTTAAGCTCGGGTGTGCATTTCATGCGACCCAAATCCAAATCTCAAAACATCAAATAAAATGCGTTCCGGATTGTGGGTGCATTTCATGTGACGCAGTCCAAAGACGTGTTTTAAGCGATGTTCCCATTCTCCTAAAAACAATAATAGTAAAGCGGTTAAAAGATAAATTTGCACATAAGTTCATATTGTATTAAAAATCAGATAAATAAGCCAAATATAACAGTTGAGCGACCGTGCTAGAACCACGGAACTCGGGAATGCCTAACACCTTCTCCCGGGTTAACAGAATTCCTTATCTAGATTTCTGGTACGCAGACTGTAATATAGAGTCATTATTTTCCTCGATTCGGGATTAAAATTGGTGACTTGGGACACCCTAAATCTCCCAAGTGGCGACTCTGAAATAATTAAACGAATCCCGTTTCGATTGTCCTTTAATTGGAAAAAACTCCCCTGCGCCCCTGCGGGCGCGGAAAAAGGAGGTGTGACAGCTCTGGCGACTTTGCTGGGTATTTTACCCAGAACCACTGGTTCAGGTTTAAGAATTCGAGCTTGAAATAATTGTTATTATTTCGCTTTATTTATTATCTGGTTTTTTTACGTGTTTGAGCCTAATGTGCTAAATGCTGCTTTTACCGCTTTGATATTATTTGGACTGTATATAAACTGTGCCGAAACCCTTCTCTTCTTACCTCCAGGGAGAAGCTCGCTGGTCGAGACTCCCTATTCTGTTAGTGTCAATACCCGAAATAAGAAAGGGGACGGATAAGTTACGAAGCCGGACGGCCTTTTGGTTCCCGGTAAGTTGCCCCTCCTCGACTCGAGTTGTCCGCTCGGGTACACAGGTCTAGAACAAATACCCAGGTTATGAACTTAGTATAACAAAGCCACATGCCGGATCCCTAGTAGGAACGTTTATTTGCATCATGTGCATTTGACTTAGGGGACTCAACACAGGGGTTGGGTCCGTCTAGGACAAGCAACCTGAAAATAATAGACAATCTTTCGGCATCCTATGTGCTACATGTTACATTTAGTCAAGGGCGTATGGGTCATTTGGTCATTTCTAGCATGATGTTATTTTAATCAAAGCATGGGGAACATTTGTGGAATCCAAGAAGCCTTGGAATTCCCTATGTCCCCCACGCTTGCTTTTTGGGAAAGCACATGGGGAACATTTGTGGAATCCAAGAAGTCTTGGAATTTCCATATGTCCCCCACCCTTCATATGTTGGAAAAAGCGCATGGGGAACGTTTGCGAAATCCAAGATGTCTTGGAAATCCTTATGTTTCCCATGCCACATTTTGAAAATAACAATAAATAAAAAAAAATACAAATAAAAACAAAGCATGAAAATTAAAAAAGATTTTGTATGTTGTCGTCATTTTCCACATATAAGAAAATCGTGAAAAGGAGAAAATAATAGTATAGAAGTCCGAGTAGAGTCGAAGCTCTGCCGAAATTTTGAAAATGAAAAAATATCTTGTTAGTTTGTTATATTAAAAGTAAAGGAAAAATAAAAAAAAATCATCATTGTTCTGTCTGTTTTTTTTTAAAAAAAATATTAAAGAAAATAGTTTGTTTTGCCATTAAATGAAAATGAAAAAGAGTTTGTTTTTTTTTAAAAAAAATGTTTTATTTTATTTTATTTTGTTTGTCTATGAAAATGCCAGAAATAAAAATAAAAAGAGTCCGGCGTTGAATGTGATTTTATTATTTGTTCCAAAAATAAGTATATATAAAAAAAAAATTCAAAAGAAAGTTCAAAATTCAAAAAGATAAAATAGATAAATAAAAATCCGAAAATATTTTGATTCTTCTTTAGAAAATTCAAAAAAAAAACATTTTAGAAGCATTTCTTTCATTAAAAGCAAAATTCCGAAAAATATTTTCTTCTTCTTCTTTAGAATAAAGAAAAGAAGGAGCAAATGAAAATTCAAAAAATATATCTTAGAAGTGTTTCTTTTAAAAAAGGAAAATCAATCAAAAAAAAAATGCTTCCTTTCTTCTTTTAAAGTAGTTCTTTTGACCGAACTACGCGGGTTTGATTCTCACCGGATGTGAGATACGTAGGCAACCCTCATCGGGTCCAACCCCACCTTCTCAAAAAAGAAGGAATGTTTTATGTTTTTCGTTAAGTTGTTTGTTTGTTATGAATGAAAAATAATAGTCTATTTGATTGTTGTGAAAAAAATAATAATAAAAAAAATAGAAATGGAAAAGGGTCTTCTCAAAAATAGCTTATTTGACCGAACTACGCGGGTTTGATTCTCACCGGATGTGAGATACGTAGGCAACCCTCATCGGGTCCAACCCCACCTTTTGCTAAAAAGCCAAAAACAAATAATAATAATAAAATAAAAAATTTATGTCAAATTTTAATTTTTGTCATAAAGAAGTCAGGTGACGCTGTTTTATCAAGACATAGCCGAATGTTCCCGAAAGGGACGCCGGAAGGCTGACTTTGCATAAACAGCCACCTTTGGGTAATTTTTTTAAGATTTAGTCCAATCGACCCACACAACCTTAAAAATCTTCGTCCCCGACACGTTGAAAGGCCGTGTTTGCAATATTGACTTTCTAATTTGAAAAACGATGAAAAAAGAGTTATAAATAAGTCAGGTGATGTTGTTTTGTCATAAATAGCCGAATGTTCCCGAAAGGGACGCCGAAAGGCTGACTTGGCATAAACAGCTACCTTTTGGGTCATTTTGAGATATGGACCCACACAGCCTTAAGAAAGCTTCGTCCCCGAGACGCTGAAGGGCCGTGTTTTGCAACACCAAGTTTTTATTATAATTTGAAAAAAAAGTCGACGGTCAGGTAAATACCGTTCAAATTTTGTCATAATAAGCCGAGCCAGCTTCGGCCGCGTCTTAAACCGTTCTTGCCGAAATAGCCTTAGAGTATCTTTCAGTTGTCGAAAGGTTATTTTCGTAAAAGAATGGACAAGTTGGTTAAGTGTCATAAAATAATCCTCCCCGGCCTCAAAATTCATGTGGAATTCGGAAGGGGCCACATTTGCAAAAATAACCATATGGTTGCATTTGTCGAACAGAGAAAGGGAGTTAGCCTTTTGTTTTTGAGTTTATAAATCTCTTGATTAAAGTATATGGGTTATTTGATTTTCGAGTTTGTAGGTCATCTTCAAACCTTTGAAGCCCAGTTTGTTTTAGTATGAAAATTGAAAAATTGTTTGTTATTGTTTATCTCTTATTGGCCCGAACTACGCAAGGTCTGATTCATGCGGGGTCATGATACGTAGGCAATCTCCATAAGATTCGACCACAACAACAAAAAAATGAAAAAAAATCAAAAAAGGAAAAATGAAAAAAAAATCAAAAAAGGAAAAATGGAAAAAAATCGAAAAAGAGAAAGAAAACAAAAACATCAAAAAAAAAGAGAAAAAGAAAAAGATGTTGTCAATAATGAGGACCGACTGAGTCCATTCTAACCTGTTTGTTTTGCAAATAAGTTAAGATGGTTGGTTTGTGGTAAGCCGGACAATGACACCCAGAATCCTTTACTTGCACCTCCTGATGCACACTCTGCGGGGATCAGGCCTGATGACGGAAGCATTCGAGTCCTATTGGGAACTTGTTGACTAAGGGTAATGATATGGAAGTTGGCAATGGTCATTGCAATACTAATGCAAAGCTCAGTGGCTACGATGCCAAGTTTGATAAAATGGGAGGACGCTCCGTTCCTTGGTTAACAAGAAAGAAGCAGTTGGTGGTTTATTTTGTTGTCATTCCTGTTTGTTCGGATTATTAGGATTGTAATTCGGATTTTGTTTTGTGTCAATATCTTTCCGCTTATCTTTCCGTTTTGTCATAGCAGTTTGTTTAAGTTTTGTCCAGGTTGTTTAGGATTTTATTTCGTTTGTTTGTTATTCAAACCATTTCACAGGTAGTCTAGCACAAAATCCAATCTGTTATTATTTCCATTCACCTTTTTGTTTAGTCTTTTTATCATTTTTGTTCAGCGCCGATTCTAGTGACATGACATGCGCACACACTTTGGGCCTAGTGTTTAAAGTTAATCATAAAACCCTGGAAAGGCGATCAGACCATTTAAAGAAAATAAGGACGGTTTGAGATTATTCAGAGCCCGAGTCGTGTGGAACTGGGGCAAGTTAAGCACAAAGAAAACCGTTGAAAGCAAGATTCGCCAAACTGGCATGAGGGTTGTTCAAGATAATGAGAGTTAGAGTGTCGCCCAACGGTGCGTTAGAAGTGACAAATGGACAAACATATGTTGAATATAATTGTCAAGTCCAGCACCATCAGAAGAGACTACAAATTTAAAGTGTGTTGTTTGCACTTGGCATGTTTTGAAGGCTGAAATGACGAAGGCATTTTGTTCTGCTACCTAAACACTTTATCCTTCGTTAACCCCTTTTGAGCCTTATTTATTTTTCTTTCATACCCCTCGTTCGGAATCGGTAACAAAACAAAAAAAAAGAGAAAGAAAGAAAACAACAAAACGAAAAAAAAGAGAAAAAAAAGAGAAAAAGAAAAGAAAAGAAATTGATAACAAAGAAAAAAAAGAAAATCAAATGAAAAGAGGAATTGGGAACTACGTTTGACCTGATTCCTCAAAGAGGATACGTAGGCGCTTCACGGCTCGGTCATAGTTTTGAAAAAATGAAAAAAAAATAATTAAGATATCCCCAAGCAAGAAACTGGGGCAGAGGTTGCGGTCGTTGTAAATAAATCTAATTCCGAAGGTTGTAACTAATAACCCAAAAAATTAATGTATTTTTGAGCCTTTTATACCCTTTCTTTCTAGCCTATCCAAAACCCACATTACGGTCCAAAGAAAGACCTTCCGATCAGTCTTCAAAAGATGCCAAGTCAGACAAATGAAGAGTCTTACCGGCGAACATAACATTCTGTTCCACAGCAGAAAGGACTCTAATCTCCAACAGAAAGAGTCATACCAGCAACACTCCAAATCCCCAGCTGGAGAGAGATATAAAACGAGAGAGTCTTATCGGTGAAAACCTTCACAGGCACCATAAGGCGATGAAAGCTGAGAGAAGAACCCAAAAATGAGAGAGACTTGATAGTGAAAACCCTTCGGGCACTACAAGTCGAATAAGATTGAGAATCAGAGAGGGAATCGCCAATTGAAGATCTTGAAAGATGATTGACGGTAAAGGATAGGCCCCATATGCGTGTCATGGCCATTAGAGTCGGTATCTGCGTTTGGTAGGTTTTTATTTATAGTTTCTTTTGTAAAAGAGTCATCGTTTCCTTTGTCTTTTGTTTTGTATCTTTTATCTTTCTCCTTTCATAAAAAAAAAAAATTCCCCAATAGAGTCTGTCCGGTCAGAACAAGTATGAAATGATTTCAGAATATGCCATCAGCTTTCCAATATGAGATCTGACTAGTATATCCAAATGGTATAGTCAGCAGGGAACAAACGCGAGGCCAGTGTCAAAAAAGATATCCCCAGCAAAGGGAATTGACAAAAGGATCGACAAGCGTCAAGAGGGATACCCTTGCCAAAACCAAGGTTATAAACCTCAAAGACAAGGCCCGTGAACAGAGCAAGGAGAGCAGTGAGCATGATTTGGCGAAATCCATACTAGACTAAAAGGTCGGGGAAATGCCAGTTTCCAAGCTATGCCACAAAAGAAGAGGGATATCCCCAGCAGGAAGGGATTATCCCCAGCACACCATATCATCCCCAACAAGTCGTGGAGCACAGCGCAATGAAGGAGAAAGGGAAAGCAATCCCAATAGGAGTGTCACAGCCAACCACCATGTTTTAAACTAACAAATTTTGTTTGATTTGAAACAGGTAAAGGAAATGGCATTGATGCAGAAACGCATGCCACAAGGGATATTATCAAACTGGGGCAGAAAATTTTCCTTTCATTTAGAAAATTTTCTAGAAGTCAGGTACCCTCAGCTGATAACATTTTACCCCCAACAGGTAAGTAAATCCAGGGAGGTAGTCTTCGAAGGAAGAAGCTATGCAAAAACAAAAAGAAAAAAAGAGAATAAAAAAAAAAGAATAAAAAAGATAATAATGAAAAGAGGGGTAAAAGTCATCCCCATCTAAATAATCCCCAACAGTTTCGAGGGAGGACAACACAGGTAAGTAAATAATTCAAAAAAAAAAGAAAAAAAAAGCGAAGGTTTCATTAATTGGAGACGCACTTCCTAGTTTGAAATCATTAGAGTTCTACCCATAGGAGATGCATTTCCTCCTAAGTTCGTTTTAGTTGCACCAATAGGAGATGCATTTCCTCCTAAGTTTTAGTTTTGCCCATAGGAGATGCATTTCCTCCTAATATTGTTTTAGTTTCGCCCCATAGGAGATGCATTTCCTCCTAGGTTTGTTTTAATTTTACCCATAGGAGATGCATTTCCTCCTAGGTTTAAGTTTCACCCATAGGAGACGCATTTCCTCCTAAGTTTACGTTTTACCCATAGGAGATGCATTTCCTCCTAAGTGGTTGTTAAAGATATTAAAAAAAAAAAAAACAACAAACAATGACCTAGTCTGATGAACCTTCTCCTAGGATCAAAATCTTAGTCCGACGAATTTTTCTCCTAAGATAGAGACCTAGTCTGACGAACCTTCTCCTAGGATCAAAATCTCAGTCTGATGAATCTTTCTCCTGAGATAGCAAAAAACATCCAAATCTTAGTCTGATGAATCTTTCTCCTAAGATAACCAAAAACAAAAAAATGATGACCTAGTCTGATGAACCTTCTCCTAGGATCAAAATCTTAGTCCGATGAATTTTTCTCCTAAGATAGAGACCTAGTCTGATGAACCTTCTCCTAGGATCAAAATCTCAGTCTGATGAATCTTTCTCCTGAGATACCAAAAAACAAAAAATCTTAGTCTGATGAATCTTTCTCCTAAGATACCAAAAAGAAAAAACCTAGTCTGACGAACCTTCTCCTAGGATCAAAATCTTAGTCTGACAAATTTTTCTCCTAAGATAGAGACCTAGTCTGACGAACCTTCTCCTAGGATCAAAATCTTAGTCTGATGAATCTTTCTCCTAAGATAACCAAAAACAAAAAATGACCTAGTCTGATGAACCTTCTCCTAGGATCAAAATCTTAGTCCGATGAATTTTTCTCCTAAGATAGAGACCTAGTCTGACGAACCTTCTCCTAGGATCAAATCTCAGTCTGATGAATCTTTCTCCTGAGATACCAAAAACAAAAAATGACCTAGTCTGACGAACCTTCTCCTAGGATCAAAATCTTAGTCCGATGAATTTTTCTCCTAAGATAGAGACCTAGTCTGACGAACCTTCTCCTAGGATCAAATCTCAGTCTGATGAATCTTTCTCCTGAGATACCAAAAACAAAAAATGACCTAGTCTGACGAACCTTCTCCTAGGATCAAAATCTTAGTCCGATGAATTTTTCTCCTAAGATAGAGACCTAGTCTGACGAACCTTCTCCTAGGATCAAATCTCAGTCTGATGAATCTTTCTCCTGAGATACCAAAAACAAAAAATGACCTAGTCTGACGAACCTTCTCCTAGGATCAAAATCTTAGTCCGATGAATTTTTCTCCTAAGATAGAGACCTAGTCTGACGAACCTTCTCCTAGGATCAAAATCTTAGTCCGATGAATCTTTCTCCTAAGATGCTAAAAAAAAACATTTTTGAAAAAAAAAACAGAAAAAAAAGAAAGAAAAAAGAGTCATTTTCCTAAACCCAGGCGCCCACTTGTATAACGAGAGGAATACATTCCAGTTTTTATTTCAAGTGTTGAAATTGGGAGCCCGCCCATAATAACAGAGGCATACATTCAGTTCTTACTTTCAAGTGTTGAAATTGGGAGCCCGCCCATAGAACAGAGGAATACATTTCAGTCCTTACATTTGAAGCATTGAAGTTAGGCGCCCACCTGTATAACAAGGGAATACATCCTAATCTAGTATTTAGTTCACTCTCAGCACTGCATCAGTAGTATCAGTGGGCTACGATTTTGCTAACGACTCACAAACCTTCCCAGTACAAACTGGGTTAGGAAATTTTGTTTGTTTTGTTTGTTTTGATTGTCAGGGGCCTGCCTGTAGAGCAGAAGATTGTTATATGTCAAAGACTGAAGAAGTTAGGGGTCCGCCTGTAGAACATCGGGATCGTTCAAAGTCAAGCCGTAACCCATTGGAAGGCAGAAGGCTACAACAAAAATCCCCAGCACTCAATCCAAGATAGAAGCAACAAGAAGCTCGCCCCAAGAATACGAGTCAACAGTCTGAGAGGGTCAGCAAGAGCTAGTCACAAAAACAAAAAAAAAACAAAAAAAAAAGAAAAGAAAAAGAAGAAAAATGAATGAATCCAAAGCACGGAAGTGGAGAACAGATGTGATCTGCTCAAGAACTAGCGCCTACAACTAGCAAGTATCAAGGTTCAAATCCAAAGTCTGTATGAAGCACCATTCAAGACTCAAGACCAAGTTTCAGAAGACTTAAGAGATAAGAATCCTTGTAACAAGTAGCTGATAGGCTTAGTTAGTCTTTTTCAGTTTTCATTTTGTTGTAATGACAGGACCGCGGACCGGAACCTCGACGGAACGGCACCTCGATCCGCTCTCCACCTCGGTACAACTTCACTATCTCTCTCATTCCCGAACTACACGTGGCCTGATTCCTGTATAACCAAGGATATGTAGGCAGCTCGGATACCAGGGCTCGGTCACATTCCCTCCCTTTCCTGAAGTGTAGTCCGTCCAAGTAATGGTCGGGTCAAAAACACGGCTAGTCGTTCTTTGTCGGAAAACTCTTCGTGTTTCCAGTCAAAGAGGGGCAGCTGTAAGCACGTGATTTTTGACCCTCCCCGAGAATTTTCACATTTTTAGTGTGAATATGTGAAATTGGGTCTAGTATAGCTATTTTAACTATTTTTACTTTATTTCATTGCAAAAAGAAAAATTACAAAAAAGTATATATATAAATTTTAGTTTATGTATCCCTCATAAACTTGAAAAAAATCAAAAATTGCACTTTATTTTGGTACTTTATATAAATTCGAAAATTAACAAAAAATATATATATAATTCTATTAATGTTTTGAAGTCATTTTAATACAAAAAATATTATTTCATATTTTTGTCTTTATTAAAAAAACGAAAATTACAAAAAAATAGTTTTATTAATATGTTATAGTTATTTTAACTTTGAAAAAATATAAAAAATATTACTTCATATTTTATCTTAATATTTTAAAAACGAAAATTACAAAAATAATTTCATTAATATTTTGTAGCTATTTTAAATCCTGAAAAAATATTTAAAAAGATATAATTTTGTTTAAATACTAGTCTTATTTTTGGTAGTTATTTTGCTTACATAGGACTAGTTAAACAACGTGTTCCTATTTCTCGGGTCCGGGCAAAAGAATAATATTCGGGTTTAAACTACCCGGTTTTAGGCCTAATTTTCGGACCTAGCCCATAATAAACAGTGTCCAGGACACATGGGGAACCCCACCACGCGTGGGGGACATATGCCTCGAACCCCACCACGCGTGGGGCTCATTTTTCATGGGCATTGTGTTACAAAACACGGGAAAGCCAACAGGAAAGGGGGGATTTTTCGATTTTTTTAAAACAACTACTGTAGACCTTCTTCTTAAAAAAGAAGAAGGAGAAAACCTACGAGAAGAAAAACAACCACTGTTCCTTCTTCTTCTTCAAAGAAGAAAGTGAAAAAAACCTACTGCCCCCCCCCCCCCCGCGTCAAAAAACCCACCGGCAACCCCTCCTCCTCCTGGCTTCCCACGTCCATAACCACCAGCCCCATCACCACCGTCCGACACCCAATATCACCAAACGCCCACCTCCATTAACGCCGGAAAACACGACCATCCCGTCTCCTCCCCGCTCCGCCAAACCAGTCCGGCATTTCCTCCATTAAACCCGGCGTACACTGCTCGTCATCTTCCTCCCCTTTTGCTCCTAACGAAAAACCCTACTGTAAAATAAAACCACCACCAAACGGACCCTCAAACCTAACCCAAAACCACCAACGACACAGTCTAAACACCACCCTCTCTCACGTCGGACCCCAGCTCTTCGACCTTACGTCCGAACGCCACCACAGACGACGCCCAGTTGCTGCTGCGTCGTCACTACACGAACGACCCTCCATAGCTGCTCCTTTCATCACCTCCAACGACCCCTTTTGTCGCGGCTTCACGCAACAGTTGCTGCGTCGAAAAATACAGCAGCTGTTGCTGCGTCGCTGCGTTGCTGAGTAGCTCAGTCGTTGCTTCAGTCCGGTGAGGTTGTTTTGTTCGTCGAGGTCCGGCGCGTCGAGTTTGTTCGTTGAAGTCGCTGTAGGGGTTCGGTCCATGGCTCTATGCGTTTCTGTTTATGCAGGTTAGTAAGCCTCGATGTATTGGATTAAAGAAATTTTACGTTCAATGTTTGAAGTTGCAATATATCAATTGATATGATAATTTTCTGCTTATGTTTCACCGTATGCATTTTAGTTCATTTTTGTGTTATGATATTATTGATTACTTGATGTCATTTGATTTAGTTGTATTAGTAGTCCCAAGATTAGTATTGTTATTATTTACGTTCAATGTGTTATGTTATTATTGTCTTAGTTTATTTGGACAAAATTAATATTAGTACCTGTTGTTACTACGCCCGAAACACTCATTCGCCTAGCTTCTTTTATTAAATCTTGACAAGTTATGAGATTTTAGTTGTACAGAGGCCATAAGTTTAGTATTGTTAAAGGCGTAGAAATGGCATCCTTTAAAGAAATAAATAAATAATTATAAAAAAATGAATAAAAAATAATAATAAAATAAATAAAATGAGACGAGCCTCGCCGGAAAAATATACAGATTGCGGAGCCCTCACAAAATATATGTATCAAATACTTAGATTCTGGGATGGGCCGTTTAGCAAATTTCACGACCTTACCCCAAAAAAAAAATAATAATGCGCTAGTTGCTTTAGGCGCGCCTTTAATAATGTTATCTCCCTAAACTCGGGTGCACATTTATGTGACCCAAATCCAAATCTCAACGGAGTCGAAATATGTCTCTAGTCACGGGCGCATTGATTGTGGCGTGGCCCGAGATGCATTTCCATGACGTTGCAAATTCTTAAAAAGAAAAAATAAGAATGAGATGAGCCTCGCCGAATAAAAATACAAATTGCGGGGCCCTCAGTAAATACTTGTTTAAAATTTCTTAGAATTCAGGAGGGTTGTTTAGCGAATTTCACGGCCTCCGCAAAATAATAACGCGATAGTCTCTTTAGGCGCGTGTTTAATAATTTACTTTCTTAAGCTCGGGTGTGCATTTCATGCGACCCAAATCCAAATCTCAAAACATCAAATAAAATGCGTTCCGGATTGTGGGTGCATTTCATGTGACGCAGTCCAAAGACGTGTTTTAAGCGATGTTCCCATTCTCCTAAAAACAATAATAGTAAAGCGGTTAAAAGATAAATTTGCACATAAGTTCATATTATATTAAAAATCAGATAAATAAGCCAAATATAACAGTTGAGCGACCGTGCTAGAACCACGGAACTCGGGAATGCCTAACACCTTCTCCCGGGTTAACAGAATTCCTTATCTAGATTTCTGGTACGCAGACTGTAATATAGAGTCATTATTTTCCTCGATTCGGGATTAAAATTGGTGACTTGGGACACCCTAAATCTCCCAAGTGGCGACTCTGAAATAATTAAACGAATCCCGTTTCGATTGTCCTTTAATTGAAAAAAACTCCCCTGCGCCCCCGCGGGCGCGGAAAAAGGAGGTGTGACAAAATCAATAGAAACAATAAAGGGGTATCTTAGTTAAACGTAATAGACTCCACATCTATAAACTAAACGGAAAATAATGCATAAGATGAGATAGAGGTAATTAGTCCTAGCTTATTGATACTTTTTATTTTTGTCTCCTACTAATCAGTGGAGGAGACCATTTTACACCTTCTCTTGGAGGTTGTTTTGTTCTTCCTTCTACTGGGAAGATTACATAGGAGAGAAAAGAGAGAGAGAGAGAGAGAGAGAGAGAGAAAGAGAGAGAGAAGTCGGCCCCTCCTTTTTCATGAACTTTTCCCTCATATATATAGTTATGGAGTCTTTGCTTTGTACTTGGTTTGATGCTCTTTCATACTACGTCCGCCTTTGTCGTCCTCTAGACGTTGTTTCTTCTGACTCGATGGGTATTGTGAGTACTGGTTTTGGAATAAACCATGTCGTCTTTCGCTGCCTTGCCGCTTGGACGGGATGTCGGTCAGATCAACCCTAGCAGTCTGATTTTGACCAATACAATACGAAGAAAATTAAAGCAAAAATGAAAAAGTTTATCCGGTGTATGTATGGCAATTTCATTGCTTGCGTCAGTAAATAAATAAGTTCCCACTTAAACGTTGCGTATAGCTAGCACCTATATACATAAGTTGTAAAATACGTTGCACCAAAATACAGATTCATAATTCCATATACGAACCCAGTACATAATCAAAGTGATTACATGACCAATTAGTCACTAATTATCCATGTTAAGAGTCCACACGTGGAAAAGATATAGGATAGATCTCCTTGTAATCGTTGAAATAAAGCTGCCTTGTATGTGAACATTAATCAGAGAGCTCTTTGCGTTTTTGCCCGTCTCCATCTCCATGGGATCGCCTGCTTAAAGTTTTCGTATATTCCTCCCTGTAATTAATTTTCAATTAAACTCAATAATATAGTAATTTCAAATAAATTATTTGACACTTGAATAAAACAAATCCAGTGTCAGTCTATAGCATCAAAAGTTATTGGCTGATTTTTAGCATGCATGAATAATTTTACCAAAATATCTAAAAAATAGTTCTTTATCGTATGATATGTTATATGACTATAACAAATAAAAAAATTAAGTCTTATTTAGTAATTAAACAATGCTCATGAGAAAATAACCATATTGATTAAACTTGGTAAGAGTTGGTGGATTGAGCTATGATGCAAATTTTAACCCATTTTAATCCAGCTCATCTCAGCCCAAGTAATTTTTGACGGGTCATTTATTGACGCAGCTTATTTGACCTACCCAAAATTGGCCCAGCCGTCGTTTGACATCCCTAATTAACATGTACTATCTTTTAGGCCAAGTAAAAGAGATTAAAAGACACTTACCAAGAGGTTGGAATTGGTACGAGAGAAACTCAAGAAACTCCCTTTCCTTCTAAACCTTAGGAGTTTCTTTTCATGTGTATCAAAATCATAAGCAGTACTTGAAGTACTACTAAGAGGACCTGAAAAGTCAAAATTGTCCTTGACAACTCCTCCTCTATTTTCCTCAAAGCTTTCCCATCTACAAGAACCTATTTGACATAATCTCATGTCCTTATTATTACTCATGTCTAATTTTTTCTGCACTTCCATTTCTCCCACATAGGCTGAACGAAATGACGAAAAAGATCGACCGATATAAGGTCCGTCCAGCACCGTCGTAGGCGAGGCTGTATTAGTAATTTTACCTTCATTCAACAGCCTAGGTGGCAAGTCTAGGCACCTTGCTACCTTTGACTGATCAAGTGTAGATCTAATTGGTTTGCCTGGTGCTTCTTCCCATTGAAATGGGATTGAAACTGAAGGATGAATTGGTGGAGTAGATAGAGGAATATTATTATTTCTTGGCTTGTTTGGGAGTTTTGATAAAGAAAGCTTTGGAGTAGAATTAGAGGCCATTTTACATCATGTAGAATTCTACAACTTCTTCAGAATACCTCAAATTCATATATTTGTAGGGGGCAAAAATGGGTCAAGCATGAAATTTGAGGAGGTGTTAATTAAAACGCTCCTCTGGCGCTTCTCATTCACGAGTAGAATAACGGATATGTGATTGATTGTAGAGTCTTTATTTAGCTTAACACTAATAGGAGAAGTGGGTGGGACCATTTTGATTATTTAAAGTAGGTGGGACCCACAGCTTTTTTAATATGTTGAATTAGTCCTAAGCACACAAAGGATAACGACTTTCAACGGTCATGCAAGTTATTAGATAAGTCGGCAAAGGAAGATAAACCGTTCGGCTAATTTAACAAGGTGACATGAGACAAAGAAATAATTGTATTTTTATGTGACATTTTTTTTCTATTCCGTCCCAGAAAAAAAGTCACTTTTTTTTATTTAGAAATAATTTATCTTTAAATTTTCTATTTGATTTTAATTAATTAATTTACAGGCACACAAATATTAATATTTATTTTAGAATATAAATTTTAAAAGTCCTTTTTTTTTAAAACTTTATCGAGTCAAATACAATACATAAATTAGGACATAAGCAATAATATACTATTAGTAATTAAAAGGTCATGGAGGTAAGGTTCGTATAACGGTGAAAGAAACACCTAAATGGCATTTCAAAACATAGGCCAACTTGAATGCCGGCTGGGCGCTTCTAATTAATGTATGATATTGCAGATGAGTTAGATTTTGTTATCAGTGTCGCAATATTAATGCAGGTTATATTACATTAGTACTAACTATCTCAATGAGCATGGATGAGTAATTTGATCAAGAAAACAAGTAACATGTCACATTGACCGTGTATTTTTATAAAAAATTCTAAAATCATCAAGAATTACCTTCAATTAAAATGATCTTAATTTTACATTTGTTGTCCCCATGTTAGAGGGGTGTACAAAGGAAACCGACAAACCGCACCAACCCGATAATCCGAGTCAAAACGAGAAAAGAAATCCGACTATGGTTTGATTTGATTTGATTTGGTGTTGGAAAAAAAACCCGACCATAATTGGTTTGATTTGGTTTTAACTAAAGAAAGTCAAACCGAAACCAAACCAACACGACATTACATATATAGAAATTTTAGATATACTGATATATAAATATATTTATTGTGATGTAATTTATAAATATTTCTTAAATTTTTTCATAATTTTATCTTTTAAGGTATTATTTCAAGGTTGGACTTAGAACTTTTGAATGCTCGAATAAGTTTTATAGCCATTAATATTAGTAAATTAAATAATGCTAACAAAAGCCCAAACCAAAATCAAATCAATACTAATGCTAACAAAAGACATTCAATTCAATATTACGAACGAGAATGTATTTAATATCTATTTTTTGTTTTGCAATAATTTAGATAAAAATGCATAACCTATTTTTATTTTTCTTTAGCGTTTAGTCATGTAATTAATACTCACTTATTAGTCTATTTATTTTAGCATGACTTAGTACTTTTAGATTATGTTTATTTTTATTATGACTTTTTAATTAGCAATATTTATATTACATAATTTTATTGTCTTTATTGTTGAATATTTTAGGATAATGCCATGACACATCTCATATTTTGTATTATTTTCTTGGAAAATACTTTATATAGTTGTTTCTTACTAGGATTAAAGAAATATTTTGAGCATATATTATATGTTTTGTTCTACGAAGATTTTACCGGGAAAAAAATCCGAAAAACCCGAAAAACCCGAGAAAAACCGAGATTGGAAAACCCGAGTTTTATTGGTTTAGTTTGGTCTTTAGATTTAATAACCCGACATAATTGATTTGATTTGGTAATTATAAAATTCGAACCAACCCGCCCTATGTACACTCCTACGTGTTAGACCCTGTATCTAGATGTCTTTGTAAGCCAATATACCAAATCAAGATTGGATCGGAATTGATTACTTATCACTTTATACATGATTAAAAACTTATCCACCATTTGATGTAAACTAATTAATGAATACAACTATATTTTTCATACACATATTTATTACCTGTTCTAGTAGCTATATCTGATAAGGATTAGACAAAGTATTAAATCAACTGCTATTTTTTTTTTCTTTGTCGTCGTCTTTATGGATTTAGTAGTTGTTAGAGAGCTAATTAACTCCAATTCTATGCTTTTTAATTGCAAATCTTTCTTAGGTTTATTATGCACAAGAAGCATATCTCGACATTTTTCTTTTCTCTATAAGATTTTCCAATGAATCACAGCTATCAAAATTCACACCTAATAAAAGATATGTTTCAAAAAGAGGAGACACAAGAAGATGCCCCGAGCCATTCAGGCACATGAAAAGACCAGATATTGTATCTCTTCCCAGCCTTAATACTTCAGCCATCTACCCTGACTCACATTACTATTGTTTGGTCACATCTCAGTTGCCACAACGAAATCGCTCTACCATTTATTTCTCATCCAAACAGGCTGTTATTATTATAACTTACAAATGAAAATCGCAAGGCTTAATTTGGTCCCTCTGCATTTATTCTACTCGACCCGAAGAAGAAAAGACTGATCACAACAGATACCTGGATGTAGGGGTGGCAAACGAGCGGGTCGGATCCAAGGCCGGCTCTAATGTAGATCCAAGTAAGGCTTTCGCCTTAGGCCCCCAAACTATTTTTTTTAGAAATAATAGATTTATAGGAATTTAAAAAAAATAATATTTAACACTTTTCATATAAAAGTAGAGTTTTTCTATAACAGTTGCATCAAAGAAAAGAAGTTTTCAAGATTATAATATATAAAATCTTACCTAAGATTAACAATGTCTCAAGATAGATTAAATTTTTTGGCTATACTATTAATTGAAAATGAATTATTAGAGGAAATCGATTATAAATAAATTATTAACAATTCTTTAAAAAGAGTTAGGCCTCACATTAAACTTTGGCTTTAAGCCACACATATATTTGAGCCGCCCCTGGTCGGGTCAGATATGGGCGAGTCAAAAATGGGTAATGTAAAAATAGATAAATTATCTGACCCAACCCATATTTAATACGGATAAAAAACGGGTTAACCGACGGATAGTATGGATATCCATATTATCCATGATTTCTTGAATATGATAACTTTTGGGAGAATTCTTAGTCTACCAAACTTGAGGAATCCCCAATTTGAGGCTTTTATAAATGTAAAAGTTAAATCCATTAGTTATCCATTTTCTAAATGGATAATATGGTTCTTATCCATATTTAAACCATTTTTAAAAAGTACATTATTCAACTCATTTTTTAATATATAATATGGATGATAACTGTTTTCTTTTAACCATTTTATCACCACTACGATGTGGACTTGACGAATGGTCGAAGACAGTGGCAGACGTAGGATTTTTATCAAGGGGATTCAAAAAGTAAAAAAAAAAAAATACATGAATAAACAAAGGAGAATCTACATCTAATATATATGCATGGAAAAAAATTTAACCGTGTAATTTTTATTGAAGGTGGTTCGGCTAAATCCCTTTCCGTCCACCGAGCTCTGCCCCTGGTCCAACACCATTAAATCTCGGAAAGGACCAAACGGAGAAAACTTACTCGCACCAACTATTTATCCTAAATTAAATTATACAAGGCTTGTATCATGTATATAATTAAACTTTCATCAGTTAATCATGATTAAGTAATATGGACTCAATCTGTAACTTTAAGGCTAAATTATTTGGTTTAATGTGCCTCGGGTAGGAATAAGTATTGTCCATGATCAAACCCTTTTCTATTGTTTTCTTACGCTCATTTCTTGGTCATTTACTACGTCTAGTGAGAGTCATGTGAATCTAGTTGTTCGGCTAAATAAGGAAACATATTAAGGCTAACAGTAGTGCTAATTAAATTCACATGTGTAGTTACACCTAAAATTAAATTTGCTATTTTTAGGATATGGAAGACAACCAAATCAAACCAATTTGACGGCTATATTAAATAAAAATCTAGAGTCAACCTGAGCTAATAAGATTCCCCATTTCTTTTGACTTATTCAAGCACCTTTTCTTATTTGAACTGATAGCATATAAGACGACTAATTCTTTTAAGTGTTAAGTGTTAAGTGTTAAGTGTTAAGTGTATCATTCATGTAATAGTTCTCTTCCTCTGCTTCTGTACAAGACCATTGGATTCGCGTGAATACGTAAAAATGGCAACGGAGAAATGAACATCGAAGGCGGATTCATGATTTAAATTTTATGGTTTCAACCTTTTGTTAGTAAATTGTATTTGTAAAATAATTCTGGAAAATATAAATGAAC